>NC_091408.1:14252999-14554799 GCF_032191515.1 Phaenicophaeus curvirostris | reverse complement strand
CCAGCACACAATCTCGGCTGCTCAGGCTGGGCCACACTCATCAGCCAGAGCAAGTGTCGAGGGAAATTCTGCAGCCAAGGATGCTTTGGACATTTTAAAAACCAAAATACAAATAAAACCTGCAGGACAGGCAGGTCTGCAGCCACAGGGATGAGTAGGAGGATGCAGGGCAGAGTGCTGGATTGCCTCCCTCCCTCCACACTTGTTACTTGCTCAACTTAATACTGAAACGAGAATGAGCTGTGTTAAATGTCTCCGCCGCTAACAAGAAACAAATGTGGCCTCATGTTCTAGTTGCTGTGATCTAACAAAACAGACCATGGTAAACACTATAAAAATGTACTGGAGGGAACCACCCTGTGTTTGCTGGGAGAGGGACTGGATAATCTAATAGGGTTTTATCCATCCCTAATGTCTCTGAAAAAAAGAAGGGAAAATTGGGCCCCGTCCATGACATTCGTCATGTGCTTGCTATTCTGATGTCTTAACGCTGCAGAAATCAAATTGGGAGCGAGGCTACCTATCTGCTTCCCAATCAGGATCTAGACCCAAGTGCTGCTTTTTATGGCCATGCAGTGTGAGGAACAGCTGATGTCAGTGGTGCCACTGGCCAGACCACTTTTTCCATCCCTTTCCCCATGTTATCTGGAGAGATACTCCTTTTGGGTCACCGCATTCTCCTCACAATGTGGCTAATTGTTCACTTCATGGACTTGAGGATCTACCAGCAGGACCTTCCTCTGGCTGAAAGCATTTGCAGGAACAAGGTACCTGTCCAAGAGGTTAGCACTTATCTGGGTACCTGGGTATCGCGGTATCAGAAGCGACACTGGTGTGGTCATGTCTAGATTTGTATCTTGGCCATGGTAACAGCAAGGACTGGTTCAGTCACCTGAACCCAGGCATCTTGTGGTGCCCTAGGTACCTGCCCAGTCCCTAACCAAAGGGTTAAGGGTCTCCTCTCGTTTCAGTGCCAAATCTACCAACCCCCACAGAGATCCTGGACATCCTCCAGCACTTCAGATAGCTTTATACGCTTCTGCTCAGACCATCACCAGGAGTCACTCCCACCCAAAGCCATTCTCCTCCCACACCTTTGCCCATAGGAAGAGCCTTGAAGAGGCTCTGCAAGGCAGGAGCACCCTCTCCCAGCTTCCAGGAGCCCCATCCTCATCACCAGCTGCCATCTCCAGAGGGCAGAGACAAACAGGTCCCACTCAGTTCTCACACACAGCCACGACCTGCGTGGGCCAACCCCACGTTACTCCTGACATACGGACAGGTTTTCTCTATCCGCTACATCCACTTTTTCAAGCATCTTGGGTTTGTTGTTTGCTTTTTTAAAGCTACTGTGACCTTGGTATGGGGATCAACAAACATCAACTGCCAAACAGCACGTTCTGAAAAGCTACACAGAACAAAATCACGGCCCCATCACAGTCTGCAAGCAAGATCTCCATTTGGGGAGGGGAGAAACAAAGCAGTTAGGGTGCTCAGAGAAGCACTGTGAGAAGCTGCAAGTACAAAGCCCTGCAGGTCCTCACTCAGCCTGAGGGATGGTTTTTCCACGCTTTCCTCCAGCTCTTACCTGGCTCTTCCCGCGCCGCCGGTAATTCCTTCTTACAAGGTTTTTGTAATTCTCATTCTTCTTGGTCAGGTAGTAATACAGGACGCAGTCGGCAACCGTCTGCAATGACACAGGCAGGTCAGGGAGCACAAGGTCCCAGCCCCTCGCACTGCTGGGGTGCAGACTTCCAGGAGCAGCATTTGGGCCCTGCCATCGCCAGCTCTCCTGCGCTTCTGAAGATCTGCAGCCCAAACAGGCTTCCCACACCTCCCTCCAAAAGGCCTTTGGTGGAGCTGGAAGTGGGGGGCAATGCTGTTATCCCAGTAAAAAGGCTCTTTCAAGGTCAGACCGGGGCCGTCCCGCAGGCATGTGGAGATGGAGGTGCAGAGCAGAGAGCACCCTGCGCTGGAAGCAAAGCAGCGTGGAGGGCTGACCCCAGATGACTGTGGCAACTGAAGGCAGAAGAAGGAGAGCTGCCTGTCACCCTCTGTTGCGGTTATGCGAGGCACAACCTGCCACGCAACTGTCAGTTAATGTTATTTCCAGTTGTTAAGCTCGCTGGCTCAAGTGTGCATGACTTTCTCGTGGACAGACTGAGATCCCAGCTTCCATCCCAACTCCAGCTCCAGCAGTCGGCTCCACAAGTGCCGTCCCAGACAGGACACATTAAGAAAACAAGGAGCCTGGGACATATTCTTCTCCTGAACCACACAGAGCGGGCTACCCAGGGAAAAGTCCTTCGCTGAACTGAATGCTGGTCTTGGGCTACACCTTCACATATGGGCTGAGCAGCTGCACAAACAGAAATCATCCCACAGCCCCCATCATGCCTGCAAGCACCCCAGAGCAGGGTGCTGCTGCGTGCTCCCGGGGGTGCCCGGCTGCTGCGCTCTCCCTATCCCTGTGCAAGGCGTGGAACCATTTGCAAAAACAGATTGCAACTTTTAAAGTGTTAATTGGATCTCTTTCTAATCTAGCCCTGATTATACACACATACGCGAACACAAAAACTTACAGTCATCTGTTTCAAGGGCTAAGATCACTATTTTTTTATAATGCAATTTAAAAATCTATTAATTCATTACATTGAGCCATACTTTGCATCTCTCTCCAACAGGATAATGGATGTGTTCTGTATCATAATTACAGCCTGATTTACAAACGAGTACAAATAAAATTAGAAGACATTTTTCAGCTTGGAACACAGACTGGATTGTGAGCATCATCCAAGTCCCACCACTTTCATCTTTAACAAGTGGAAAAGGCTGAAAAGAGCCTGGTATCTCACAACGACAACAGCAGCATGAGGTTGCTGCCGGCCTTTGCTCGCTTGCTGCTTTGGACAGAAAAGTTAAGGTCTTATAAATTATTTCCCCAGGCTGAGACATGCAGAATCAGAGGATAATTCAGGCTGGAAGGGACATCCGTAGGCCACCTCCTGAAAGCAGAGGGGTTCCCCCAGGGCAAGTGGACATGGATGAAACACTGCATGAGAGACACAAAGGATGCAACTAACTACAAGGACCACAGCAGCAGCAGCTCTCAAATGTTTCTCGCTCAGTAGAGCACCCAGTCCATCACTGTCCTTCCAGGCTGGGTCTGGCTGGGTCCTGCCCATATGGCCAGTCCCACAGGTGGGACCTGGCCTTGCTCAGAATGGAACCAGAGATTTCCTTCAGATATTTTCCAAACCTTTCTTCCGTCAACCCAATTAACAGCAAAAAGGAAAGTCTGAGACGCACAACACAGGTTTGGTAAAGGTCAGGCCCTTCTGCTAGCCAGCTTTTCCTGAACAGTAATGGAGGGGTGCACATGGACACACATCAACCCGATCTGCTGGATGAACTGGGATTCAGCCCACACTCAAGGTCGCACTCCCTTAGCAAGGAGGGGACACCTCTGCTTTGTGCCGGGCAGCCGGGTGCCCACCTCCCATTTGGAACAGCCTGGGTAGTGCAAAATGACCTCAGGAGATGCTGGAAAGCAATCTACCCCAGGCAGATCACAGGGTGGGCTGTGATGCCTACGCGCCAAGCTGGATGGATTCACACATCTTGTAGTGCTGAGCTCCCTGTCTCTCCACAGTGACTCAGTCCCTTGTCTCTGCAGGGAGCCGGGAGGCATCTGGACCATGCCCAGGGCTCTGAGCCACCACCACCCACAGGTGTCCAGCACCCACCGGCTGCTCCAGCACCACAGGGAGTCGTGTGACAGAGAAGAGAGCACCAGGCAGCTTAATGCCAGGCAAGGAGGCTTACCTTCCTGTCCAGAAAAGACGCGATCAGGCCAAAATTCTTCGGATGCTGCATGAACCTGTGGGAGCAAAAGGGACAGGGTTAGTGTGGGTGCCAGCTCTGATCCCCCTAGCAGCAGAGCTGCCATGCCCTGCGCACCCAGAGCAGCGAGGCCAGCTTCCTGAGGGATTTTGGGGGTTGAGAAAATATTTGTTTGCTGTTCAGCTTCCCAGAAAGACAGGAACTTTAAATTTAGCACAGTGGAGCCAGGCTGGGTGGGAGCTTTGATGCGCAGATGTTTGTTGTTGGGTGGAAGAGAGCAGGGGGGTGGCAGCACCTGACAGCTGCCCATCACCCAGCTCAATCCCATGGCCACCCAAGCCCAAATCAACAGCAGGATGGGTACAGAGGGCAGCTGTACACCTAGCCAAGGCCTCAGGACCTGGCAAAGAAAGGGGGCAAGGAACTGTCATCAATAACTGCGCACAAGCACCCTGCAGCACAGCCAGGGGTGCCCACACTGCCAAGCGGGACACCAAGCCCAGCTGGGCTGTCAGGAGCAGCTGCAAAGGATGGGAAGGGAAACCCAAACCCCGTGAGGAAGCACAGAGCTGCCATGTTGCTGAGTTGCTCAAGAGATCCCTGGTGGCACAGCAGCTCTGAGGAATGCTGCCTCCTGCCCAGTGAGCAGAGGAGCTGTCAGCAGCCTTGCCTGCAGATCTGGCAGCCCAGGAGGGAGCATTGCCCCCCCAGGAGAAAGCTGTCCCTGGGCACAAAGATGCCTCTTCCAACAAATTCCTTCGTCTAGCTGGTAGGGAAGTGCCGAAGGCCAACAAGTCCTTGGCACAAGGTACTCCCGCTGACAGGAGGATGGTTAACTGGTACATCACCAAAGCGTGGGGAGCCCAGTGAGTGGTGCTTTTGTGCCAGGGCTGAAGCACAGCACTGGCCCTGGCAGAGAGGCTGCCACCAGCGCGGGCTCTGCGCCCCGGGGAGCCGAGTGGCCAGGCCAGCCCCGCTGGACAAGTGAAGCTCTGCCAGGTCCCAGGAGCCACTCGCTCTGTGCTCCAGGTAAATGGATTGGAAGCAAAAGGCTGGTGAGCTGCGGTGCGGGTGCAAGGCGGGTGGAACATGGTGAGCAGCTTAGTGCCTCCAGCCCTGCCAGTGATTCCCCCGGGGCTTCTTGCCAAGCCCTCTCTTCCCATCTTCACTGTTCAGCCCCACTGCCAAGCTCACGGACAGGGCTCTGAGCTGAGCTCAGTGAGGGCCTGACCACCTCCAGCCATGGCAGCATGACGTGGGTGCTGTCACCCATGCGTTGGTGCCCCTCTTGATACAGGACCCTCATCTGGTTTGACTGGTGCTGCAAGAGCTCTGTCACCGTAACCAGTCACCACAACAAGGAGACCTTATTTCCACTGCAGCCAGCATGAGGCTTTTGTGGGTGACAGCATGGTATGGGAGGGGATGTGGGAGCATGGATAGCGATGGGAGTGCGATGCTTGGGTGCTCAGCAAGGACCCAAGTCTCTGCCAGTCTTTCTGCCAACAAGGGTTTTGAAAGGAAAAACTTACTCCCCAAGATCTAACACAAACACCAAAGGAGATCCCCCACGACATGTGACTAAATAAATAGGTTTTAAAAAATAAAGAGACTAGACATGCTAGGCAAAAAAAGAAAAAAGAAAAGCAGCTGGGCTGCTCAGACGGACTGGGATGAGAGCACAGCTCTGGAGGTGGCACATCACACTGTGCGCAGCACAAGCCAAGGGCCAACCAAGGGACATGGTTTTCAAGGCCGTGTTATCACTGATGTTAACGCACTGTCGGGACATAATGCAGATAACAACCCACTGTTTTTCATGGGGCAGGCTGTGTCCTCATGACGAGGGATGGATGCTGTGTTCTCATGGTGCCCAACATGACAGGGCCCCGATGCTTAAGCAGGATCAAGGAACACCACAGACATCCCTCTTCCTTCACCAGCAAACCATGGCCCCTCGGGGAGCAGGCTAGCAATGGGCTCTCAATAGAGACTTGAAATCCTGCCCAGAAGCAAATCTAATCAGACTCTTTCTCGTGGTTATGTTTTGAGGCTAAAATGAGTTCAGATTCAGAGCTTGTTTTGTTGGCCTTACAGTGTCTGGCTGTTTTCCCCAAGAGCCCTTGCCATCAGGGCTGAACACGAGGTTGCACTAGGTTTTCAGGGTCTCAGGAAGAGGCACTGGGTGATGACCACAAACGATACAACTTTGGTTCACCTTAAACACCCAGGCCAGAAGCTGCAGCACACCACATCTTCCCACACACTGGAATCAGGGCGAGAGCTGGGGTAGAACTCCCTTGGCCCTCCTTAGAGCTCCTAAGTACCAATCTCTTAAAATGAGCTTTATGAGAGCCCTGAAAGCCCGCTGTATTTACGCCTCAAGCTCCACATCACCCACAGTGATGACACAGAAACCGCCGTGGACAGCAGGATGCACAAGCTGGGTGTGGATTCTTCCAGCCCCATTAGCCAGGCACAGCCCCACCATTAAAGACCACGTAATTAGCCTTTGCGTCATTTGTGGGCAAGCCTTGCTGTTTGGAGTGTCACATTTTAAGGCTAATTAGCAATGAGGATTCTCCTCTACCAAGGGCTTGGAGCCAGTTTGCTTGTTTTGTTCTTTTTCGGTCCATCTTGGCAATTGGTTATTTCAGCTGCAAACAGGAGTCATCACGAGCAGGGACAGGAGGAGGGATTCCCGATGCGGGGAGGCTTCCAGCACGGCTGGTAATCCATGGAGCCACCACACGGTCATCCTGAGGCCAGACTAAGTCAGTGCTGCTGCAAGGGACAAGGTGCTCTGCTGCACCCCTATATGCCCCTCGTATCCAGAGCAGCGAGCCCCAGCACCGTTCATCCTGCTGGGAGCTCAATTCCAGCTCTGCTTTCGCAGACAACAAGGAAGCAAGGGTGCTCCAGTCCTCCATGCAAACACACCAGGGTCCTGGCTGGGCTATAAGATTATGAAGGAGTCTGGAGGTGAGACTGAGCTGGGACCCACAGCCTGGCTGATAGTGTGGTGGTACCCAGCGAGCTCAGCTGATAAGGTGAAGCTGTTCTCAAGCGCTGCTTGCAAACAGAAGGAAGCACCACAGCCAGAGTTTGCATGTGTCTGATGCAGGAATGCATCCACAGAACCAGTGGCCAGCAGCAAATCCTGCAGACAGACAGCAGGACGGAGCACTGGCTGAAAGAAGCAGCCTGAAGGGGTCTGCAGGGCAGGGTTGGGTGGTGACAGCTGCGAGAATCTCCCTGGACACACGGTGCCCAAAGGACAGCATGTGAACCCAGATACGCGACAGTGCACAAAGCACAGGGTTTCACTGGCATTATCCTTAACGGGATGCAGAAACAGGAAAACCTCTAGTTCTTGCCCTGTTGTGAGCAGCAGCTCCCTGCATCTCTGCACAGGAGCAGGCAGAGCAAAATCACGCAGGCACAAACGTGCCAACTGTACAGAAAAGCCTGAGGTTTCTGTTCCAGTACATCACCCTGTGTCCAGCTCCAGAGCAACACAGCAACCGTAGCTCTGTCCCTGGGGGCCACAAACATGCCCTTAGGAAATTCATGCCTTAGCACGCTGAGGCCCTGGGTGAAGCCTTGCATGGTCCTGGCACTTCCCAAGGGCTACGCAAAGAGAGGTGGATGAGCCGCACTTACTTTTCCCGGAAGGTCTCCTTCTCTTGTTCACTCCACATGTTCATCACCTGCCGGTCCTTGTAGACCTTCATGGGGTCATCCATGAGACCATTCATGTTGATGAATTTAATACGCTGCTGGTCAGCATCGTAGAGCATGGGTGGGATGACGGCAAGCTGGCGCATCTGCTTCTCCAGGTTCTTTGGGGAAAGCAGAGAGAACAGTTGGTCAGCACCACGGGCCCGCAGGGACCACAGGGGACAGATGTTCGAGAGGAAAGGACAGGCGGAGAAACAGGAGAATTCAAAATCAAGCACTAGACAGCTTTATTGCTAAAGTAATTGTAAATTAAATGCTGATAGAGGCTATTGCTGTCGGCCAGGAAACAATTCATCTTTCATTTTGAAATAAAAGACTTTAAGGCACCATGTGGAAATGTCTGACTTAAGCAGAACAGCTCTTGACCACGACAAGAGACAAGTCAAAGCAGAGGTGGCCCAGGGAGTGCAAATCCCTCCCCAGCCACCAAACCCAGGGCCACATGGAGGTTCAGCCCCCACCCCAAACTGCGAGGGAAGCAGGTCAGCTCTGGAAAGCTTTCTGAAAGGGTGGGCAGGGGCAGATATCACATTTCCCTTCCATGGGAAACCTAATATTTTTCAAGGATGTTTTCCTTCTTTCCTCTTAATGCAATGCTTTGGGACATAGTCTGATGCCTTTACTCCATCCTAATCTGGTTTCATCCAGAGTCCAGGTTGCACGCCAGGACTGGACAGACTGTGCACACTGGTTTCCTTAAGTATTTGCAACGGAATGGCCAACGTGATGTCTCCCTTGTGCTGTCCCTTGCCTGAAGACAGGGACTGTCCCTCTGGTTGGGCACAGTGGTCCCCTGGCACAGGTCTGCCCTGCAGGAATGAAGGGATGCTCTGACCACCCTCTTTTATTTGCTAGCAGCACCGTCACTGAGTCCTCCTTGCCACCCGGATGGCACTGGTCAGACATAAATTCCAATCCTTGACCCAGGAAGGTCAGCTCTCAAGTGCTATTATTTTAATTTTCAGCTAGACGCTGGTTCCTTGGAGAACTGTAACATCCAATCCTTCCAGCAAGCTGCTGACCCAGGCCTGCCCATCACTGCTCTGCTGCCCTGCTGCGACTGACCCGACCCAACCTCCTCTCCCTAAAACACAGCCCTCTGCACAGACGCAGACATTTCAACTCACTTCATCACGCTCCTCATCCTCACCTGGATGCCCCTCATTTACCAACAGCTGCTTTGGGTGCCCTGCAGGTGTCATCTCACTGTGGGAGGTCAGGACAGCTTGCGGCCAAAGCACTGACCCTGACAAGGCTTAGGAGGAGCGGCTGAGGGAGCTGGGGTTGTTTAGCCTGGAGAAGAGAAGGCTGAGAGGAGACCTTATCACTGCCTACAACTGCTTGAAAGGAGGCTGTGGAGAGGTGGGTGTTGGTCTCCTCTCCCAAGTGATCGGTGACAGGACAAGGGGGAATGGCCTCAAGCTGCGTCAGGGGAAGTTTAGATTGGACATTAGGAAAAATTTCTTCACAGAAAGGTTTCTCAAGCCTGGCAGAGGCTGCCCAGGGAGGTGGTGGAGTCCCCAGCCCTGGAGGTGTTTAAAAGGTGGGTGGATGAGGTACTTAGGAATATGATTTGGTAGTGGACAGGGATGGTTGGAGTTGATGATCTTGGAGTTTTTTTCCAACCTAATATTTCTGTGACAACTGTAAACTGTCACAGCTGAAAGGAGAAAGGCCCCGTGAAGAGCCACAGCAGGCAGAGAGGCAGCTGGCAGGAGCACTGCCCACAGCTGAGGCTGCAGGGCCTCTCCCTTCCCCTGGCAGGGCATTGGGGTGCTAAGCACTGCAAATACACCCCGCTGGTGGGCAGCCAGCCCTCTCTCCTCTCCACCAACATGCTGGGGCAGAGTGCTGGGCTATGCTGCTTCCTGGCTCTCACCTCCCTCCTCCTTCCAACCCTGTTGAAGGGCTGGAAGCTCTTAAGGTCTTTGAAACAAGCAAAGTGGTGCCTCAAGGCTCAGCAGAAGGCTATCAGGGTGGAGTGTATCAGCAAGCTGGAAACAACCATCTAACACTTCCCTTGGCCACGACCTCTGCAAAGCTGTGAAATTTCTCTCTGCTTCTGAGATCCATGTCCTTCAGGTCGTCACCTTAACTGGCTAACAGCAAACTGCCTGGGACTCAGGGCAGGCAGCAAACATCTCCACTATTGCTGGGCAATGGCTGCTCACCCCTCCCAAACGCGATCCATTCACTGCGGCTGCCTCCGTGCCAAGAGAGTGGAACCCTTGTGAAACCAGATCCAAATGAAGCCAAGGTCACGGGGATGTTTCAAGATGAATGGAGCACTCCCAGAAGATGTGCGCCAATTGGCTCACGTACAAACCATTCATTCCATAGGATTCCCCTGTGTCAAGCCGCACAGCCCATTCAGAACAAAATGAAACAGAAAAACCCCTCCACCCAGCAGTCAGGGCACTGGATCCCTTCCCTACCCACCTCTGCTTCCAGTTTAAAACAACAGCCACAAGCTGTTTGTGGGGTGCTATCCAGGATGAGCAGGACACTGGGGTTGCAGGTCCCCAACAGGCAGCTGAATGCCGATAAACACCCGCTGGCCTCCGGCTCCTGGGATGCTTTACTCCATGTTTTGCTCCTGCAGACCCATTGCACAGCTCCATTATGCCTCTCGGGCAGCTGGAGAGATGCTGCTTGGTATTAAGCAAACACCTCCATTTGGATTCTGTCCAGAAAGCCTACAGGTAGGCATCACGGCAGCCTCCCCAGCCTCACCATGTCCTGAAGTTAACGGGACGTGATAACAGATTTCACCATGGGACCTTGCATGGGACCTGGTGATATTTGCCTGGCTTCCTCAGAGAAGAATGGAGTGAGGGGGTGAAGAGGAGGAAAAAAGACAAACCAGTCTCACCTCTTGTTCTGAGAGCCCATCGATGATTTCTGACACCTCGTGCTCGCTGCGTGCGGCCGACATGGAGAGCCCGCCGCTGCCCCTCTGTCCTACCCTGCTGGGAAAGGGCAGCAAAACACTCAAGACACTGATGCTCCATTTGTAATTCACATTCAAGACAGTTCACTGGCATTGTTTTCCTCCTTGTTGATCTCCATAATGACCGTATCCCAACACCCCATCCAGGCCACCCCATCCCACGCTGTGGGAACGGCGCTGGCTGCAGCCCTGTGGGCACTTCTGTCCTCCGTGTCACCCAGGTTTAGGCTGAGAGCCTCAACCAACCTTCCTTACCTGTGTCAGCAGCCACCTCATGGATTGCTACCACAGAAGGATATTTCATATCCACCCATACAAAATCTCCCCCCATTACTTTCTCCTGTTCATTGCACCGCAGCAACGGCACAAAGGCATCGGTGTTAGCACCGAGCACTCTGCCTCTGCATCTCGTTTGCAAATGCCACACGAACTGTTAAATCAAAATGAGCCACTGACATCCTTCCACCCAATACCACCCAACACAACAGTCCTGTGTCCCAAGGAACAGACACTTTTCTTGTTAAGCACATAAAAGCTTAATACATTTCTCAGTACCATTTCTCCCCTTCGCTTTAACATAAAAATAAAGCCACTGATTAGGAAGTCTGGACCCACCCAGCTGCTTGGGGGGCACAAGGGCAGGATACTGGCACAAGGCTATGGGCTCTGCACACATCAGGTGTCCCTGGGCTGAAATGGGAAGGACAGGGAGTTTTCAGCATGGAGAGCGGAGATGAAATCATCTCTCCTCCTAGCAGTGTGACTTCAATTGCGCTTCCAGTGAGGAGGAGAAAATGGACAGGGGATGGGACAGACAGGAGACAACCCCTTCAGTGAGACACTTTGCCCCTTTCCTATCACCTGCAGTCATTCCTATGACCTCTGTAGACCTGTCTTCTCCCTGCCCATGCTGTGATCAAAGCATATGCATGTATTAAATCACTGACACGGCCAAATCTATCTGCAAGTCCTGTACTCATTTAGGCCCACCAGCAAGACAGTAATTAGTGCTGTTACAGCCAGCACAAGGGAGGTGCCCCTTGCTCCAATCCAGCCATCCAGGAGACCAGCACAGCAGAGGGGAGATGGGCAACTACACTCCTGACATTTTTCTTGGCTCTGTGCTGAGCCACCCTGGGGAACAAGCAGCAAAGTCGCTTGTCTGCTGGCTTCTGTCTTTGACTAGAAGGGGAGAAAAGGGACTGACAGCCATCCCAGCCCGCTCCTCCCACAAATCCCACACCCATCCCCAAAGAAAAAAGAAAGGCTGTCTGATACCAGCTCAGCCCCTTCCCTACCGCTTCTCCTCTAACCTCTGCATGCGCTCTTGAAGTTCCCGCTGCTTCCGGATCTCTGGGAATTGCTTCTCATAGTATTCCCGCACTTTGCTCTCTTTGGCACGGCGCCGGGGGTTATTTTCGATGCGCTCCACTTTCTTTTCCCAAGCCTCCATCAGCTGGTCATAGCGCTGGCAAAACTTCTGTTCCTGAAAGGGCAGAGGGAGAGAGGGAGCTCAGGAGACGTGCCTGGGAAGGGCAGCTCCTCCGGGCCTTTCCCTCGATGGCTGCTCAGGCTGAGTGTGAGTCATGTTGCTTCAAGAAATGCCATAATTAGCACATGGACACGCTCCAGGGTCTAGGACCAACCCAAGGGTGACTTCTCAAAACATGCCATCAGGTATCCTCAGGTTTTTCCCTTCCAGACCCAACACCTTTGATGAAACTAGGATTCTTGCCCAGTGTGGCTTTGTCCACCCACCACACCTTCTGCCTGAGCATCCTCCAGCGCCTTAGGTGCTTGATTCAGCAACCAAAACCCCGGTGCTGGGGAGGGACCCCTGCTCCGACACACCACGCATCAGTAGAGGGCAAGTCACCTGCCTGAGGGCACCAGGCAAGAAGGGACTAAAGCACGGCCTTGGGAAGGGACACAGGAGGGCAGGAGATTCTGTCCCCACTGTGCGAGCAGGGCATGCAGAGCTGTAATTTTGGAGCTGGCAGCTTGAGGCGTTCCAAGGCACCCACAGCCGGGCACCCCTCCCACCAACACACACTGGCCCCAGTGCTCACGGCTCTGTGCTGACAGTGGGACTGGGAACACAGGGCAGCTCCACGCACAGGCCTGGCTCCCCAAAACCAAGAGCCAGACACCTGGTCCCCATCTGAGAATGTACAGCACGGTACCACGATGGTCCCAGCTCCACCACCAGCCTGGAAAGCAAAACCACTTTGTCGCCTGCCGCTCCTCCTTTTTGGCCCAGGAGGAGGACGAGCGCATCGTCCCTGGTGGCAAAGCCGGGCTCTGCCGAAACGCGGCGCTGCATGAGGTTTCCATGCCATGTCCCCCCGGGTGACGTCCTCACGGCACACCCACCCAGCCACCCACACAGGTCCAGCACAACGCTCCTCCCTGGTATTTATGGGACAGGCCTGGTAATCATAACATTAAAACACCATCTGCAAAGCAAATGAGCCTCCCACCACCACCGCCGCCACTCCTCCAATCACTTCTCCCTCCTCCGGTCACCCTCTCACAGGGGGAGGACGCCCATGGACAGGAGAGGTCCAGGTCCAGACTGAGGAGATGCCCACACGGTCCCTGATGGCTGCAGTGGTGACAGGAGCAATGGTGCTTGGCCTCACGTGAAAGCAGCTGGGTGACCAAGAGGGGGTTGTGAGGTTTCATTCTGAGCGAAACAAATGCCTCTAGGCCCCAAATCAGGAAGCGAAAGCAGATGTCGCTCTGCGAAATACTCAATGGCAAACCCCAGGTCACCTCCTTCCCCCACGCTGCTTTCCAGAACAGGCGGCTCAGCACCAGCGCACTCGGCACTGTGCTCAGGACCACGGCAGAGGCAGGGGGAACTCGGAGTTCAAAGAAATAAACTCATCTCTTGCCATCGCCACCCCATGACCAGAGTGTTGGACTATCCAGCCGCGCTCTGCTCTCATCTCGCTCTCAGTAGCCACTAAAAGCGGGGAAATAACAATGAACCCAAAGTAATGGAACTGCCCGATTGCAGGTCAGGAGCCTGGAAGCAGCCATGCTGCAGACCCTGAGCACCACAGCTCTGCTGCCCGACCCTGGGGCTGGGCACCCGCAGCATCCGTGTCTGGTGTCGTGCCGAGCCTGGCACACGGCTTTGGTCCAGTTACCGTGGAGCTGGCGTTAGAACCTGAGTGCAGCAACACATCCTGTGACCCCGTGGCCTTTTGGAGGCACCTCAGCAATAATGAGAAGTGGACAAAGCATCTCAAATACCACGACTAACACTCCCCAGCTGCAAATAAATTAATTCCCACTAGCATGCCCTGAGCCAGAGGCTTTCCCGATCCACATGGATGCACAGAAGACGCTTAGGTTGCATCGGGAGCTAAAAGAAATGGCCATAAGATGAAACCAAGGAGTAGGAACCAAAATAAAACTGCCCTGAAGCCTGCCAAGGGCAATCTGATACCACGGGCAAGGAGCTATAGGTAACGCCAACAAACAGCAGCAGCTTGGAGAAATCACAGCTGCTGCTTTTTCCTCCTCCTGAAGTGATGCTATCAGCCCCCTGAAAGCGAGAGCTCCTGCCCTGCCAGCAAATCTGCTACATCCTCCTGCTTTCAGAGTGTCGCATTTGGGAAGAGGCTAAAAATACCCTGTGAAGTTTGTCAAGCCTCAGCACCAGGAGGCAGCCAGCCCCCCGTGCTGTGTGCCTGCCGGCAATGCGGCCGGGGCACAGCCCAGCCAGAGGGTTTTTCATCCCCTGCGGAAAGGAGCGGGTGCTGGGTCCCCATCCCACGCTGCCACCGCCCCGGCATGGCCGTCGGGCTCTTTTGCAGCAGGCAGGGTGGCTCCTTTTCCTCTTTTTCCTCCACTCTTTGGGACAACTTGATGAACTCTTTATTCACAATTCCTCTCTTAAGAAACCAATATTTGCAGATGGAAAAAGTAACACTTGATTTCCCCAGCACAGCGCTCACACCCCGGCAGTGGCTGGGTGGGCAACACCTAAGCTCCCAACTCGCACAGCTCAGCCCTCCAGAGAACAGCTCAGTAACAGACCAGCCAAGCACTTCTGACCTGCATCTGAATTCTTAAAGCCCCTTTCCATCACAGAGCAGAGATCCTGCCTTCCACACAAGCTTCAAAGCCCACTACAGCAGGGCTGGCTGCAGCATCCTCATCCAGCACTTTTTGGTCCAGCTGGGATACGTGCTCCTGCAATCTTTCGCTATCCTTCAAAAGACAAGATTCCAGGAACCTTATAGCACGGTGTGTTCGCAAGATCTTCACAGCTTAATCACCCAGAAAGGCTCCCAGTCAGGCACTTCGGGAGCAGAAGCATCCATTCCTTCTCCAAGCATCCTCTGAGCAGCCTTAAGCAAGCATGTCCATTCCTGAGCAACCGCCTGTGCTGGCTTTTAGCATCGGTGCTTCCTTCGCTCCCCTTCCCGTCTGGGCTCACCAGCCCACCAGCCTCTCAATCACACAAGTAACTGATGGCGAGCCAAATCGGACTTGACATGCGTATCTAAAAATGGATGTATAGTAACGCAGCCGTAGCAGCTGAAGGCAGTTTGTAGGCTGTGCCAAGCTCGAGCCCTCCTGCAGCCCACGCTCTTGCAGCTCCAGGGAACAGAGCAGCAATTTAGAGGGGAGGGGAAGAGCGAAGGTGACAGGAGGAACCAGTCCAATTCCTACGCAAGCCCCACAGTTTTTGCCTCCCTGGCTGATGGAGATAAACCTCTTACAGCCAGAACAGCTCCCTTTACCCTTTTCTCTCTGCAGCATCACCCCTCCGATGGCAATTAAATGTCTTCTGCTCTGCTGACCTCGGTGGAGGCAGGAGGACGCCCTGCAGATCTGGGGGGGCTCTCAGAGCTTGACCCTGCAGGGACCGACCGAGCTCTGACCCCACTCCAGCCAGCCCTGGGCAGTGACAATAGCCCAAAAAGTAAAAGAGCCTGAAAGAAATGCTGGCACCGAGAAGGGCTTTGCTAAAAATAGGGGCTGCTACAAAATAGGCAGAAAAATAGCTAAGCGTACCCATTTTGCAAACAGAATCAGCAAATGTATTCACTTTGCAAATTCAGCAACCGTATGTTGCCTATTTTGTAGAATAGGCAAAATGCTTCCCTAAACTGAAAAATCCCCTTTCAAGGACACTGAATAAACCGGCTGGCAGAAATTCACCTATTTTGCATGACAGGCGACTTCACTGCAAGCTGTATTTTAAGAACCGTACTCTTGCAGCCTAATTAAACCCTTTCCCCCAGCTCCTTGATATTCACAAGAGCGACTCACTCTCGATCTAGTGCAGTAACTGCCTGTTTCCACCAGAAAGCAGCTCCCCGGCAGTTTTCTTCTGGTTCCAATAAAACCACACAAAGCTTTGCAATCCCTGTTTTGAGGAAGGAAAAAATATTGATCCACTTCCCACAACCTCAGCTGCGGCAGACACGGGGTCCTGAGCAGCACCGACTGCCACGCCGGGTCCTGCTGAAGATGTGAGCCCTGGAGCCCCTTGCTTGAAACCAGGAGGAAGTTTTATCATGGAAAAGACTAAACAAACATATTTTTGGACACAAATGGGAGACGCAACCATCCCTCTGGAGTGCAAGATCTGTGGCTTTTGGAAGATCACTACAAAGCAGGGTGGGGAAATGAAGCACAGGAAAAAAAAAGGTGGACAGCTTTATTCACCATAAATAAGAAAATAATCTGATTGTTGTCTCAGAAATGTCTGTATTGAAAACTGCTTTTAAAGTCAAAGCCTTCAAACCACTGGGCTGATTATTTTGAATTTTTCCAATGATCTCTTCCAGCTGGAGCACTTCTGTCCCAAAACAGCACCAAAGATGCTCAGAAAACCTGCACCATTTGTAACCTGAGACACTAATGCCAGCACCCGAGCCTCTCCCAGAACAGAGACATCGAGCCAGGAACCAATATTTGCATCTTCCACGTGAAACACAAAGCCCTGTGTCATAAGCTGAACTGTCCTTCATGGAAAGACACCACAAAATCCACCTTTCCAGCTGGGGCTGCTGGTTGCTTCTGGCACTTCCCTTTCTGTGCTGGTTTCACCTCCCAGCTCCCGCTGGCGACTACCACAGTGCTGAAAATGTATAAATCCAAAAAATCCCATTTGAACTTTCTCCTCTATTTTAGGGACTTGCAACAAATGCCTTTGAATAATAAGCCTCCCCTTCCCCTTTACCTATCCAAGAACCATCTCTTTGAGGGACACTGGAAATACCTCGCAGGCAAAGTTGCCCAGAAATGACCTGGCGGGGACTTGGCTTTTGTTTTAAACCACAAATTCCTAGAACATCACTTGCTCTGTGGTCAGCTGGAAAGAGTCAGACCATTTATCGCATGCAGAGTCAGCTTGTTTCACACCTCTCTTAAGGTTCAATTACTCACAAAATAGACATTTATGCTGCGAACAGGCTGTCTGAGATCAATGAAGGGCTCTGCTGTGATTAAGTCTATCCCGGGTGTTTGCTCCACAGGGGGAAATTGTGGAAGGAGGTGCTGCTGGCAGCAGGATCGAGGACCATTCCTCTACATCCGAGTTATTTTAAGCATAAGAGATGCCTCAGCAAGGCAACAGGCAAAGCACCAAGCGCCAGCACCTCTCTGCTGGAAAACGGCCTTTTCTTTCTCACGTAATAAATTATGTTGCTTTGTACATATAAATTAAGGTATAAGGGAATCACTTACCCACTGTTTGCGAGCATGATTTCTCCTCTTAAAGTACAAAATTAACTTTTTCCGCATTGCCTGGTTTCTGTAAAGCAAAAAAAAAAAAAAGATGAGAGCTGATTAACAAGTTGGCTAAAAACCAAGCCTGGTTCTCCCCACTCCCAAATGAATTTGCAGTGCAGCTTCCACCTTAATTTGGAATTGCATCAACTGGGCACCTTGTGCCAGCTTAGAGAAAGACCAACAAACCTTCCTTCCAACACGAGGAACTTCACCCACATCTCATGGTAAAGCCAGGACTAACACTGAGAACTAAAATGATAAACTCCCAATTGTGCAAACGTTGCCCGCACGGTCAGCACTGCACACGGGCAGACGCTCAGCTCTGCATTTAATGATGGGCCAAGCTGTTTCTTGATTATTTTTACATTTTGTTCTGCAAAAACCCAATGGGGTCCCAAGAGTCAGGGGCTCAGACGAAGCTCTGCACGGCAGGAGGTGGCTCCCCCTGCACCCTGAGCTGCTCCAGTCCCCAGGACCAGCACCAAGGGAGCTGTCAGCACACACACGCTTGCAAGGGGTTATTCACCCTGGGCTCCAAGGCGCTGATAAGGAGGCAGGATTGCGGCAGGGCTTGCAGCACATATCTCCTAACCTCTCGCTTCCTTGGAGCCTTGCCTAACAAAGCTGCAAACAAACCACCCAGGAAAGTTCAGCCACTTGCAGAACTGAGACCTCAAGAGAGAAACCAGCCACTGCAAACACAACCAGCCCGGTGCCTGCCCAGACACTCTCTTGCTTTCTTCTTTCTAAAGACAACATGAAATAACTGCTCAAAGAGAAGCAGCAAAGGCACTGGGAAGGCTGCACGAGCCCCCAGAGTCTGCGCGAACCTGAGAGCTGAGCTGCCGCAGTTGTTCCTGTTACTAATATTCACAGCAATAAAATCTCTAGGTAAAAGGTAGAGACCAGGGGCAAAGGAGTTTCCTTAAGCCTTTTATCCCGATTAAAGGCAGAGCCGCAGTGTGTAATTACTGATGAGGAGCTTAACAGTCTCTGCAGGATTTAGCAGAGTGAAGAGACACCCTCACTGGTTTTAATTATTATCCCCCGCCCCATCTGCTAGCTAGTGGGGAAGGGCACCCGGCCCAGTCCTTCCTCCATAAATCCTTAAAGCCAACCAGCAGCAAAAGGCACTGTTTAGGAAGGGGCAGCTCACTTAGAGGTAGACTGAGGGAAGTACTGGCATAATTTGGGGTTGCAGAGCATCCCAGAACACATTCACATTTTTTACTTCCCAAGCCCTCTTCATGCTACACAGAATCATTAAGGTTGGTAAGGACCTCTGAGATCATTAAGTCCAACCATCAACACAATCACAGAATCACCAGGTTGGAAAAGACCCACCGGATCATCGAGTCCAACCATTCCCATCAATCACTAAACCACGTCCCTCAGCGCCTCATCCATCCATCCCTTAAACACCTCCAGGGAAGGGGACTCAACACCCTCCCTGGGCAGCCTCTGCCACTGCCCAATGACCCTTTCTGTGAAATTTTTTTTTCTGATATCCAGCCTGAATCTTCCCTGGCAGAGCTTGAGGCCATTCCCTCTTGTCCTGTCCCCTGTCACTTGGGAGAAGAGCCCAGCTCCCTCCTCTCCACAACCTCCTTTCAGGCAGTTGTAGAGAGCAATGAGGTCTCCCCTCAGCCTCCTCTTCTCCAGGCTAAACACCCCCAGCTCTCTCAGCCGTTCCTCATAAGGCCTGTTCTCCAGCCCCCTCACCAGCTTCATTGCTCTTCTCTGGACTCGCTCCAGAGCCTCAACATCCTTCTTGTGGTGAGGGGCCCAGAACTGATCACAGGATTCGAGGAGCGGTCTCCCCAGTGCCGAGTCCAGAGGGAGAAGAACCTCCCTGGACCTGCTGGTCACGCCGTTTCTGATCCAAGCCAAGATGCCATTGGCCTTCTTGGCCACCTGGGTCACTGCTGGCTCATGTTCAGTCTCTGTCAACCAACACCCCCAGGTCCTTCTCCTCCAGGCAGCTTTCCAGCCAGACTTCTCCTAGTCTGTAGCTGCACAGGGTTGTTGTGCCCCAAGTGCAGGACCCGGCATTTGGCCTTGTTAAACCTCATGCCATTGGTCTCAGCCCACGGATCCAGCCTGTTCAGATCCCTTTGGAGCCTCCCGACCCTCCAGCAGATCGACACTTCCACCCAGCTTAGTGTCATCTGCAAACTTGCTAAGGGTGCACTCGATGCCTTCATCCAGGTCATTGATAAAGACACTGAACAGGGCTGGACCCAGCACTGAGCCCTGGGGAACCCCACTTGTCACTGGCCTCCAGCTGGAGTTAACTCCATTTCCCACCACTCTCTGGCCCCTCCAGCCAAACAGTTTTCCACCCAGGAGAGTGTGCGCCTGTCCAGCCCAGAGGCTGACAGTGTCCAGAGCAGAATGATGTGAGAAACTGTGTCAAAGGCTTTACTGAAGTCCAAGAAGATCCATCCACAGCCTTTCCCTCATCCAGCAACCGAGTCACTTTGTCATAGAAGGCGATCAGGTTAGTCTGGCAAGACCTGCCTTTTGTGAACCCATGTTGACTGGGCCTGATCACCTGGTTCTCTTGCATGTGCCTCATGATCACACTCAAGATCACCTGCTCCATGACTTTCCCTGGCACTGAGGTCAGACTGACAGGCCTGTAGTTCCCTGGATTCTCCCTGTGACCCTTCTTGTAGATGGGCACAACATCAGCCTCCAGTCCAGTGGGACTCCCCCAGTCTTCCAGGACTGTTGGAAGGTGATGGAAAGGGGTTTGACCAACACATCCACCAGCTCCTTCAATACCCTTGGATAAATCCCATCCGGCCCCATAGACTTGTGGGTGTCTAGTTGGGCTAGCAAGGCTCTGACCACCTCCTCTTGGATCATGGGAGCCTCATTTTGCTCCTCTAACTCCTGGGTATGTACACAGAGGGAAGAACTTTCCTTACTACTAAAGACTGAGGCAAAGAAGACCCTCAGCCTTGTCCTCATCCCCTGTCACTGTTGTTCCATCTGCATCCAATAGGGACTGAATATTCTCCCTAGTCCTCCTTTTACTGTTAATGTATTTATAGGAAGATTTTTTGTTATCCTTCACAGACTTGGCTAATCTGAGTTCTAGTCAGGCCTTAGCCCTCCTGATTTTTTCCCTGCATAATATCACTTCTCCCCTGCAGTCCACCCAGGACACCATTCTCTTCTTCCAAAGCTCATAGACATTTCTCTTCTTTTTGATGTCTCTCAAGATCTCCCTACTCAACCAAGCTGGTTTTTTGCCCCTGCTGGCTCCTTTTCCAGAACATGGGGACAGCTTGCTCCTGAGCTGCTGGGATTTCCTTTTTGAGGAGCGCCCAGCCCTCATGGGCTCCCTTGCCCTTAAGGACTGTCTCCCATGGCACTTTGCCAACCAGCCCTCGGGAAGTTTAATGTGACTGTTCTGCTAATCCCCCTCCTCACCTCACCTAGAACTGAGAACCCTATCATTTCATGATCACTTTGTCCCAGGTGTCCTCCAACCATCACACCCCCCACAAGGCCTTCTCTATTCACAAACAGCAGGTCCAGGAGGGCACCATCCCTTGTTGGCTCGCTCACCAGTTGTGCGAGGAAGTTGTCTTTCACGCACTCCAGGAACCTCCTAGACTGCTTCCTTTCTGCTGTCTTGTACTTCCAGCAGATACTCAGAAGATCGAAGTCTCCCACAAGGACAAGAGGCAGCAATCTTGAGACTACTCCCAGTTGTTTATAGAAGAGCTCATCAGCTGCTTCTTCTTGGCTGGGTGGTCTGTAAAAGACTCCCATCACAATATCTGCCTTCTTGTGGGCTCCTCCTGATTTTAATCCACAGGCACTCAATCCCATCATCACCATAATTGAGTTTGAAGGTATCATCAAAGAGGGAACCTAACAGAGAGGGCTACCCCACCTCCTCTCCTACCCTTCCTGTCCCACCTAAAGAGTTTATACCCCACCACAGCTGCATTCCAGTTATACGAGTCATCCCACTACGGTTCCATGATGGCAACTACATCATAATCTCCTTGCCCTACAACAGCTTCCAGCTCCTCCTGCTTATTGCTCATGCTGCATGCATTGGTGTAAATGCACTTCAGCTGGGCTGGTGAACCCTCAGCCCTCATAAAGGGAATAGTGTTCATTCCCAATGGACTGGGCCTTGGAATATCTAACCCCTCAGTGCCAGTTTCATCCTTCCCATCACCAGATGTACTCGCCCCCAGTCGCTCTGTGGTGACATACTGGCCGTCCTTGCCAGCACACCATCTCTCAGGCACTGGAGTTCCACTTCCAGGCTCCCTCCTGACTAGCCTGGCTTCATCTCCCTCCCCCTTCACATCTAGTTTAAAGCTCTATTTACGAGCCTAGCTAGATTTTAGTAAGGACTTCAGTCCCCCTAGGAGACAAGCGTACCCCATCCCTAGTAAGGAAGCCTAGGGGGACATGGGCCACTCCATGCTCAAAGAACCTGAAGTTTTTCTCCTCACACCAGGTTTGGAGCCAGGTATTAGTCAAGTGATTCTTTTTGACCTCTTGCTCCTCATTCCCTAGCATTGGAATGGATCTAACACTACTTGCACCCCAGAGCCCTCCATCATTCTCCCCAGAGCCCTGAAGTCTCTCTTAATGCCTTTCAGCTTCCTGCGCTGTGTCATCGCTGCTGATTTGAAATACTACCAGAGGGTAATAATCTGTGTCTTTCACCAAGGAAGGAGGTTTTCTAGTGACATCCTTCAGTGATGCCCCAGTGGGATGACCCAGTGGAGCGGGTCCGGTCTGCAGACAGGTCCCTCTGTTCCCTTTAGAAACGAATCCCCTAAGACAATCCCTCTCCTTTTTCACAGAGGATGTTTTTATGGTTGTTTGAGGACAGTGCAGCCTAGGGAATGTTTCTAGGCTGTGGGAGCCATACTCTTTGTCTTTGGGGATGGATTCCACTTGCAGCACTTAGTATTTATTCTCCAGGGGAATCTGGGGCTTGCTGTCTGAGTGGGGACGGGAGGCTTCCTGCACCAGGCAGGAACTTGCTGCCATTCCCCATCTCTTATTCCCCGAATCTTGCAGTTGGCAGACGGTGGTGCTCGGCTGCTCTAGCTCCAGCAGCCTGCTGAGTTTGTGAGAGGGCGCTGCTCCACTGATCTATTTCTCTCTCAAACAATACCACCATGCCTACTGAAGCATGTCCTGAAACACCACAACTACACATTTTTTTTAATGCCTCCAGTGTTGGTGACTCCACCACTTCCCTGGGCAGCCTCTGCTAATGTTTCACTACTCTTTCAGTAAAGAAATTTTTCCTAATATCAAATCTAATGCCCCATTCCTGGAGGTGTTCAAGGGAAGGTTGGATGGGGCCTTGGGCAGCCTGATCCAGTGGGAGGTGTCCCTGCCCATGGCAAGGGGTGGAACTAGATGATCTTTAAGGTCCCTTCCAACTGAAACCATTCTGTGACTCTAATTCTCCCCTGGCACAACTTGAGGCCATTTCTTCTCATCATATCCCTTGTTACTTGGTTGAAGAGACCAAACACCCACCTCATCATAACCTCCTTTTAGGTAATTGTAGAGAGCAATAAGGTCGGCCCTCAGCCTAAGAAACGACACAGGAGTGAAGAATATAGAATCATAGAATCACTTGGTTGGAAAAGACACTTGAAATCATAAGAGTCCAACCATACCTGTCCACCACCAAACCATATCTCTGAGAACCTCGTCTACCCATCCTAAGCCCATGTGCACACACACAGATGGAGTGACAGCAATCCTGTAGAAGGTCCCTCCAGCCCACTGCCAAGGCTGCGTGCCAGGTGATCCTGGCCAGCCTGTGTGTGGGGACACGGAGGGGAGCTTGGGGCCACCACTGTAACATTGGCACTCAATAATTAGCAGATAGCAGGACAGCAATTCCTTGGGGTGGGGTCTTCAACCACCAGCACCTCTAAAATCAACTACCTCTGCTGGAGGAAAAGCAGCAGGATTTGGAACAGGCATTATTTCCTCTCCAGCACCAACAGCCACAGTCAGCTTTGTGGCTTCTGTTTAGTTTATCAAGGAGAAAACACACAGGCTTGATTCTAAGCCCTAATAGTACCGTTCAGATTTTGTAGTTTCCGTTTTCCCCTCTTATTTAGTTAACAGAGGTATTGGATACACACAGAGTCCCTGGCTACTGCCTGAGCTGCACTACATCTTCATCCCCTTTGACTTGGCCTTGAACACATTGGTGCAACGACAGACCTTGAATAGACCAAGGCAGCACTAGCACGCAGCACTCGTAACTCCAGCTAGCAGTTCAGAACAGACTCCAGTATCCCCAGCTCGAGCCACACAACCCCGAAGGCCTGTGCACTCCCAGGCAGCACCAGCATCAGCAGAAAGCACAGCCAAGTGATGGGGCTGAAGGCTCCTGCAGAGAGACACTTGGATCCACAAAGGTTTTCTGAGTAAGGGCTTGAATATCAAGCCACGTCCTTTGCTGTTGTTTCAGAAATTGAAGTGTCATTTATCACTGAGGGGAGAGAATCTAATAAATCCATGCACGGGGCACTTTCTGCCTTTGCCCTCTTTTGATGGCACGTTCACAAGGTCCCACTGTTGTTCCGGGCTGCGGTGCAAAGACCAGAGGCCACCTCACTACGTATATCAATAAATACTGCTGCCAAAGGCTCCTCCCTGCTGAATCACATCACTGCCTTTTGGTTTTGTCTGTGTCGTACATCCACTGAGGAGCATCAAAAAGGGCTCCAGGCAACTGGTCGAGCTAAATCTCACCACTCACCTCTGCGCAAACAGCATTTACTTGCCTTTAAAAATTATGGAAACTGAGGCATGGAGTCTGCCGGCCTGTGCAGGGAGGGAGGCATGAGGAACGAGGAGTGGGGCTGTGCTGTGCCGAATCCAACTCCATCCAAGAGCATCCAACTCCAGACCCAGCAGCACCCAGCTCCCACTCGCCAGCCCTGCACACTGGGAGCTCCTCTGCCCACTCATGGGCTCCTCTGCTCACCCACATCCCAGCTCCTCACACACCTCCACACCCTTTTGCATCGCGCACAGCAAGATTTTGTCACTGGTTCCAGCACCACATGGTGCTGCAGTTGGCAGCCGTTCATCCTGCAGACACCCCACGGGATGGATTTCCTTCTGAGGCTTTGGATTTACGTGAATAAGCTCTGATGGGAAACTGAACCCAAAGACACATTAGTCTTGCTTGGTTGGTTATTCCAGTTCCAACAGAAACTCTAACACTGGGGAACCGCAGGGGTAATGCTAACAACCATCATGTGTGATGGTCCCAGCAAAGGGGTCACAAATTGTTCCTTGGGGAAAGAGTTGGCCCTGGAAGGGACAGCACAGCTTAATCAACCCCTGCCCTCCCCACACCAGCCTGGGTGACATCCAGGAGCACCGTGGGGCTTTGACACGCTGCTGCTGCATCAGCTGCACGAGTTATCAGGAGACGGGAGAGTAAATGAAGAAAATCAACAGCTCTTACGCAGCTGATGGGTTGCCTTGAGTTTTGCATCACGGCTGACCTTGAAAGCGCTAATACAGGCAAAGACTTAATTGCTCCGCAGCTGCAGAAATCAGGAATGCCTTGAAAGCCCCTGTATGTTTACCACCACCAAGGCTGAAGTAATCAAGAGTGAAAGGATTAAAAACAACAACAAACTCCCCCCCCATGCCCTAAATGGTTTTGCCACTTTATCTTTTTTTTTCTTTTTTGCATAAGGTCAGCCTTTTAAAGGTTAACACAATCGTGGTAAATATAAATAGGCTTCACAGTTTATCTTGCTACATGTTCTGCTGTTACTTAGAAACCATTGCAAAGAGGTTAATTCGGGCCACGCGTCTCTGAAGCACACGCTGTTCTCCCTGGGCAAATCAGAGAGCCAGGCACGACTGCTGCAGCCCAGGCGGGAAGGGAAGGGAAGAGAAGGGCTGTCTGCTGGGGGCCTGGCACAGAAATAACCAGCGTGGAGCAGCACGAAAGGCTGCTCTTGCAATGTGCCAACCTCCTCCATCTCCTTCATCCTCCCCGAACCCTTGAAGCTCCCCACCTGCAATTTGCTGGGGCACAAGAAAAGCATCACAGGTGGAGACCTGAACCTCTGAGGGCTGAAGAAATCCAGCAGTCCACAAGCAGGAGGAAGGGAAGCTCCTTAAATAAAGCAACAGTGACTCTTGTGGACAGTTTTAAGTATTGCTGGGCTGGCACTCCATACGCTGTGTAGGGTGGGGAGGACACGTGAGTTCCTGCCTTCTCCTCCTCGATGCCTTATCCAGTGCTAAGGTGGGACAGGCTGGGATAGACCCAGCCAGACACAGAGCTCACCCAGCTTCTGGTGAGCTGGTGTTTGGAGGTTGCCAGATGGCACATCCTCACCCTTGTGATCAACAATTCATCTAATCACTGCTGGAGCTTATCCCCATTCCTGCCCTCCCTGTGGCCATGGGCTCCACAGCTCCCTTTGGCCAAAGACCTTCTTTCTGGTGGTCTCTCAGCCCCACGTGGTGCCCCCCAGCTCTGGCTGCAATGACATAGTCAATGCACGTTTCCCACTTGTTTACTTCAGTACAGCCCCAGTCTAACGCTTCCCTCTAAAAGCAGCTCTTCTCCAAGGTGAGGACACCACGTCCAGTTACCTTCTTCATGCCAAAAGGGACTCCAGCCCTTTGGTCACCAGAGGAGCCTTCTGCGCTGCCTCTGCAGGGAGGGGAGGAGAGGAGCCAGCGTGGGTCACACAACCACCACAGCCTTCCCCAGAGAGACACTCGATCTTGTGAGCTTCTGCAGATGCCAGGCATGGAGTTGCCTCCAGATGGTCCCAAAGCAGGGGCTCTTTGGCCATACTTGGGGAGATGCAGCCCCAGAGCTTCTGCGCCTCTCAGCTGCTCTGCAAATGCCTTGAGGATTTCTGTCTTTGTTCCTGGTGAACAAACCCAGTGATGATCCCCTTCAATCATCTCCATGGGACAAAGGTAAGCCACGCCTGCCGCTGTGGGTGATTCAGGGTTTTCCCCACATCAGAGCCCCATTTGTTTGTGGTCTGGGGTGGCAGAGGCTCCCCAGAGCAGCAGGTCCCCTGCTTTAGGGGCCAGGTATCAACTGGATGAGTACTGCTTGAGCCTGGTTGGAAACGGGGCACAACCGAGGCGAGGAGACCAGGGCAGCCCACCAGTGCCCAGCACGTCCCATAAGCACCAACAGCCAGGAGAAGGAAACAGAGAACAAGGTAAACCAAACTCAAACCTTGATGTCTGATTGTCACCTGCCACCAGCACAGGAAGCAGGATTCAAACACTATAATTCTGGGTGTGATTCTGCAAGAACTTTTAGTCCTTGCATAACTCACTCTCATCCCACAATTCCACTCAGCGAGAGCCCCAAACTGGAGCTTGGTTCTTAAAGCCAGCCTCCAAACCAACGAGTGAAATACATCTCCTGCTGTGAGCAAGGCAAAGGGAGCCCTGTGAGAGCAGCCGCCTCCACCTTAACTGGCTTGGTGCAAGGTTGGTTTTGGCTTTCACAATGGAGCCAGTCAAGGAGAGAACCCGTAACACTGAGTTTTGAGTTACTTGGCTCAGGTCCACATGAATGACTTGGCTATGATCCTTCCGGAGACTGATTTTAAAAGGATGTACACACATACATGCGTGTTGGTGCTGGTGTAGACACTGCCAAAGCTCTGGGATCAGACTCCCAAGGACACAAAGAGCCGATGGGCTGCAGCACACCTGGGCAAGCCTGCCCACAGAGACCTTCAGCGGTGCACGATGAGATGAAAGGAAGTTTGCCATTTGAGCAAAACTAATCAGGAGTACTTAATTACACACATGTCTATCAACAAACAGCCAGTGCAAACAAAGTAGGGATGAAGCCTGCAAAGAGCGATGGGAAGGAGGCAGCGAGCAGCTGGCAAAGCCGTTGTATGGCGAGATTGATCATGCAGGCGAGGGTCGGAAATGAAGGAGCCTCCTGGCAACTGCAGCCAAACAAAGCGCTGCCAGCGAGACTAGAGATCCGCAAACCACAGGAGCCACGGAGCACAGCAGGAACACTTCAAGGTGAAACCAGACAAGAGGCAAAGGAGAGCGTACAGAAATGGTTATGTCCTTCCAGGCATGCCCTGCTCCCGCACATCACTGGTGCACCAGGACCCCACACCGCAGCTCAGGGCAGTCACTGATTCCCTACCCCTCTGGCCGCAGGATCCCTGCAGAGAGGGCAGGGAGCAGGTCATCTTGCTCAAGGGTCATTGCACTCGTTCATTTCATTGCTCCGAAATGGCCGGAGTGCACAGCTCCAGCTGCTAATACACTGTAACCTACTAACCCCAAGGCAGGGCACGTTCTTGGAAAGTCAATTGTTTGGAGCAGTCTCCTTGCAATATTCAGAAACACTTTCTGGGCAATAAAAGCAAGGGAGATCTTCGTTCTCTTACCCCAGAGCCCTTGAGCACTGGGAGGGACCACACTGCCAGCACGATCAGTGCCACTGAGAACAGAGTGGCAGAGGTCTGCAACTCTGGATGCACTGTCGGGCAGGCTGTGTTTGCGGCCAGGAACAACAGTCAAGAGAAAGAAGCTATTTAGAGGTCTCCCAGCTTCTCAAATCATGTCCTGCAGATCCAAAGTGCATCCAGCTTTGCAGGTCCAAAGTCATCATTATGATTCCTGAAAAAGTTTATGCTGTTAATTCACCTGGTGGTTCATACTCTGAGACCAGTGAGACGCTTGTGCTCCAAGGAGGAGATGCCTTGGAAAACACAAGCTCCCTGCTATCAGAGCCTGCCCTGGCCAGACCCCAGCACAGCCTGTCCAGGTCCCTGCGATGCCTTGTGAAGATGTTCCCACCAAGGTGCTCAAGTGATTCCCTTGGGCAGCAATTTTACATCCACAACCACAGCTCCTGAAATCAGATGGGGAAATCATGCCCGTCCCCTTTAACGCCTACGAGCTTAGGACCAAAATGAGACAAGAGCAACCTGATCCAGTGGAAGGTGTCCCTGCCACCCACGGCAAGGGAGTTGGAACCTGACGATCTTTAAGGTCCCTTCCAACACAAACCATTCTATAATGCTATGACTAAGGGCAAGTGCAGAAGCATTTTTGACCTGCAGTCATATATATCCTATGCTTTTGCCTCCTCTTGAAGCCCAGGCTGATATTGTGATCCCAAGTGCTGCAGGATAATCCACCCCAAACCAAACTTGAGCTGGGGAGAGCAAGAACCTGAAGGCTGCAGAGTGTCTCCATCATTTAGTAATTCATCACAAGGTAATACTTCTGCCCCAGTGCATGCCAATAGAGAATAAAAGCGATGAGAAACCTTGAATGGGATGAGCAGGGAGCTGCTAGGTGAATTTCTAATGAGGAAAACATCTAAAAGCACTAATAAAAAGACCTGAAAGAGAATGCATTAGTAATGACAGGGTTTGGAAGAGCATTTGTGTTACATGTCAGGCTTCTACTATGAATTTAGAAGCAATTCAGCGCTACTAAAACCCCTAAACAGCCAGTAATGAAAAGATGAGTTAAATTTTCTAAAGTGACAGGTGATTTGGAAAGCCGTAGTTAGTAGATTTTCAGAAGAAAGCTGTTCTGTTCTTTAGGGAGTAAGGGTGTGTGTAGGGGTACAATTCGAAAAGAAAAAGATATTCAGAAGCCTCTAAACCTCTCTGAAGATCCTGACTTCAGGTTTTGATTCTGCAGAGGCAAAGCTTCCCCCACTCAGTAACCCAGATGGGCAAATATTAACACTGCACACAGCTCTGCTGCCGCTGGACCTGGACACGCAAGGAAAATGGGATAACACCGAGCTCTTGAGCTGTTTTAACCGTGCACTTGGACCCTGGCTCTCCAACACCTCTCTGATCATCTCAAGGGTACTTCTGAATTTCAGCATAAAAGCAAGGAGAAGCTCCTGAAGGGAAGGTTTAAAGCAAACCCTGTGAACAGCACCCTGCTCATACCCACCCCGGGCTTTTCAGTTTTCCTTTTGTGTGCTTTTTTCAAGGCTCAGAAGCTCACATTTTGCTTTCAAACACAAAGCCCGCAGAATATGATTTCAAGATGACTGCTTTGGGAAAGGGGGGAGTCCTACCAGGCTGTTTTTCATGGCTGACCGAGCAGGAATCTCCTGCCGCAGACATGAAGGCCCCCTCGGAGAATATCTCTCCAGGTAGACAGCAGGTAATTGATCCTGCTCATGTGAACAACATCTTGTCATTTTTCCAGCACTTCAAGGAAAGAAGGTTAATATCTTTGGTGCCAGGAGTCTGGAGAACACGCAAAATCGCTGCCACGGCAGAGCAGGAAGAGCAGCTCTCATCCTTGAGCATCCAGCTGGCTGAACACCTAAAAAGGAGACCCAGACCAGATGCAACAGTTCTTAACTGGTGCACAAGTAGGTGTCCTCTGCATTTGTTGCTGTACTTCAGCAAAAACTGACAAAAGGCATCTTTGCAACCTCCTCAACCGATGCAAACTCTTTCAAACGGCCTCTGGTTGTGTTGAGGCTGCAGTGCATCTTGAAGGAACCGGTCAGTCCATCCAAAGCCAAAAACCTCACACCTTGAAACACAGCAAGGGCGACGCCAGCTGTGGGGACAAAGCTCACCCCATTCACGCGACAACGATGGCACTAAACACCGGCTTGCGCTCTTTCTTGACGAGAGTGGCAGAGCCCTTCCCTCCAACAAAGCAGGTATTTCAAACAGAAAGGACACGGTCCCATCAAAGGTAGGTCAAGTCTTTGGCGCAAACCACTCAACGGTGCCTTAGATCACGCGGCAGATGTAGCATACAAAATTAACCAGGTTTGCTCCAAGCCTGCACTCGCAGGTGAACCAAAGGGACCCAGGCAGACGGGTAACAGAGCACAGCGAGGCAGCTAAATAGGACTTAAAAGCTTTTGAAGCTGCAAACACTGGAATGAACTGGGGCATGAAATTAATTTTAACTGTACTGAATAGGAGACAGGCCATAAAACTCCATGAAAATAAGAGACCTGTAACATTTTAGTAAGAGGAGAAATTCTGCCTGTAACTCCCCAGCCAGCTCTGTTAGCATAAGTGACTCATCCTGACTGAAAAGCAAAGCAAACAAGCAGGAAGAATTAAACCAGTGTTGCAAGGCAGAGAGTATCGCGGTGGAGAAATCGAGGAATTCTGGCTTTGCGATATTCAAATGCCTTCCCACTGACACTTGCAAACGTTCAACTGAGAAAAAGAAATCCACCCTAGGAAGCGTTTTAAAAAAACAAAGAAAAATGGATTTGTGATCAGCCCAGCCCTGCCCCATGCCTGGGCATGAGGCTCTGAAGCAGCTTCACGTGGGAGCAGTTTGCAGTGAGGTTTTGTGGCCAGAATCACAACCTAGATGACTTTCCAGTAACGTGCCAAAAGACTTTTTCATCATGGCTAAATGATGAAAATCTGCTTAGGGTGAAGCTGTTCAGAAAAATCTGCATCCAATTACACCTTGGCAAAATATAACCTGTGGTGTCCTGGCAGTCGCCCTTCTGGTGCTCTCACGCACCTGGCTGATGGCTTCCAGCACCCTGAGGTTTTACTCCATCTCCTACTGCAACAGCCACCTCCAGGCTACGGAGCAGAAGCTGCTCTTCTAGAGCAGAAAGGCACAAACACATTAAGAATGAGGAAAGAACAAAAAATCTCTTCGAATGCAGATGCAGAGATGTTGTAGGTAGGATTTGAACATCCAAGCGTGACTTACTTAAAGCAGAAAAGCTTAATACCTTTTCCTCTTGGCCAAAGGACTCTGAATTATTTGCTTGGAAGAGCAACTGAAGCATTGATTATGTATCCGCCTCCCAAGCATCCAGATGTCCTTTAACGTGCAGCAGGGACACGAGAGACACGAGAACAGGACACACCGGTTTCTCTTCACATCTCTCAACAAGTAGCAAAGTGCAGTTCAGACCCCAGGACCTCCGAGACAGGCCCACGGTCAAAAGCAGTAAACATCTGGAGCCCACATCGCTCAAGGGCCTTTTGCTGACCTAGATCCTTAAATGCACTCGATGACATCAATAACCAGCTGAAGGCAGCTAATTGCGAGGTTTCTGGAAGGAGGAGATGGATGCTTTTCATTAAAATGTGTGGTTTCCTTCCCATATTTTTGCAGCATTAATCACAGCAAACATTAACCCCAAGCCTGTCTGCTCCAACCTCTCCTTGGTCTATCACCACCGCTGCTACAGCCGCATGGGAGGACTGCCCGGGGCTGGGAGAACCCAACCGATGCCTGCAAAGGAAGGGAAGGAGAGGAGCTCCTGCTCTGACAGCACGGGAAGCTGGTTTGATGGGTCTTCAAGTCTCATTACTGGTTCCACAGCTGAGCTGCGCAGTCGGTTCCCTCTCATTTGCACCCATCTTTCAGGCAGCAACCAAGGACAGGAAATCGTTTAAATCACAGGAAAATGTGATCACAAACCCACAAACATTGGCAGGGGAATGGAGAGTGGGTGAAGTATCTGGAGCTACTTTTAACTCCTTCTTTCAAGAATAAAACCAGCAATCAGCCTGAAATGCCACCTTCAGCGCCTGGTTTGTGACGGCTGTGGAGAAGAGAAGAGGGGGTTGGGGGACTCCGAGAGACACGACTGCCACACACCACCAGTACTATCACTGAGTCACAACCAGCAACGCAGAGAACACGTCCTCAGGCCAGTACCTGATGCCACGCAAAGTGGTTTTTCAGCCCTCAACGCCCCCTGAACTGACAGCAAAACAGACTTCCCAAGCAGGGGGCTGCCAGCCTGCAGGGAGCAGCCTCTCCGCCAGGCATCATCGTGTCCCCCAAGACTAGAATTGTCACCTGCTTCGTTAGTCCTGCACTGAATCAGGGAAGTGGAGCGGGGCGGGTGGCTGGGTTTGTTTGCTTTTATCACATCTTTGCAGCTCGAAAAGCACACCTGAGAGGTGTGGGCTGGGGGTGCAGCCAGCAGGGAGGCCACGTGTCTGCCTGCTCCTGAGAGCCACCCCCGCAGGCCGCGCGTTCATTGAAAACAACGGCCAGAGGGCTGAAATGTCAAGAAACCCAGAGCGCACACATGTCAAAGTCCTGGTGGGTCCTTGCTCGAGACTTGTGGCAACGTCTGCCAAGCACGAATGACCACAGGTAAATGCATCACCAACACAAGGCACAAAGGAAACATCAGGAAGCAAAAAGCTATCGGGATTTCTCAGCTGCAGGAAGAGCAACCATTTCCCACTGACTTCTCTGTCTGCTTGCCCTCCCCACCCATCCCCAGGAGGTGATGCTCTCCTGCCTCAGAGGTGCCTGGCACAGCAGCACCTTGGGTTTATTCACAGCACCCAGGCCAACCCCAAGCACCTGAACACGACCTTCGCGTTTAGGGTGTCAGTGCCCAGCGCTGGCAGTGAGGCTGCTCGGGGACCCACTGAGCCCTGCGGGAGCTGACGGGCTTGGGATGGCCCTGGGTTTGAACGTTATGAACTGCCTGGATGACACAGGAAGCCTTGGGTGGAGCAGGAACCAAGCAGGGCCGGGCAGCGAGCAGCAGGGTCACATCAAACCCTCCTCCTCCCTGCAGCCCTTGGGACAGACACCACCAAAACCCTGCCAGCGCCTACCAGGCTCCCCTGCAGCAGAGCAGAATAGCAGAGGTATGTGAACTCTTTCCCCACAGTCCCCCGGCATCAATTAACATACTGCTGGAAAGTAAAAGATTATTAACTTTTGTTAATAGATTATTAAAGATGATTATCGCCAGCTGACCGAGCCCATACCAAAATAGACACGCTGCAGGCAGCTCAGAGCAATCATCTCTTCATTCAAGGCAGATAGAAGTCTCAGATCTGGTTTGACTCTTTAAATTTCCTACAACAATAACAATTATCGCTATTCTCATTATCTGTTACATTTCTTCTACGTTCAGGAAGTCACTGTGGTTACTAAACGCAGCTTGATGATTAAATCGTGTATTGAGGTGATAAGTCAAATTAGATGATTGCAGAGCCTCGGTAAGTATCTTTGAAATAACCAGTTGTTATCAGACATTCAAGAGGTGCTTCATGAAAATGTAATTGTAATTGCAACTTTGCACCTTGCTTCATCTTTCCTGCATGCAAACACACACACAGACACTCTGGCAGCGGATTACCTACTTCACTATGCGTGAAACAGAAGAAAGCACCCAAGGTGAGCTAAGAGAATGCCAAGAGAATACCAAGAGACCAGCCAGGACCCACAGCCGCCCCCGGCCCTGAGAAAAATCAAACAGCACCTTCAGCATCCGTCTGAAGCTACAGCTCCCCTGGTTTGTGCTTCAGGCACTCAGAGCAGCGAAGCACCAGCTCTAAAAGGGTGCTTGCTATTTCTCGGCAGCCTTAATCGAGGTCTGGGAGCAAGCTAACATCCCTCCCGCTCCAGCTTAATGCTCAACCTGACATTTAAAATGGCCTTTATTGCCACGTACTTACATTTTAATGTTTTCATGGTACTGCCTGGTGTCTGAAGGCTGGTTGTATAATGGCTGAAATAAATAAGAAAAATCAAGGCATAAGTGGTACGGTCTGACATTTAAAAACTTAAACCCATCAGAAGCGCTGCTGCCTCGGTGCAGGTTCCTGTCTCGGAGCTGTGCCAGCCCAGGCGCCCATCCCCACGCCCCCCAAGCCGCTCGTCGCCCCCAGCCCCGCTGCGGCCGTACTGGAGGGTGCTGGCTCCCGGCAGCACCGCTCGAGCCACAGTGCATCCCAGCTCAGCTGGGGGGAGGGCAGGCAGCGCTCGAGCAAGCTGGCTCAGAACAAGCAATTTGCGACGTAATCCACATAAACACGGCACGGCGGAGTACGTGGTTGTTATTCACTGATTGAAAAACGCAGTGCGCTTTGGAACATATGACACAGGGGAGGCAAGGGGAAAGGGGGGCTTGGGGAGAGGGAAGAGACAGTCTGTGAGCTGCAAATTGTTGTGGCTAAGCAGCAAAATCTGCCTGGGCTGTCCCAGGGAGCTGAGCATAGGGCACTGCAGGCAGGACAACTCTTTGACCCCATGGTTTCCAGCCACACCAGGGGTTTGGCCCCTGGGCACATCGCTGCAGCCCCCAGCACCCACGCATAGAGCAACGCTCTTGTCCATCCCTCGGGAGGTGCACTGGACAAATGTTTTGCCTTCTAGGGAGCCCAGTAACCGTGTCTGTCTCCAACATCAGATGTAAGCACCCACCATGGGGCTGCTCTGCCTCTCACACCCTCACTGGGGATGTGCCAGAGCCCAGTGTGAGGAGTCAGGAGCCCTGGATCCATCCCTGCTCACCTTCAGCCAGGCACTGTCCCCTCCCATCTGCAGGGTGATGTGCCCTTGGGGAACCTGCCATCATACAGGGTCCCACCTCTGGAAGGGAGAGAACGCCAGAGACCACGCTCCATCCCACCCACTGTGATTCACAGCTCAGGATGCTCCAGAAGCTCCCACCAGTTGTGTCCATGTAAGCAGGCTGACAGGATGCTCAGGATTAAGCTCTTCAATGTTCTTCTAGTCATCAGCTAAGCTTGTGTGAACATGTCCAAGACTGTGTTAATCAAAAGCTTGCCATGGCCCAACCATAATTGGGCAACTGGGCGCCCAATAAGCACGGCTCCTGTCCGACCACAGAAACATCACCCTAGTTTTCAAGCAGTTCAGCGATCCAACATCTGTGGCCAAACACAGGCAGGGGTCATGTTATGGCTGGGTCCTGGCTGAAGACAGCACTCTGGCCAAGGCTTGATACAAACCAGCTCCTTCCTACTGCGGTCAGACACCGAGGCCACACTACGGATCTACTCAGTTTCACCTCAGATTAAACACAAGAACAGAGCAAAACATCTGCTGAACCAGGTGAGCAACACTGGAGAGGACAGGACCTGCAAACACAGGTGGGTCACTTTCTCCTCCGGTTTGGAGAAGGTGTTATTTTCACCTCCTCCATGGTATCTTCCCATCACCATCACAGGTGCCAGGCACAGAGGCTTGGTTTTCCACACAGCCAGCCTGTCTCTACTACCCTGTAAAGAACAGACACTGCCTCACCTCTCCTTGCGTGTACTGGACAGCCACATCGATTTACACAGAAAGAAGACTGTGTGTAGTTCTCCCTACATCCTGCAGCCCATCACCACAGCATCTTGGCACCAGCAGGTCATCAGCTTCTTTTTCTGGCTGTCCTTGGACATGTCCCTCTTTTCTGGGAAAGCACAAGTAATCCCCATGTGGAAGAGGCACACAGAGAAGCCCAGGTGGACAGATGTGGCGAGACAAACCACCGTGTCTCAGGAGGGCTGCAGGGCTGCTGGCAGCGTTCAGGCATCTGTTACCATGTGAGGGGATGTCAGGCTCCACGTCTGCCAGGAGACACTCGCAAGGAGAAATCTGGCCACCCAGTGTTGGCAGAGCCAGAGCAGATGAGAGGGACAAGCAGGTCCTCCAGAAGGAGACACGTTCTCAGTGGTGTCCTTTCTCCAGGGGTATTTCTATCACAAACCCTTGTAGATGTGCTGGTCCAGTTCCAGGCTCAGAGCTGGCTGTGCACTTCACGCTTGGAAAGCTCAGAGAACACAGACATCTATCTCATCACGTAGCTTGAGAGAGGCAGGTCTGCACCACGGACAGAAGAAATCAAGTCGTATCTCTGGAGCATCACGTCCGCAGTCACCCTGGAAGGGCTCAACTGGAGGAAACGCTGGGTGTCTGCCTCTTGCAAGAGGACTGGAGGAACCAGACATATTGATAAATAAAACTGTCTCTTCCCTCTGTGCTCATAAAAAACAAAGCTAATAAGCTGGCTTGTGGTAAGTCAGAGACCTGGAAGGAGGGAGTGGAGTAAGCACCTTAGTTTGTGCCTGGGTTAGCAGATCCTCATGGGCTTGTGGGCACTATGGATGACCTAATGCCACTCAGCTCTCCAAAGGCTGTTGCCAATTCTTCTCCACTACTACATACATATGACACAAATCGCCACTTAAAATCTTAGTTAGCAAACCCGAGTGTTAAACAGACAAGGGCTGGAACACATCGCTTGAAAAGAAAGGCCCAAACATTCAGAAACATGAGACTCTGGGACCCAAACCCAAGATGCACATGGCACCAGCCCCTCAAAGAGATTTCTGTCTGCACAGCAGCCTCAGTGCTGCACCTCAGCCCACACTGGGAGCAAGCCCAGGAGACCAGTCCTATCTACACCATAGAAAACACATCCACAAACACTAAAGAATTAGAGACTTTGTTCTCAACAGGGCAGGGACTTAGAAAGAGCATCCTCCCTCAGAGCTGGTCGCAGCCTGCACAGACGCGCACCTTTCTCAGCGACTAAGCAGCAGGAAAGCTGGCAGGTCAGGTGGGCAAGGCGACATAGTCAAAACCTCAGTGCTTCCATGGGGTAAGGGACATGTAATGCATTTCTCAGGGGGATGAGATTTAAAAAAAATATAATTGCAATTCAAAACTGTTACTGGAAAAACCTTGGATTCATTGAAAGCTCTTTAAAAATAAAGCGATTGAGACCTTTCATTTTGTTTTCTGGCCACTGCAGCATTGAGATTACACACTCAATGACATTTCTCCTTGGGGAAAACATGGGTTCATTTTTTGAATGATACTGCAACATCACAGGGATGAGATGAGCAGAGCCCTGGTCTACTGAGTCACAACCTCCTCCTGACCTAGAGGAGGAGCTGCCCGAGACCTGAACTGGATCCCAGTTTCTCAGGGAAACCTGGGCAGGGGTGATTCCCACTGTGGGAACGGGGAACCAAGCAGAGGGCAGCAGCTGTGACCATGGGGCACACTGGCATGTCCTGCTTCAGCTGGGGCTGATGTGGGGACGAGGTGCAGGGCCAGACTACACCCCAGCAGACAGGAGAGGCACCAGCAAGGAGTAAAAGGCAAAGGGATTCTAGGACAATTCTGCATGTTTAAAACACCAGAAGCACAAAATCAAGGGTCCTCCAAAGAAGGCTGTACACAAATGACACCTCTAAGATAAGTGCAGGGCCAGACCTTGTAAGGTCAAAGCAGTGGGAAGCCAGGAACCAGCAACAAACATCTGCTGCTTCTTTGAGATGCTCAGCCCAAGGGCACCAATTCCCCACGCCTCAGCCTGAAAGCTCAGAGGAAGCTGTTTAAAAAAACTGAATGCAGGAATTAAGAGTTTCCTACCAGAGTTGCGGACACCTCCCAGCAGCTTCTAACTTAATGGAAAATCCACGACACAGATCACAAACTTCTGGGCAAATCCCTATTTATGCTCTACTGGATGACTTTCAAAACCTGTCCTTCCAGCTAATGCTACATGCAGCCCCAATAAGCCCATTGATGCGCTCAGGTGATAAGATTTCTTCTTCGCTCAAACACAAACCCCTCAAAGCAATCTGCTACCAGCAGGACAGGAGGCAGAGCCCCACCACAGCCCCTCTGCCCTGTTAATTCACAAGTCAGGGATGCTGCCTCCTGCTCCATCCTCCCAGCAGCACCCAAGACCTTGTACCACCTCACCCTGCTCGCAGCCACTGTTTGTCAGCGCCGAGGAAACCTCCGGCCTCTCTCTGCCATGACTACCCCATTTCCACCACGACCTCCCGTCCTGCACCATCAGACCGTGGCCAGCTGCCCTGCTACAAAGCTGATGTGTATCTGTCACCATCACTGCTGCAAATGCCATAACCAGAGCTCTCTGAAAAACCGAAAGCAAGATGCTGGCAGCCTGAGTGGGGCCAACAGCAATCCAAAACCCTACAATTCAGTAGAACCACTGCTGCTCCTTGCTGAGGTTTCACACAGAATTAGCACTAGGCTGTCCCGGTCTCCCTGCAAGAGATCTCCAGGTCGCAGCAGCTGCGGGGCTGAGGCACATCGTGGGGTACATGGTGGACTAGGCATGTACATCAGGCAGAGCATGCAAAGCTGCTTTCCTTCCTGGAGGTGCTTCCTTTCCAACTCAGAAAATGATTTGACTGTTCATCTCATTTCTCAGAGGCTGCTGGCAGGTCCTGGGTGCTGTTTCGCCTGACACAGCGTGGGGGCTGGGCCATAGAAAGTGTCTCTCTCTGGGCAGACAGATGAGAGTCTGCAAAATGCACGCGGAACCCAACCTGGGTTTTCCAGGGTTTCCTCAGCAGAGGTTTCCCCTCCCCTCTGAGGAGTAAGGCAGGAGACAGAGGAAAGGTCTGCACGGGGCTCTGCTACAGCTCCCCCTGTGCAGTGTCAGAATCCAAGGACAAAGCATCAACAAAGAAGAAAAAAAGAGAAAAATAAAAAAAATAGAGGAAGGAAAGGAAATGAAACATCTTTTGGTTGAGGAAGCACCAGCCCAGTCACTGCCAATCTTTAGAGCAGAAAGGGAGCAAAGGGTTTGACCCTGGTGACTCAAAGGAAAAATAATGACTGCTACCTCCTCAAACCAGGAAGCAGGCTTTGACACGTAGCAGAGAGCACTAATTCCCCTGTGACCTCTCCTTTACACAGAGGATCATTAGTACCCCCTCCACAAGGCAAGTCCAAATTGCAGCTGCCGAGGACTGTGAGCTGACTGCTCCGCACTGCCCTGGCTGGGATGCCTCCCTCCACCACAGCCCTCGGCCAGCGCAAAGCAAGAGCTGCTTTCTCAGACCACGGCTGCCCTGCTCCGATCCTTGCAGCAGCAGTGCTGTAGACACCTTTTCCCAGCACCCTTCCCCAGGACTCAGCCCCTCAGGGGCTGTTTTCAGCCACCGCTCCAGCAATCCTACATTTGACTTACAGCTGGATTTGGCTGGATGAGGGGGTAGCCCAAAGTTGACAACTTATTACACGTTGTTTTTCTCAGCTTCTCTGCGCATGACGGAGACAGAAATAGGATGTGTGCGAGTCCCGATACCTGCAGGTCATCGCAGCTGCGACCAGGCTGCACTCGCAGAGCACCCTCCAGCACACTCCTCTGCTCACAGTTTGCTGGGACACAGGAGAGCCGTCCCAGCACCCATCCCTCCCACGCAGCACTGCGAGGCTGGCTGGCCAGGCAGCAGCCCCACAGCCCCGGCAGATGAAGCCATCAGCATCCCAAGCTGAGGCAAGCTGTGCCGGAGCCCCTTCTACCACCCAGCTCCGCTGCAGCATGTGAGGAGGGAGCCTAAGGGTTAAGGCTCTGTGTGTGTGTGTGTCTGCCTGCAGTTTCAGTCCTCATCTCAGTTGCTTTGCTTCCTGCTTTGGTGCGGTGCCAAAGGTCTGGGCCAGCAGCACACTTCCTTCTGAGGACTCACACACACACACAAGGTGCCACCCTCGCCACCCAGGGACGTCTGGCCCGGCTCCCGCTCCCCACAGAGAGAGGTGACACTCACCAGCTCCACCTGGGGCCCCAGTCCTTCCAGGATCCGGTGGGCAGCCTCTGCCTTCTTCTGCAGGGAAGAAAGGGGAGAGGGGAGAAGAAAAGTTATTTCTGGCATCAGTTACAGTCACAACCTTCTGCTCCAGGTCCCTCCTGTGACAAAACCCTGTCCCCAGATCCCTGCAGAACCACTATGAATCCCACTCTTGCCTGAAAGCGGGTGGAAAGATTCAGCTCAGCCTCTGGCCCCACAGGGCAGCCCCACGGGCAAAAGGCTCCGGCACTCGAGTTCTCACGGCTTTAATGAATCCAAGTTGTGCCCAGGACACGACCCAGAGCCCTGACCCCTCCCGGTGCCAGGCGGGGATCACACCCGTTACCTCCGCACAGCCGCTGTGTGAAGAGGAGGGCGGGCGAGCCGGTGCACACACAGAGATGCCCTTTCTAGGATTCATCGCTTCATGAGCATGTGATCGTTTGATATGAGCTGCCCTTGGCTCCTGTCTTGCTCTCGCTCCTCTCCGCCCCGCTGCCGCAGAGGAGCCCTTCTCTGCCCCCTCCGCCCCCAGCCAAGCTACCTAGTGCTTATTAGAGTTAAAAAAACCACCCCGGAACACGTGTCGGGGCTGTGCGGTGGTTACTAATTAAACAGGCCTGAAAAAAAGACATGGGTTGGTTGCAGCAGGAGTCTAAATAAAAGATGACACTTTCAGTAAACAGCACTTCCTCGCAAAGCCAGGCTTTTCACTGGGGGTTACTGACAGTCCGATAAATCCAGAGAGCTGCACAGAGCTCAGCCAATAAAGCCAAGTACCTGGCAGCAAGGGGGGTTTGAGGAGATGGATTTTCAGAGGTGCTTGTTCAATAAAATTGGCAGTTTTAGCCATCTTGGGGTAGAGGGAAGACAAAATCCACAGTTGCCTAAAATATGGGAGAAGGGGCACTGTGCAGGGCAGACCCTCCCCAGCACACAGAACGGGCTTGGGAGCCGAGCTGAGCCCCAGGGGTGGGCAGCTGGGCAGGGCTGGGCTCTGGGCTCCCTGGCAGAGCCCCCAGGGCTTCAACAAACCCCAGGTGAAGACCCTCCCGGGGCAAGGAAGGGATTTCAGCTCTGGGGCTCTGGCTCACGTTGCTCCCTAGCACCCGACACACTGAGCTTCCCAGGGTCTCAGCGCAGAGGATGCCTCACCAAGAGCTGGCGCATCGCCCTGCCGGCTTGCCCCCGTGTCTGCCCCCCTCCGTGGGTTTCTCAAAGCTTCACCTACCCCCCTGCTGCCAGCCAGTCCTCAGAAGCGCCGATGCAGCCGTTCGATGTGCAAGCTCCTCGCTGGGGCTTTGCACACCCACACAGCCTCATCTGCCAGCGTGCACTTTTGCAGAGCTGGCCCCGGAGCAGCTGTGTGAGTCACCCTGCGCGCAGCCAAGCTCAGGGCCCCGGCGAAATAGCCCTGGCCCGGCTGCAAAACCCGTGCCAGGTGCCTCACCACCACAAGGACTTATTTCCAGCTCCTCTATTTACCGCACGCTCAGGAGGACAAAAAAGCTTTATTTCAATTTAGAAGCAACTTCAAGGATGCTATGGGAGATGTAACCGCAAAGCGCGCCTGCTCTGGCACCGTCCCCACATGATGCTCGTGGCAGCCCTGCTCTTAGTGCATCCCCGCCTGCCCATCCGCAGCGCTCCTGCGCATCAGCCCTCGGGGCTCACACATGTCCCCATTGCTGCGTGTATCTTACAGGCAAGGACACACACACACGAGAAGCAGAGCAGCCAGCAAAGCTGTGACAAGAGCCCACAGTGCAGCTGGAGCCAGTCTCTGCCCCTCTGGCCTCTCCCAGTCCCTGCTCGGGACCGCGGGTGGGGAGATGCCGCCGGGGATGTGCAGATGGTGCAGCTCCCCAGGCACTTGCGCCCACGCCACCAGCACGCTGCTCACCACGCTTCTGTCCAGGGTGACCAGTGGCGAGATGCTTGCAGGGACCACAGGGAAAGCACGGCCACCCAGGCAAGGGAGAGGGGTCTTTGGAGAGCAAGTGAACCCCAGAACAACGCCGGGGAGGGGCTGGGAAACAGCTGTGACAGACGGAAGCGCCTGCGGCTCAGGCTGCAGGGAAAGAACCGTGTGTTTACATACAACAACTACGTTTTCTGCACTGCAATAAACTGCTCCCAACTCATCTCCCATGCCAGATTGCTGCCAGCGAGAGGGTGCTTTGGCACAAAAGGGAAAGGAGGGACTGGGCCCCATCTGACCTAAGGGGGAAGCAAAGGGATCTTCGGCACCAGGACCTACAAAACGCAGTGCTGTAGATCAATGTCACATAACGCAAGGCTCGAGGGATGAGAGACATGTACCTACCCTCCTCATAAAATACCACAACTGCTACAGAGTCCGTGCCTCTTGTACACAAGATTCCTTCTCTAGAAGAAGATTTTCTGCTGGGTTCATGAAGATGGGACAGCCCTGGCTAATGCTGTCCTTGGCCCTGCCATCCCCAAGGATGCTCCAGTTGATGATGGGGAAATTAAACCCCAGCAAACGCAGCCTGAGGAAGAAACCGAAGAGCTGCACAGCCCAACACAGCTGCCCCTTGAAGCATTAAGACATTTCCACTGCTGCACATCTGACTCTGTCAATGAGAACTCTCTCCTCAGAAATACTCATCATGCAGCAGAGAACTCTCAGGTACAGCTTAATAGTCTGGTCTTTATAAGCTATAAAATCTGCTCACCTCAGAGAGCATCAGCACGGTGGTGTTTGGAAGCTTTAAACAATTAAAACCACGGGGTAAGATTTTCAAGGGGGGGTCATTAAAACTGCTAGAAAAGACACTGCATCCATTGCCAAGGGTGTGATGTGGCCAACCACCTTCCTGTCCCCCACCGTCTGCCAGCGAGTGGGAAGCATCAGCTTACCTGGATATTTTCTGGTGCATACCTGGGACAAAAATCAGCCCCCTGACCAGTCACAGGCAGTGTAGTTGTGGGAAGAGGACTGCAGCCCAAGGTCGAGGCAGAGGGTCCCACCAAAGGGCCACTCTCCTGGGTGCCAGCGCTGGTGAAAGGGGCCCTGGCAGTGGTGGACGGCACTGGGAACCGATGATGCTGGAGGCCCGTGTGTACGATGCGATTAACTTCGAGAAACAGGCAAGTGTGTTCAGCTGCTGCATTTGCCATGTTTAGACAACTTAATGAGACAACCCAGAGGCAAATCACCACAGGCAGAACATGTGGCGAATCAAGAAGAATGACATAATTTGTCTTGCATTAACCAACTGTAACGTACGCATCTCCAGAAGGAAAGATCAGGAGGGGAAACTATTCCAAGCACGTCATATCTTTGTATGTACACAAAGAAATGCCTCTATCTTGAAAGCCGCCTAATTAACGCTTGACACCCACTGTAATTGCTGATGCTCCTTGCTGCATTTATCAGGTCATAGTGGAACTGTAATGAGCTGTCTGAAAGACCACGCAGACCAAGGTGGGAGCTGGCAGCAGAACGGGGAAGGACATACTATGCCAGCAGAAGGTTCCCAGCGCTCTGGGGCTCATCCTGGAGCGCACACAGACACACGGAGGCACCTCCCTGCCTGGGGACCCAGCCAGCCAGAAGCCTCGCTGGGGAATTCAGGCCTCATTCAGGTTTAAGGGCAGCCCCTACCTCCCCCCACAGCTGACGACCCCTGGCAGCCCTGTTAAATCCTTCCCTTTCCACCGGCACAGCCACCTAGCGCTCGGTCCCAATACTGATTTCATTAGGAGATCAGTGACCGACCCTGCAGAAGGAAACCAGAGGTTTCATCCTACATCTGCTGAATAACCCCACTCACGCTGGCAGTCCCTCCCTGTTATTTAGCAGAAAGAAATGGACATCAGGAAGCAAATCCAACCATTACTTCTGGTGAGATGCATGAAGATCCCCACTGCTTTTATAGTCCCTCTGCAGCTTCACGGCAAGTAGCTAATGACCCCCTTTCCTGATTCAGATTGCTACAGCCCTGGGAGCAGCGGCATTTGCCAAAGGACTGAAGCCCCAAGGCTGACTTCTGCTCCCATTTCCCATCAGTCACTTCACTCCTGTAAAGCGCCTCTGGGGCTCACACCGGCACGGGCCAACCACGGGCACTTCCAAGGGCACAGACACCACCTCTGGAGAGTGTTTAGGCACAACGCAGATGAAGAGGGGAAGCCCATCACGTTTTAGTCCTCCATGTGCATTTTTCAGAAGGATCAAGGTGTCTCAAGAAGCACGGCTGAACCTCAAACACTGACCTATGTCACTGTGAGGCCCACTGATGCAAAAAGGGACCCACAGATGTGGCATCTGCCCCCCAAAACCCTCCTTCCCCACCTCCCCATGGCCAGAGCACAGGCGGGCAGACCGCAGCTGGGGAGGACATGCTCTTACCCCATCTCACGCTCCTCCAACAGGCCTGAAGCTAAAGATACTTTCCTCAACAACAGCAACCTCCCTGCAGACTCCAAGAATGTCAATTCTCGCCTAAAACACATTTGGCTTCCAAAGCAAATTCCAGCCTTGCTTTCCTTCTGAAGAAACCTAAAATAGGCTTGGGAGGGGGAAGCGGGCAGGAGAGCAACTTCCCAAGCCATGTGAGCTCCCGCGGGGATGATGAGCCCACCCCACGAGGCAGCGGAACATCCAAAAGCAGAGAAGGGAGAGTCTGGGATTTTGCGTGGGCTCTTCTTAAAGCAAAGTTTAAAAATGGAAGAGAAGGAAACACAAGAGTTATTTTGAGAAAGCGGATCTGAAATTAGGAGGCGGCATTTTCTTGGACCGACTCCAGCCATCGCTCCATGCACTGCAACGCTGCTGCAGCTGAACCACGCTCCTGGGGTTATTTATAGCAGGCCGGAGGCAGCAGCGCTGAGGAAGGGAAGGGTTTTTATTTGGACCAGGCTTGTCCTACATGGAGATAAGCAAAGCCCTTGGAGAGGCAGGATTGCTGCACGCAGGGCGGTGCTGGGAGAAATTCCTGTCCCAGCAGCGGGAGCTCTGGGGGCCGGCAGAGCTGCAGAAGTGGCTCAGCAAAGAGGCGGCTGGAGCTGGACTTTGTTTAAACCAAAATTCGGGAGAAGTGTGGCTGAGGTCAGCAGAAATCACGGAAACCCTCAGGCGGGACACCTTTTTACATGAAGCAGAAAGGCAAACAGTCTGGGGGCATTTAAAGGTGCTGCCTCTGTGCCAAGATTTGCCAGGACCAAACCACGACCTGGCAGTGCTGGTGTCACGGGGAATAAGGTTTTCATTCTTACTCCCACAGATACTAATTTTTTCCCCTGTAAAACTCAGCACCCTCTCTCCAAGAGCCAAACCACCCCAACCATTTGCTGCCCTTCCCACAAAGCAGGTGGGACGAGCCCTGGCACTGCGGGAAGGGAAAGCAACTTTCTTCCCTCTCCCCAGCAGCGATGGGCACCACCAGTGCTCCCCAAACTGCAGTGGCCCGAGGACGCGGGCCAACCCCTGCGTTTTCCTTGAACTCAAGCATCCCTGAGCATCAGGGGACATGAGCCAGCCTCAGTGGAACATGCCAGGCTCCTCTCACCTGGCCCAGGGGCTGAAGGTCTCCGGGGTGCCCATGGGATGTGGGTACCCTGCATGCTTCCCACTGCCCTGTGCCTGGCTGGACCCATCTCCCTACAACACCAGTAGCGACAAAGCCCTATCCCCGAGGATCAGGCCTGCAGATTCATTCAGTGATTGTTATGAATGCCTAATCATAAATAGTAAGAAAAATGAGGAAATAGGTCACATTGGAGCCATGTGTGAATAGCAGTCCCCCCCCTGCCCTGTGCATCCTTATGAGGAACAGCTGAGAGAGCTGGGGGTGTTTAGCCTGGAGAAGAGGAGGCTGAGGGGAGACCTCATTGCTCTCTCCAACTACCTGAGAGGAGGTTGTAGAGAGGAGGGTGATGGCCTCTTCTCCCAGGTGACAGGGGACAGGACGAGAGAGAATGGCCTCAAGGTCCGCCAAGGGAGGTTTAGGCTGGACATTAGGAAAAAATTTTTCACAGAAAGGGTCACTGGGCACTGGCAGAGGCTGCCCAGGGAGCGGGTTGAGTCACCTTCCCTGGAGGTGTTTAAGGCACGGGTGGATGAGGTGCTGAGGGACATGGTTTAGTGTATGATAGGAATGGTTGGACTCGATGATCCGGTGGGTCTTTTCCAACCTGGTTATTCTATGATTCTATGGTTTTGGTTGCTAGCAGGTTTCTGGCTTTGGCAGTCGTTGCCAGCCAGTTTCTGTGGTCGGCTCACCCATACTCTACCCACAGCCAAGGGGTGAATTCGGCGTCGCAGGTGGGTTTCCTCTCGCACACTGACCTAGCATCACACTCTTTCATCCACAAGTTTACAGTGCCTGTCAAAGGCACATTGATTTTAAAGCAAGGTGCTAACAAGGCTCTGCCATTGCAAAACTTCTGAAAACACCGGCCTTTGAGAAATCAAAGTCTCTGCACTTGAACAGTTATGAGAAAGTTCTGGTCACCAAACCCAGGGATTGAGAGCCACAGGGTCTGTGCTGCTGACAGATTCGGGTTCTCTGCACTTCTCACCCTTATTTCCAGGACCCGAAAACGCGCAGGACACGGCATTATCTGGTCTGGGTTAGTTGTGGATAAAGCTTCTAAGTCAATGTACCTACTGGGAACTCCAGATCTAGAAGCAGACATTAAAAGCAGACATCAGGATCATTAGAAAACCCATCAAAACCAAAAGGATTCTCGATGACTCCAGGCTAAATGTTTCGATTTTGTCTTTTTGGAAATCTTGCCATCAAGCAGAAGTGTTTACGGCACCCAACCTCTGACCTTCCTCGTTCCCCTCTGGACTATTTGAAAGCCCGTTGTGCATCACTGAGCCACGATGAGGCAACCCCAGAGTAAAGGTTACTAGAAACAAACTGATCGAGGCCTTTTCAGCAGCCAAATAGGAAATGCCACCACCCCGACTACCACATAAACTAGAACTTGAAAAAAAGAAAACCCTGCAGATTTAATGCTCTAAAGCAGTTTCACTGATAAGGTTTTATTTACTGCACCAGCTCTGTGCTGGCGATGCAGCCCGATTCTTCCTTTTCTAATGTAAATCAGGAGTTCATAGAAAATCAGAGTTACACAGACATAAAATCCCTGTGGGATCTGAGTCACACTCGGTGCCTTTGAGTAGTTAACAGCTAGATTATACTTTGCAATGCTAAAAGCGTTCGTTTATTTATTCTCTTATTTATGGATGGGGCATTAATGGTTTATGAAGGTATTCGAGGAGGCTAAATGGATAGCTAGGAACACGCTCCGCACAGACACAACAGCAGCAGGGGGTGGAAAAAGTTCAAAACAACCTTTTGAATTCCAATTTTACAGCAGAATGCTAAATTTATAGATAGATAGCTGTGCCCTTTTGAGGGAACAAGCACCGAGACAGAAAACGAATTAAAATTTAATCTTATTGATTTCCACCAACTCAATCCCAAGAGCGAAACAGACACTGCTGCCTGCTCCCGCCACCTGCACTGCATCAAACACAGTTTTTGGAGGGCTGACAGTGGAGCAGGGATGAGCTTGCGTAGCTACGAGCCATTGGGCACCCACGACGTGCAGGGTGGGCTGTACCCCAGCCCTCGCCATGCCGCGGCAGGACCTGTCCCAGTCGCAGCACGCAGTGTCCCCTCTCTGGCACAGCGGAGGAGAGCGAAGTCACGCTGTGTCCTGACGTGACCTCCCCCTCTCCAATAAACGAGCTCAATATTTTAGAGGAAAGCTGACATGTGCTTGTTTGTAGGGGCAGGTGTGATACAAGGATGAAGGCTGCTTTTTATCTGGTCTCCGAGCAGGAAACCCACCTGGCTCCGGAGCACAGCAAAGAGCCTCCAACCCCCGGATCCGGCTTGCGGAGAGCAGGTGATGGGTACATGCAGGCTCTGTGTCACCACCATGGTTGGAGAGAAGGCACAAGCGCGTCTGTGAAGCCAGTGGGGTCTTTGGACACGCACAGGACTTGGAGAAGAATTCACTCAGCAAAGTCACGTGCCGGTGGGCTGCTGGCACGGCCAGGACGGCCACGGCACAGAAGCCGCCAGGACACGCTGATGATGAATGCTCAGCCAGCCCAGCACCCCAGGGAAGGCAACGGCAACAATGCTCACTTCCCTGCGCTTAGCAAGGGACCTGGACATTTCCATTTAAAGCACAAAAACATCTTCAATCCCAGGTATGCTCAATCGATTTCAGGGGAAAACAGATGCAAGGAATCCCGTGGACAGCCCAGCAGAATAAAGTCACAGCTAAAAATATGCAGAGAGGATCTGCCCTGATTATGGGGATTTGAGGTAAAGGTGGCTAAAGTCTCTCGATATAATAATGCATCCCAGAGGCAGAAATTAAAGCCCACAAGGAGGCCGTGCCACACCACCACCAATGGAGAGGTGCCAGATCCAGCAGGGATCAGCTTCCCCCTGCACAAGAGACACTAAACGTCACTCACACAGTTTAATTTAGATCACAGAATCCTAGAATGGTTTGAGTTGGAAGGGACCTTAAGTCCCATCCAGTTCCACCCCCCTGCCTTGGGCAGGGGCATTTCTCACTGGATCAGGCTTCCCAAGCCCCATCCAGCCTGGCCTTGAACACCTCCAGGGATGGGGCAGCCACCACTGAACTGGGCAGCCTGGGCAGGGGCCTCACCACCTCCACTGCGAAGAATTTCCTCCTTATGCCTAGTCTAAATCTTCCCCTCTCCAATGTAAAGCCATTCCCCCCTCTTCCTGTCACTCCATGTCATTGTAAACAGTTCCTCCCCAGCTTTCCTGTAGCTCCTTCAGGTACTGGAAGGTCATCATAAGATCTCCTTGGAGCCTTCTCTTCTCCAGGCTGAACAACCCCAACTCTCTCAGCCTGTCCTCGGATGGGAGGTGCTCCAGCCCTCAGATCATCCTTGTAGCCTCCTCTGGGCCCATTCCAACAGCTCCATTTCCTTCTTATGTTGAGGATTCCAGAACTGGACACAGTACTCCAGGTGGGGTCTCACAAGAGCACCTGCATTGCTGTTAGCTTCTCACAGCAACCGAGATGCCTGCCACAACCCAATTTCCCCCGGTAGCTCTGCATCATCCTGCTGGCACCCGGCTCCCGGGAAGGGGTGCTGAGGACTGGCAAACACACCCCATCCTGCACCCGCGCACCCTGTGGCCAAAACAGTCACTCTGAGCTCCCTGCTGCGCTGTCTGAACCATCTTGGCGATTTTAGCACCCAGCACTGTTTGCAAACATCATTCTGCCTCTTCAGGGACTAAAAGCACTTTTGAAGATAGATCTCAGATGCTTCTAAAAAGGCTGCCCACTGTTTATTCTCAGTTTAGTCTATGGATTGTACCAAAAATGTTAGCTTCCGTTCTCATACATCCTTTCAGAAACGGTACAGTTTGCACTCACAGCTGAAATCCTGGCTTGGATGCATGTCTGTTTTTCTGTGTTATACTGCAAACATTTCTCAAAAGGTACTTTTTTGGATGCAGCTTCACAGCTCAACTGTGGAGACAAGAGCTCTGGTCAGCACATAAGCAGGGCAGGAGGCACCTGGCTCTCAGCAATCACAAAGAAAAGTATTGACTGCCTCGCTATAAACCAAGTCTCTGAAAACCTTCCCAAATGCAACCACAGCCTCACCGTGCAGCATTTCACTGCCGTCCAGAAGAGCTTTGCTCTGTTCTTCCCCAGCAGGATCTGTACAGTCAACTTTCTTTACCTGGAAATCAATTACTTGTCCAGCAGAGTGTAGCAAGAAGGGATTACAGGTCACGTATTCCACAATTATCCTCTCCGACGCCAAGGAACTTCTCAAATTGCTCGTGTTAAATAGGTCACAAGAGGGAAAATGAGCATGATAGGCATTCAGCATGAGAAAATGTGATATAGGCCAGTGCCAACCTGCATCCCAAGCCCTCATCCATACCCAGTGCAGCATTGAGAAGAATATATAGACTTCCCTGATGAACCATAAGCTAAAATTAGAAACCATTCACCCCTGCAAAGCCACAGCTATCGCCAAAAGGAAAGTAGGTCACAGAATGGCTGGCTAACTTGATTTTCCGGTGTTTCTAGCTGCTCTGTCCTCATGTAACCTCCTCTCTCCCATGGACCATTTTTGGTGTCTCCTTTGTTCGGGGTATAAGTGCACACAGTGTGTAACTCCGGCACAAACTGGCAGGAGCGGTGGGAACGGGCGCAGCGGCACCCGCCTGCTCAGCGAAACACAGACCTGTGGTTCACAAAAAATTAAACCAGAGCCAGGCGACAGCCCCTCCACAAAGCGCCCTGCCTCCCACATGCTCTGGCGTCGGCACAAGCGCTGGCTTTCCCCTCCTTCCACAATATTGCTTGTTAAAGATCGTTTCATGCTTTGCCAGCTTTTCTGGGGTGCTTTGCTCTCTCGCCTCTTCCCGAGGCCTGAATATCCTCTTTTTATTCGCATTTTTTACCACGCGCTGCCTCCCTCAAGCGAGCCGCAAGCTAAGCCATGTGGGTAAATCAGGATTTTCCTCCCTTTGCGTGTAGGCTGGAGCCCTGGCTCAGCCCTTACAGTCACTTTTTCTGCAAGCAGACCTCGAGGCATCCAACTTTACTGCTTTTCCATGGCACAGAAGAGGCAGAAAGGCTTAAAATTTGGCTCAGTGACCTTTCCCACTCTACATCAGTGTGTCTCTAGCAGCCGACTGCCCTTCGCTCCTACCAACTCACCTCACAAGTGTGCAGCTGCAGCAAAGCCACAGGTCAGCACACACACACCTGGGGCTCTCCCCACAGCTTATCAATGGCTGGGTACAGCCCAAGAGTCTGCTGCCACCAAGGCCACCCAGAGCAACCTGACATCCAACCACCAGCCACTCTTTCTCACCCACAGTCCTGACTGACACTACTCCCACGTCCTCTCCTTTTCCAGCTTTCCTCCTCCTGGCCCCAGTGGGGAGAGCAATCTTCACTGAAAGGCATCCCAACCATGTCTGAGGGAGGGCAGAGCCTGACAGCTGAGCCCAGCGACACCCTATAGAAGGACAATTACATCCTGAATCCCATCTTTGTTACTGGACCCACAACAAAGACAATGCTGTCTGCAACGCTCAGAACATCCCTTCCCTCGCAGCCCACAGCTTGGCGTCTGCATGTGATGGAACTTAAAAGGGTCCTTTCATCACCTGGCCACAGCCGCTGCCACCAACCAGTAGGGCTCTGTCGACTTTCTGTTGCCCATGAATAGATCACGTCTTCTCCAAAGGAGGAACTTCCCTACTATGACTTCTACCAAGCAAAAGGGAGGGGTTGTTTGGTTTGCGTCTCCTGCCCACAGATGGGCTTGCTTACACGCTACTTGCTAGGGGACTTCACAAGAACAAGGGAAGAATTATCATTTACCCATCTCAGGGATCACGCAGACACGAACAAGGACCCAGGCATAAGCAGTCTAGTCCAAGACCCCCGGTGAGGGCACTTGGTGCTACCACAGGGAGAACGGCTTTGAGGCACACTCATCACCTGCCCCCAGTGTCTGAAAAGCTACCACCAGCTGGCACTTGCTAACACTTCAAAGACAGGGACCTCAACTCTTCACTCACACAACAGACTGTGCCAGTGCTGGGTTTCCTATTGCTCAGGGAGAGAAGCAGATGGGAAAAAAAAAACAACAAAACAACCAACAAAACCCACCCAGGAAAATTGCACTGCCTGGGAGGGCAGTTTTGTTTTTTCTTTTTAGGAGCTGGGCACCTGGATTTCTGCAGCTCCAGTGAAATCGCAGGCCTCACAATTCAAAATAATTAGCGACTGGTAGTTTTCCTTTTATGCAAAATCATCCTTTTTATCCAACACCTAAATGAAAATGAATATGCTTGATTATCTACCAAAGGGCCCAATTTCCTAACATCGCTCCAAAGCACACACCAAAATTTGTGTCTCCTCAGGCTGCTGCCACAAGTGATGGCTGAGTGTAACAAACGAATGGTCAAGGCAGAGATTCAGAGCCAGGGATGCCAGCCTGACCTTTGCTAATGCTATTTACAGCATCAAATATCCAGAAATCCAGCCATGGCTGCATCCCCGTCCATTCTGCTCCAGCCCTGGGGGGTTCAGGGACAGCCAGGAGAGTGTCCGGCTGGCCGGACAATGTTAGAGCATCACGGACAGCCCCCTCCACCCATGCAGCCCACTCCACCACACCAAAGCCCATCCTTTGAGGCAGCTTTCGACCAGACTCCCACCTGGGAGAGATGATGAAACAAGCTACTTTACAAACAGGGCTCTGAGGCATCTCCTGAACGCTTCAAATCTAAGGCTGATCACAGCAACACCCCCCGGGGCAGCTTCTTCCAAAGACATTTGAGTTCAATGCAGACGGCAGAGCTCTCTCTCACCAACATCCCCAACAGGGCTGTGTCGATCCACCTCCCACGGCCTCCGCCCCAGAGATCGCACCCAGGGGAATCCCCAACCCACCCCTTACCAACCTCCCCGTCCCCGGTCAGGGTGACACAGCACAATCGCACTTTGTTCTTCCATCAATTCCAGACTCACCCTGTTCTCGTCGTAGATGATCTGCACCAAGCTGCGATGTTTGGACTCGATAGGAGGTGGGGAGATGGGTTTTTCAGGCTCCGGTGGTTTGGCTGCTTCTTCCTCCAACTGTTGCTGTGGAAGGAGATGGGGGAAGAGGAGGGTGAGTCACAGCGAGAAAAGCAGCCGTCCGTGTCCACACGAGACTCTGCGGTGCCGTGACCGAGGCATAAACCGCCATGGCAGGAGGCTTCCCAAGAGCCACGGGCAGGCTCAGGCCACAGAGGGATGGGGAGAAGGACGAGAGCTGCATAACATCCTCTGCCAGGCAAGCGCAGCGCTGTCCTGCTCCAGACACCCTGCCCCGCGTTGCTGAGTTTGTGCTTTTTGGGCGTGGGGGATAAGTATCTGCCTTGAACGAGGTTCTGGAAGAGGAGTCAAGACTAGAAGTAATGAGCTTACTGAAAACTTCTAAGGGGAACCAAAGCCCCAGCCCACCTCTCTGCTGTTACCTGCCTCTGGGCTGCCGCCACGCTGCAGGGAGCGGTGGAGGAGCGAGGGGAGAGCAGCAAGACTGTCCCACCTTCAGCTTTATCTTGTGATGCTGTGGTTAGAGGAGATGCCAGAGATGACTGTTCTCGATGAAATGGCTTGTGCGCTGGCCACCCCTGCGCTGCACAGCCAGAGGAGCCAGTAAGAACAGCAGAGGTGGCAGCAACACCACAAAAGCTGATGTTTCTGGTCAGAGTCAGCCCAGTGGGATATGCGGCAGCCCTCTCAGCCAAGGCGAGAGATTCAAAGTGCTCCAGAGGACAAGCAAGAGCTACGGGATTCCCTGCAGAGGACAGCGGGTTGCTCAGGCACAGGCCACCAAGATACCCTTTGGTGAACTTTCACGGAGAGCTCAAGCATTCTGGCTGCAAATGCCAGCAGCATGAACACACCACGTGGTTCCAGTCATCCCAGCAGACACAGGAAGAGCTGCTGAGGGCAGCAGCACAGCATCAACCACTTTCCAGCCGTAAGCCATCACGCTCACCTAGGAAGGTGAGACCCACTCCTTTCCTCCCTTCACAAGCTGTCCTGAGCAGAAACCACTAAGTCAGTCCAGGCTCCAACTAAAAGCCCAGTAGGGGTGGACGGCCACCACCCAGGTGTCCTGCCTTCAGAGACAACAGTGCTAAGAAGCTTGCTTGGTTGGCTCTTCTGCTTTCTTACTATCTCTACAGCACTGTCACAGCTCCATGTTTCATGGCATCTGGACTCTGAGGCACAGCAGCTGCCTGCAAAAAGACATCACGCTGTCCCCTCCAGCTCTCTGTCTGCCTGTGCTGGGACACACGTAACCCAAGGTGTGCACCTCATCCCAAGCTCCACTCCCACTCATGACAAACACATCCAGGAGCCCAAGAGCTGCTCCACAAGCATGTTCACCACGTCCCCACCACACATGCAGCAAAACACACCCAGCCCCAAGGAAGGCTTGAATGCCAGCTATCCCTGTGGGGGGTGGGAAATACCAGGGAGCATGTCTGTGTACCTGCAGAGATCACTAATGTGTTAAGGTGTTCCAACCCACCTGCTCAGGCCATGGCAAGCATCAATTATAAAGCAGCAGATTTAAGAGAGCACTTTTGAACACCACCACCAACAGCAGGGATGTCTTATGCATGACCTGTGCCTCCGGCTCTCCCAGGGCAAGGCGGGAGGAGACATCTGAGCCCTTTCCAGTAAGTTAGAGGAACTGCTCAGCTGAAAGAGGAAAGAACAGATTCCTCCAGGCTCCTCCTGGGCCCACGGGCTCCCTGTGGGGAGGGAGAGCACACACCACGCATGGCAGCTGTGGGGCAGCACAGACACGGGAGAGGGAGCGGTTGTCAAAAACTGCCTGACATTTTTTCACTGCTCAGCTCTCAATCTCCAAATCTTTGTATTTTTTTCCTCCAGCTAAAGCATCCCCTGTTGAAGCAGGGCGGCAGGGGGGAAATCAAGCAAGTCTCATACGAGGAAGAAAATGCACCTGGGACTGAGAGAACCAGAGGTGAGCACACCACCCTCCTCCCAGAGACAGCAGGGTCCAGTGATCCAAGAAGAAGGCAGACACCTATTTCTCCTTCAGATCACCTCAGCTCCTGCTGATGACAGCTTTAGCAGTGCTAGGGCTGTAGGAAGCAGTTCATGAAAACACTTAAGCACCCAGACAGCTCTACTGGCTTGGCTGAGAAAACTCCCACCCTTTAAGTTAAATGTGTTTCAATGGATGAAGCAGCCCCGCGCTGTGCACTCCACTTAAGCTCCACCACCCCACAGGTGGACATCTTTCCCCATACAGGGAAAAGCAGCAGCATGAACAACATTGAGATATAGCAAAAAAGAAAAAAAAAAAAGCTACCCCCACCAGCCAGATAGCTGAGTACCGTCCTGGCTGGGGCTCTAGGAGGGGGAGGCCAGCCCGGACCCCACACTCTCATCAGTGCATCCATGTCAGGATCTTAACCAACAGGTTACTCCAGATCCAAATGAGAAGGGGAACCTCCACCCGGGAAGGGGAAGAACCTTCCCAGCACTGCAGGACCCATCCCTTTCTGCCCACAAATAGCCACGCCGCTGCAGCACGTGCCGAAGGCTCCAACCACGCACACGACAGCACGAAAGCTCCCTTCTCTCTCACCCACGGCCATTTCTCTGATAACGCAAATCACAGCACCTCGCAAAGGGGACAAGAAGAGGGACTTCTTTGAGAGGCTACGGCTGAAACCACAGGCTGCAAAGCACTTCTCAGCATCAGCCCCAGCATGGAAACAGCGCTTCCAGGCACCTGCCCGTGCTCGGTGTCCTCGGCTCAGCTGAGGCACCCATCACACACCCTCGCTCACACAAAATAAACTGAAGAAAGAGCCACAAGAGGGATCAGGCAAATCCTCTGCTTCCCTTGGGGAAAATATTTAGGTAAAAAATAAAAAGAATTGTCAAAAACTTGGCTACATTGTTCTGGAAACCCACAAGAATCATGCAAAGCGGTTGGGTGTGCTGGAAGTGATTTCAGACAAGAGGATTTGATGGCGTATCAGGAAATGAAAGCTTGCCAGTAAGTGGAGGCTCATTAAAAGCAGCTCGTTAAAAGAAAAATACAAACCTAATTATAGCTGAAATACAGTAGAGAATTAAACTCCAGTCCCTGTGGTGTAACACTGCAAGGTTATTAAAGGGCCAGAGGCTGGATGTAAGGACGTGGGCAGCGGCTGCAGGCAGCACACCTGATCACAGCACGTTCAGCCCGCAACAGCTACGCCTGGGAGCTGTGGGAAATGGCAAAGCAAAATAGGTCAGGGTTCCCAGACACTGACAAAATGGATTTCTTAAAGGTCTGCCACAAAAGCTAGTCTGGGACTGTGACCTTTACAGGGAGAGAAGCGGGATGAGAGATGAGTCTTGACAGCTCCACACTCTCTCCCTCCCCACTCCCGGCAGCGGCTGCCTGAAAGCCCCCTCCTCTCCCTAAATGAAAGCCAGTGCAGCGACATTGAAAGGACGCGAGACGCCATCGTCAGCCACAGCCAGGGCTCCCACAGCATCCATAAATCAACACGTCTCCAAGCGAAGGAAGTGCCCTCTCCAGGTAAGGGTCCCCTCGGCTGGACCGCGTGCTACAGAGGGGCCACGGGAGCCTGTGGCACTGGCAGAAAGGTGGGTGACATTTCAGGAAGATCCCATCCCCGCAGGTACCAGCCCCTGCACCGAAGGGACCTGCCCGATGAAGCCAAGGTTGTTCCACCAAGCTGCCACACTGCCCTGTTTTAGGCAGCCACCACCTGGGTACCAGGATGCTCCACCCGCCCAGGGGAGAGGAGAGGGCTTCCAGCCATAGGGCACCTCTGAAAACCGCTTCTAAAGAGCTGAGGGGAGAACAGAGGACACCCAGCCAGGAGAGAGATGGAAGGGGAGACCCTGGAGCTCTTCCACCCAGCCAGCTCCACCTCCATCACCAGGTGGGAGTGTTGTACTCCTGGAGAGCCCTCAGCACCCAGGGAGGCTCAGGCACCACTGTGGAGAGCAGCCCAGCAGTTTATTTCTCCTTCAGATCCTCGGTACTGCTGCCAGGAATAAATGCATAAGGATTATCCTTCCCTGTCAGGAAGAGGGGGAGAGAGGACTCAGAGAGATTGAAGCGCATATGGCTCATGAATGAGTGGGGGATGGCTGACAGAGGTGGCCTTCTGCCAGGGGCGCACAGGGCTCGGCGAAGGTTTCTCAGCTTGCCGAAGATGTTACTGCTTGCAAAGTCCAGGCAGAGCCTTCCTTGGCATTTCTGGAACAACCAAAAAGGTGGTGGATTGGGATTGGTTGGGATTATGTTTTCCACAGCCTTTCCACACAAGTGTATTTAATTACCCTGAGAAGGCCTCCCAGAGACAGAGGGGAAATACATCAGGATATTCCCGGCTGCGTCCAATCTCTCCCCTGCTCCGCCGCTCGTTCCTGCAGGACCGGTACCTGTCTCAAGCCGATGGCTTTCCCTCACCCGTCTTTCTCCTGCACTGACAGCTCAGATGTACAGACGGACAAAACATTCCTGGAGCATCTCAGTCAGGAACCCCTCACCCAAAGATGCCTCTTCTGAGCTGTGCCAGCCCTGCTGGAGGACGGGGCTGGGGAGGGATCCTGACAGAGCGGGGAGGAGAGCACATGGGAGAGGCGGGATTTGCTACCAAACAACTTTGCCACCAAGTGCCAAAAAAAAAATTAAAAAAAAAAAAAAAGGAGGGGAGGGGATGCTTTTGCTGCCAACAGCCACTTTCACCTTCTTCCTCACTCACCAGAGCATTTTTGTGGGGAGGAAGCACCATAAAATTTGTTCAGAGGGAAGAAATAAAACAACCAAGCAGCCAACAATAAAAACCCCATTTCCTTATGGAAGGACAGCTTGATTTTAACGGCAAGGAGCATATGCTGCTCCCGTCAGCTTCAACAGCACCTCCTCAGCATCTCAGAAACAAGGCAGGCAGTGGATGGGCAGAGCTGTCAGTCCCCCTGGCTGCCGTGAGCAGGACCTCACCGCTGCGCCAGGCACACCCTGCTCTGGAAGCCCCTCTTCTGAGTGCGAAATGACCATGATTTGCACCTCCTTCCTCAAGCGTGAGTTAAAAACATGGACCAGCAGCCAGACTGCCAGGTGACAATGGACACCAACATTTTGTCTGAGCTTCCTAGGAGGGACAGGGGAAGGGCTGGCTTCACCCTGCTCCCACCAAACCCAACAAGAGGAACCTCTCTGGTTTCCATCACCCCAGATGTTCCTTCGGCCCCTGCAAGCCAGCACGGAGGGCTGCTTCCTCGCACCCCCAGCACTGCTGCTCCAGTTCCCTCCTGACTCCCCCTCTCTGAGCCTCCTGATACCTCTGCAGATATGAAGAAACACGCAAACCCCATCCTTTGTGTCTACTAAGCCATAGTGTTTGAAAACAAAACCAAAACATCTTGCTTCCTGTTGCACCAAAGAAAGGGACAGTATTTGCTACGGGAAAACACAGATCTGATGGGGGTGGAAGGTCAACTACGTGCCCATCGTTGAGTAGCACTGGCCCCATCCAACAGCCCAAGGAGAAGTTTTGCTCCATTCCTGAATTCCTGTCGCTCACTCCTCAGGAGCGATCGCTCGTCCCAGACACTTCAGGATCAGCAGCCATCAGACTGTTTAGAAACTGGCCCCAAACAAAGGAAAAGAATAACCAGACAGAGGCAGAGAGAAATGATTTGCTTTAGAAAGCGAAAGCCTTTAAGTCTGTGGGTTTTATCACAGACGTCCCCCAAGGTTTTGTCATATAAATCTCTTAATGGGTTTATGGTAATTGTACACACGACAACATCGGCGGGCAATCCTTCTGCTGGGAGTGCTCTGGTGCAGGGGTAAAGCACTAACCAAGAAGATCAGATTCAAACCCTCGGCTCAAGCACAGTTGGACCAGACGCTGCTCACGACTGCAGAGCCACAAAGCCCTTGAGAAGGGGCCTGACTGCACAGGAAGGGACATTAGGACATCGCTGCAATGTTTTAAAAAGACCAGTGCTACAATACTGGCAGCAACACCACTGGAGAGAGACAATTGCTGGAAAGGAAAAAAAAAAAGACCTCGTGTGGAGGAGTTGGGCAACCCAGGATGCATTTCCAGCTCTGCCACTGACCGCTTGCATGACCACAGCCAAGTCCCCAAGGAAAGATTTTTCTTCCTTTAAGGTACTTTGACATGCAAAAGAGCTCATGAGCTGGGTTACCAAAGCTCCCCAGTCCTGCAGCTACCAGCCCCAGAGTGCTGGCACAGCAGGAACCGCCCCACATCACAACAGAAAGCGCAGACACAGATCATTCTGGTGGTGCTGGGCAGTGCCACTTCCCCTCTGCAGACACGTATGGGCAAGGACGGACCACAAGGTAGCACGCAGAAGTGAGGATGTGTGTTTTGCTCTAGACCACAGCCTCTTACCTGCTTTTTCTTCAGCTTGGAGATTTGCTGTTCCACCCTGGTGATCTCGCGGTCCACGCGGTCCATGTTCTGAATGAGCTCCTCCTTCGACAGCCGGGCTGGCGGCAGGTCCAGCTCGGTGTCAGCGTGAGCAGGGCTCACAGGCGACACTGGCTCCAGTTTGCCCGGCAGGCCACGATCCTGGGGAGCACAAAACAACCAGGTCAGCACCTTCCCAGAAGTCTTTAGATTGTCCTCTCATCCTCCCATGCCAGCTGCCACAGCTCCTTGGCCCGTTCCCAGACCTCTGGAGACACATACATCCCTCAAAAAAGCTTCTGGACTAAGAAGGACCAACTGCCAGATCACAACACCGCCGTGCTCTGCAACCTCCAGCGTGTCCAGAGTGAATCAGCTGAGTCTCCTGCAGACACAATCACAGCTCTTCCTCCTGCCAAAGCCTCAGAGACTCCCACTACCTTCAATGCTACCCACACAGTCCTACGGGATCAATAAACCCATCCATATGCAGGAGCTCCTGGCAATCCCGTCCCTTCACGTCTCAACAGTCAGCTCATGGCTATGCCATCTCCACAAAAATGGGGCAGACACAGACAGGTCCTCCTCAGACGTGGCCATGCTAGAGAGAAGAGTGGCATTCACCACGCCAAACAAAAAGGTGCTACGAGGGCAGCCCCCGGGAGGAGAGGAACCCAACCATCCTTCATAGAGGTCCTTCTCCATCTCTTGTTAAATTCCAGGGGGAGCTCTGAGCATCAGATGCCAAATGCATCCATCCAGAAACTAAGAGAACAGGGATACTCGAGGTCAGCTAAGATAAAAATAGACCAAACTGATGAAAAACAGCTTTTTAAATTCCAGGTAGAGAAGCTCTCAGCTCAACAAGACCCTTCAAATCAGAGACCAAATGGATCAGCATAACCTCTGTGGCCATCGTAAGGAGCGGCTCTAATGGCTGTGAGCTAGGGCAGAGGGAAAACACATCAGAACACTCAGCTCCCACTCCAGCAACACAACAACTTTGTTGAGCCCAACAAGCTCAGGAGCATCCCAGAGCCACGGTGCCTCACCTGTACACCACAGAATCACAGAACAGTTTGAGTTCAAAGGGACCTTGAAGATCATCTAATTCCAACACCCCTGCCATGGGCAGGGACACCTCCTACTATGTGTTCAAGGCCCCATCCAACCTGGCCTTGAACACCTCCAGGGATGGGGCAGCCACAACTTCCCTAGGCAGCCCGTGCTAGGGCCTCCCCACCCTCATTGTGAAGAATTTCCATCCTTTACCTCCCCAGCTCCAAACGAAGAAGTCCATCTCCAGCAAACACAAGCTGCTTGACTAGATGAGGTCAGCCCCTACCGATGAACCTAACCTGGCATGAAGTAGCTGTTCAATAGCCATCGGCCACGCAGGTGGGGATCACAGCACACCAGCAACCTACCCTGAGCCGGGGCGCTCCTTTCTGGCAGCGACCCAATGCCTTAATTAGAAGGTTATCTATTCATTTGCTTAGTCAGTGGATAGATTTCTGTTCCTGGAGGGGGCAGGAAGAGGAGCTGTGCCTTGGTTTGTAACTGTAAACCACCGCCAGGCTCAGCAGCCTGCGCGCTGCAGCTGCTGTGGGGCGGGGGGAAGGGGAGAGGCGAACAAGTGAAGAAGTTCACACGACTTTGCTACCTTTAGTACAGTTGCCCAGTCCCTGCAGACAAAGCAGATGACGTTCTGCACCAGCTGGCACTGATCTTCCCCTCCACAGTGAATCATGGCCACCAGTAAGTGGCCAGGGCTGCCCATCGACCTTCTCCCTGGTCTGGTCCTCCTCATGAGGTAAGGGTGACCCAATGGAGTTCAGTGGCTCCACGATAACAGTGGCACAAGGATAGCGTGGACTCCTCTGTGCTCCTCCAGCTACCAAAGCACGGCCCGGAGTTGCTCGCTTGCCGTGTTGCAGCTCACGCCAAACATGGCAAGTGTTTAGATGCCACCTTGGCACCACTCAGGATCTTAATAGGGTCTGTTTATTGGGACGCGGAACCTTTCACAGGGTGGTGGCCTCCACCCTGCTGCTGGTGGGGATGAAACACGGTGAGGTCCCTCCTGGAGAGGTTGTGCCCGGTGCCCAGCAGAGCCGCAAGGACCAGGCTTCGGAGGCAGCCCCTGCCTGGTGGGGCTGCGCTGAGATGAGCTCTGTCCTGCTCCCCAGCATATGGGACGGGCAACGTCACCTGCAGCAAAGCTGGAGCAGAGGGAGGCAAAAAAGGTTGTTTCCCAACAAAGTGGCCATGATCCTGAACACCAGCATCCTTTCCTCCTCCTCTCCCCTGTGAAACCTTGATCAAGCTGAGGGAGACATCAAGCCAGCTGAGGAGGAACTGCTGCTGGATGCAGTCTGGAGGCATCAATGCCCTTCCCACTGCTGCTATCAAGGGACAGAAAGCAAAGGAGCAACCTGGAACCCCTTCCTCGCTGTCCTGTGTGGGGCTCACCCAGCCCTAAGAGCACAAAGGCACTAGAAAGCTAAGCTGGTTGTTTCCAACATCTGTTCAGAAGAGAAATGAGAAGAACATCAAAGGCTTCTGGAAAATACCAAAAAGCAGATCCTGTCTTGTTTAACTTCCCCAGCATTAGACACCAAAAATGGTTGTTCTGCTGCAGTGGGAAGGCTCTGTGTTCTCCACAACCAGTGGGGTTTTTTGTTGTATTTTTTGGTGGGTTTGGTTTTTTTCCAAGCCAAGAGCAGCAGGACAACCACAAGAACCAGAAGATAAATGAGGTATTCATAAAATCTCATTCAGATTAAGGCAAGGGAAGAAGCAGCAGTGGCTTGTCAGTGGGTAGGTTTTCCTAAAGCAAAGCAAAAACACAGGAAGGACTTCTCTCTGTGCATATAAAACCAAAGATACTATCTCACATCCGCCAATATGCAATCTTTAAACTCCTACTTGGCACAAACCCCTTTGGAAACCTGGTTTCTGATACACTTTCATCTTTTTACCTTGAGGAATCTAAAGTAAAATAGCAGCAAAGCCGAGTAGGGGGACCAGCCGCAAGTCACAGCACAAGCCCATCTTCACCTGGAGGTGACTACAGCAAGAGAGGTGATGTCCCTGGACCTCCATGACTGGTCACTGTCACTTCACAAGCACCTCTCTCAATAAAGGAAACGACAAGCAGCAAGAGGAAGGAAAAACCAGAACTGAAGGCAAAATGATCTTGCCCATACAATGGTGAAGTCCCAAAAGCAGAGCCCTCAGACTTACGCAAGGCATAAAGCAGCCATTGCCTGGTGTCCCTTAGGAGTCCGTACTGGGACCTGTCCTCTTTAATATCTTCATCAATGATATAGACAGCAAGACCGAGCGCACCCTCAGCAAGTTTGCAGATGACACCAAGCTGAGTGGTGCAGTTGCCACACCAGGACAGGATGTCATCCAGAAGGACCTGGACAGGCTGGAGAAAAGTGGGGCTGTGAGAACCATATGAGGTTCAACAAGGTCTAGTGCAAGGTTCTCCACGTGGGTTGGAGCAACCCGCAGTTTCAGTACAGGACGGGGGATGATGTTATTAAGTGCTGCCTTGCAGAGAAGGACTTGGGGTGCTGCTTGATGAGAAGCTCGATGTGAGCCGGCAGTGTGTACTCACAGCCCAGAAAGCCAACTGTACCCTGGGCTGCATCACAAGAAGTGTGGCCAGCAGGTCAAGGGAGGTGATTCTGCCCCTCTATTCCTCTCTTGTGAGACCACACCTGGAGCCCTGTATCCAGTTCTGGAATCCTCAGCATAAGAAGGAGATGGAGCTGATGGAACGGGTCCAGAGGAGGCTACAAGGATGATCCTAGTGCATCTCTCATATGAGGACAGGCTGAGAGAGTTGGGGCTGGTCAGCCTGGAAAAGAGAAGGCTCTGAGGAAACCTTATAGTGACCTTCCAGTACCTGAAGGGGCTACAGGAAAGCTGGGGAGGGACTTTCTACAAAGGCTTGAAGTGACAGGACAAGGAGGAATGGCTTTAAATTGGAGAGAGGCAGATTTAGACTGGATGTTAGGAATAAATTCTTCACAATGAGGATGGTGAAGCCCTGGACCAGGTTGCCCAGGGAAGCTGTGGCTGCCCCATCCCTGGAGGTGTCCAAGGCCAGATTGGATGGGGACTTGAGCAGCCTGGACTGGTGGGAGGTGTCTCTGCTCATGGCAGAGAGGTTGGAATTAGATGATCTTTAAGATCCTTTCCAACTCAAACCATTCAGTGATTCTATGATGCCTCTACACCACAGAAAAAATGGATTGAAAAGTGGATTTCAAAGACCAGAGTCCACAAAGGGCCATCTATGAACAGGGATATTTTAACTAGAACTTTGTTTCCTAGCACTTTCAAGAAGCTGCTCAGAATATATTCCTCCACTTCAGATAGTTTCATACCCAGGCTCTGAACAAGTGCGATGCAAAACATGAAATTCTTGTTATTAACATGAAGTCACAGACTTCGAAACCAGCAGGAGCTGGGAGAGCTGGAATAAATCTGCTGGAGGGAAGAAAACAATTACTGCATTACTCAAGTTGATATTTTCTCAGTAATTATCCTGTTTCCATGTGATTTGTTTTCGTACGCGGCTAACAGCTACTGTAGTTCCTGTTTATCCCTGGCCACATTATTATGTGATTTGTGTGATAACAAGGGTGGGTGAGCGGGGGGCAGAGGCTGCATAAACCCTCCCGCAGCAAGAAGGGGCGCTGGCACTGAGAAACACAATTCTCACTGAGAAGTCTATCAAAGAGCAAGGCCAGGCTTAGAGGGTGGGTTTCCCCTACACGCTTTTGTTCCTAACATAGATGACATAAACAGACTAAGCCTGCTACAGGCTATTAGGCAGTGGCTTTAAAAACATGGGAGATAAAGGGGAAAGGAAAAGGATAACCCAACTGCCTGTTGATGTGTCTAAGAGGAATTAAGACTCTGGGTAGGTTCAATGTCTGTGCTTTCAGACACACCTGTAACCAGGTCCATAAAAGAAAAGACTGTGGAAAGCCCAGCTCCAGCCCCAGCACATGCTGGAACCTGCACCAGACCATCCTCTCCTCCTTATTTTGAATTACTCCCTATTTTGATTACTGACCCACCTAGCAATGCTCCCAGGGAGCTCATGAGAGTTGGTGGGATGAAGAAGGGTGTCCATGCCACGTGACAGCCCAGCACCTACGGCTGGATGCAGTCCAACCTCTGTGAAGGCTGATTTTTCTTGGCTGCTTCCCACCCCCAGGAGACAGCGGAGCGACAGCTCCACTCCACCTGCACCTAGAGCCACAAAATGGACTTTGACCTTTCTGATCCCCCTGCGAGACGACACTGGGGGAGCTCCAAAGCCTCTGCAGCACGGTCAGTGCCTGCAGGGCCTCTCACCTGGGACGAGCCTTGGGATCTCTGGCCCAGCACCATGATGTTTGCCCTACACATCATCTTCCCTAAGTCCTGGTCTACGCTGCTTTCCTAAACCAGATCATTAGTGATGTTCCCCCAAGCCCAGGACAGAGATTCATGGACATCAGCATCACCCCCTCCCCAGTCTGTTCACTTTCCAATTATCAGCCAGCAGCAGTGTTTTCTACTGGAGCACCAGGAGGGATTAAGAGGCGTTACCTGCAATCCCTGCCCACTGGCACATCTCACATCATTATAGAATCACCAGGTTGGAAAAGACCCACCGGATCATCGAGTCCAATCATTCCTATCAATCACTAAACCATGTCCCACAGCACCTCATCCACCCGTCCCTTAAACCCCTCCAGGGAAGGGGACTCAACCCCCTCCCTGGGCAGCCTCTGCCAGGGACCAATGACCCTTTCCCTGAAAAATTTTTTCCTGATGTCCAGCCTGAACCTCCCCTGGCGGAGCTTGAGGCCATTCCCTCTTGTCCTGTCCCCTGTCCCTTGGGAGAAGAGCCCAGCTCCCTCCCCTTCACAATCTCCTTTCAGGTAGTTGTAGAGAGCAATGAGAGCAATTATGGGTTGGAGCAGATTGCCAAAGCAGGCAGGATGGGCCAGGGCTGCTCAAACTGTGCTCAAATTTATTCCCCCCCAACCCCACACGAATAAAGGGTAGGTTTGTGATCAGGGTGCCTGAGAGGATGTCTCCATCAATGGAGCCTCACATGGCAGCACAGAGGTGGGGAACATCAGTACAACCCCCCAACACCACCCCAAACCCCACCTGTGTGAAGCTGTGCAGACTGCAGCCTGTCCTCCCCAGCCAAGCACCCGAGCAGCATCGCACGCCCAGCAGACGCAGAGCCCCGGGGCTTTCCCACACATCCTGGGACGAAAACCAAGCTGGGGAGCCAACACCCCACACCTCCATCCATTAGGTTTCAGTGCAAACACAAACACATAAAACTCTTAAATGGGCCAAATAAGGACCACAGGAATTCTTTTCTAACTGGAAAAGTGTCCAACGCATTCTGGCGTATCAGCAGCCCCAAGACAAGGGCACTGACGGGGAGGGGGAAGTCAAAAGGGCTGAAAACTAACGTCTCGTTTCCCCAAGGAGACGCACGACTACGAAGTCAGGGAGCCCGAGCAGCGAAAAGTACATCCAGTTATTGCAGTTCTTTTGTTTGTGGCCATCTGCTGCGCTAATGGCTCTTTCAGCAGTCCAGCCCTTCAAACGGGGTTTTAATTCTTAATTCTGGCTGGGCTGTGGCCCTGCAGTCGCTCCAAGGGCTGCCCCAGCGGAGTGTTAGTGTTGGTGCACACTCTGTGACTCCGCGCAGCACCCACGGTGCTCTTCACCACCCAAGAGCTTTCCCATGCTGGACCAACCAGCGTGTGGGACCAAGGCATCACCCACCTCCTTCCTTCATCCCTAAGCTCCGCAGCACGTGCAGGCAGAAGGGACGAGCAAAACAGAGATCTCTTTCACTGCTCGAAGCCCAGTACCTGCTCTCATGGGAATTCATGAAGCTGGAAACCAAGGAGCTCTCTGGAGACAAGGCTGACTTTTTTCAATTAAATCTCTTTTTTAAATAAATCTGTGACTTTATGAGAAGGTCTATGAAATTCCTTTCCCCTGTAATCCAGCTGAGTTCCATGCAGCCAGGGCAGAAAACATCCCAACAATTTCTAAGCTTGCACGAAAGTAGGTCAAGAAACTTCCCCAGTGTTTCAACAGCTTGAAGCAATTTAATTGCAAAACCAGTACCAAATGCTGACCCTCCCGCCCCACCCCCCCAGCAGATTTATGAGGGTGGTAAAACCTCTCCAGCGAGTGCTGCACTTAAAGGCACGACCAAAGCCCAGTATCTGGTCTTGCAAAACCTGCTTGTGCTCAAAAAAGCCGTTCCACAGGGTTATACGGAACAGATGCTGCCCCTGCACCTCAAGATCAGAGGATATTACAGAAGCACCAGCAAACGCGGCTTACGGACTGGGAGGCAGCCTAAGATAACGGGTCAAATCTGGAAGACCTCACTCAGGCAAACTCCCACGGCAGCCTAAGGCATTCGACTGACAAATGGACCTTGTGCCGTTCATTACTTTCCTGCGTTTCCCCATTAGTGGATAATAATTGCATTGGATGTGTACGTTGTTCCCTACTGACTTTGCAGAAGCGATGAATTCTCACCTACCCAGCTACTCATTACAAAGAGCAGCTAATCGCTCCACCTCTCATTAAGAACTGCCCAACATTGCCTAGTCTACATCGCTGGATTTCCACTTGACCCTAAGTTTGCTAAAACATTAACTGTCTGGGCTGAAATTTTCCAGGCAGAATATTTGCTTCAGGCATTTTTAGGTTTGTTTTTTTTTTTTTTCCTAAATAGTAAATTTCAGCCAAAACAACCCTGCTGCTTCCAAGAACAAGTTTACAGGAAAATATGCCTTTCTGCAACGTTCAGAAAGATTCTGGGAACCTTTTCTTTTAGCATCTTTGATGCAGTTGATACATCTGGCAAGACTGCTCCATGCCAGCTATTTGCCTTTTGTTAACTCTGAGAAAGGGTCCAAGTCAAACAGAAAAAAAAAAAAAAAAAAAGTATAAATCTCATTTTTGGTGCTTGCCCAGGGAATGATTTTCAGTGAGCGAGTGGAGGGCGGTCCCAGGAGCGCCGGGTCAGCTATCACACTCTGCCTGTTCTTCTACAAAGGCAAAGGAAGAGCTGAGCTGGATGGACCTTGGGGTGCTCCCCGCCAATAGCAGCTGTGCCCTAAAGGAGTGGTGAAACTGCAGGAGTCGTGGCTTGGACAGCAGGTAAAGCCACCAAATGACAAAGATGACATAAAGCACCCAGCGATACCTTTGGCATGAGATGGAGTTCATTTGGAGTACTGAACGGATGGTGTTCTGATGCCTTCAGCAAGTAAGACGAAGGACAAATAAACTGGATTTACAGGGGGAAGGAATTTCATAACCCTTCTCATAAAGTCACAGATTTATGTTAAAAATAAATGAATCTATCAGCTTTGTATTCAGCCGATAAGGCTGCCAGGGAAGCCTGTAGAGCAGCGAGCTCCTCCAGCCCTCCATTTGCAACTTCAATGCTCCTCTCAGCACAGGAAAGACATGGATCTGTTAAAGCGGGTCCAAAGGAAGCCGTGACGATGATCCGAGGGCTGGAGCACCTCTGCAACGAGGACAGGCTGAGAGAGCTGGGGTTGTTCAGCCTGGAAAAGAGAAGACTCCGAGGAGACCTTATAGCGACCTTCCAGTACTGAAAGGGGCTCCAGGAAAGCTGGGGCTCTTGATCAGGGAGTGCAGGGACAGGATGAGGGGAATGATTTCAAGCTGGAAGAGGGGAGATTGAGATTAGATATTAGGAAGAAAATTTTTCACTGTGAGGGTGGGGAGGCACTTGCCCAGGTTGCCCAGGGAAGCTGTGGCTGCCCCATCCCTGGAGGTGTTCAAGGCCAGGTTGGATGGGGCTTTGAGCAGCCTGATCCAGTGGGAGGTGTCCCTGCCCATGGTAGGGGGTGGAACTGGATGGGCTTTGAGGTCCTTTCCGAACAAACCATTCTATTTAACTCTATTTAATTTAATAATTCAGGCACGCAGCAGCTACCTGTGCTGCTGAGAACATTCTTGTCCCCGTAACGCACCACCTCAGCCCTAAATCCTTATCTCCCCTTTGCCAATTTGTTTAGACCCATTTGTTTAAACCAGCAGGACTTCTGCTCCCCTGGAAGACAAGGAAGCAGAGGAGGATGGGGCACATCCTTGCCCAGCGCCTCCTCCCGTGCCCCAGCAGGGACCCAGCGCTCGCTACGGCTGGAGCCAGGAGGAAAGACTCGGTGTCTTGGTTTGAGGAGCAAAACCGCTTTGCTGGGGAACTGTGCCGGCTTACGGCGATGGAAAACAGCCACAAGATTACAGCGTGGGGAGGTAAAGGTTTGCATGAAAAAGGCATCAGGCACGTAACCCATCGGCCTAGGAGCACGTCAAAATCCTGCACCGTGATATTCAAAACCGCGACCCGAGTGACTAAGCCATCCCTCGGGTTTACCGAGGCCAAAAGGAGGGGGCTGCTCCAAGCTCACCGCACACGTACGTCATCAAAATATGAGGGAGGTGAGCACTTGTTTGATGTCTCTTCAAAGGAGCAAGCTGTGAAAAACGCCTCCGACTACATTAAGTGCAAAGGCAGGGAGGCAATTTTCTAATTGCCCGATTTGGCGCTCGGCCAGCGCGGTGGGGTTAGCACCTCCTGCCTTCGCAGAAACGGATTCTAGAGGTAACGGGGGAGCCCCTTGCCGAGCCACCGCTGCTCCTCCCAGCAAAGCAGCCGGTCTGGGGCTCAAACCACCCGCGTCTTCCCTGCAACCAGCTGACTTCAAGCAGCTTTCACAGGAACCTCTGAATACTCACCGTGGACTTCCACAGAAACATGCGATGCGGCAACGCGGCCTCACGCAACCCTCACCTTCTCCTGTGTTTGCTTTTTTCCCTGCCAGGAACTCCTTTAGGGAGACCCCAGGGACGCAACAGGGGTCCCCCTGCCCCCGGGAGCAGGCAGGCAGTGCCCAATCCCCAAACCTCCTCCAGCAGCCTGGGAAGCTCCTTGTCACCAAACCCAACACACCCCAGGAGGACACAACAACCTTTCCAGCACACCAACTACACAGGGACATAGCATTAAGGTCCACATTAACCCCAGCAGGCGTTTTCCCTCTGATTTGACCCAACAAGTCGTCAAGAAGACAGAAAGCCCTCAAGCCCTACACACCACGCTAAGATTGGAAAGGAAAAAAGGCCTCTGCAGAAAAAGATCCCTGCTTTTCTACTAGTGCAATACTCAAGTGAATACTCAGCACGAATACCAGTGTGACAATGCCTGCATCGTTAGTCCCACAGAAGCAGGAGCCAGGCGACTGCATCCCTTTGCACTTGCCCTCCACTAAGCATCACGTTAAAAAAAAAACAAATTTCACCCCAACAGCATGGCTACACCAGCCATAAAGCAGGATGGCAGCGTCAGCGTGATTAAAGATATTGCAGCATCATCAGATGGGGCCGGATCCTGAGCCAGGCTCAGCAACATCCACACCCCAAGCCGTGTCCATGGGTGCTGGGACACGTCAGCCCCTGCTTGGGGTGGCTGGGAAGAGCTGTGTGTGGGTCATCGGCCTGGACGTGCCCAACAAACCTCGTCCTCTACCTGCAGGAGCCTCAGCAGGCGATTGGCACCTGGGTGGGTGCCTGCTCTGTGGGGAAGGGAGCAGGTCCTGCACCCCAGGAACCTCTGGGTGACACCAGGTGCATCCTCCAACACATAGACAAATGCAGGGGAGGGAAAATCCACCATGAGCAACTTCTAAAAGACCTCACTTATTTAAAAATGAAAAATTGAGGGGAAATGAAAAGACAAAAGCCCTTCTCAGCCTGGTGTTATCAAGCAGAGGAAATGAGACTTCTAAAGCTTCCATTCAGAGAGGAGTTGGGGGGAGAGAAATCCCACTCCAGACGCACTTGAGTGAACAGCTTTTGAAATGGAAATGTTGCTCTTCAGAAACATTTAAATTTCCTCCCATTGCCAGGGAGAAGGAAGGAGGCAGAGGAGCAGGAGGGACTCAGCCACGCAAATCCAGACCGGGGCATCCAGGGCAGCACCGGGCAGCCCAGGCGAGAGGAGCTGTCAGGGAGTTAATCAGGATCCGAACATGGTGTTAATATCGCAAAGTCGGATTGAAGGGGCACCAGACTGAGAGGGGAGGGAAGGGAATGAATGAAGACAGCTCTATTCAACCACTGCCACAAGTAAGAGACAGCTAAAGGCTGCTTGTGCTCCATCCCTCCACTCTCAATCTGCACAGCCATCACTACATTATTTTCCTTAAAATCACAGAGGTTGAGGAGCTCCACTGAGAAGCCTGAGTGAGAAAGGAAACTCGAGCAAGATCTAAGACTATTTTAGGAGTGGCTGAGTGGAGTGTTGTGGGACCAACTCAGCCCACCTCTTACATGCAAGAGCTTGTGGGCCAAGCCCAGACCACCAGCAACTCCCCTGGGACTCTGGGCGTGGGCTGACGGGTCCCAGCACCAAACTCCTGCTCACTCCCAGCCTGAAAGACAGAAATTACTGCTCCTACAGCAACCCACTGAGCTCCCCTCGCCAACTGCCACCACTTCATCGCTCTCACTTCTTTAGTATTGCTTAATGCACGGGTTCATTCGAGTTGTGCTCTCAGGTGTATAACATGGGACATCAAACACCTCTCATCGGTAAAAAACAAGTTCTAAGACTGCAAGAAAACCAGACTTAATAGCAAATGCTCCAAAAACCTCCCCTGCCCCCGAAAATCTAGCTAAGATCCCAAAAGTTCCATTTTTGTCAGTAAAGTCTCCTGCTTTCTATCAGAGCACCTCAGCACACACACCAGCACGGCTTGTGAGACACCTACACGTACAGCAGCATGGAATGGAGCAGCCAGGAAGCGGCCAGGGTCACTAGTGAAGCTGCCCTGTGAACTCCACTGGGTAGGACAACAAGCAAAGAACAAGCAGTGTTTGCATCAGAAGCCCAAGTTGATCTGACTTCCATCTCACGGTAGATACACCACACAATCCATGTAAGTGTGAAACGGGGCTCACGGCTGCTGAGATGCTTTTGTAAAATTTTAGCCAATGTGAAGGACCAGCTCAACAGGGAGGATGAAAGCCCTTCCCTTGAAACAGCTTCTCTTTTCAAGGAAGCTTTTAGTGCCTCATCTGTCCCCAGCACACCTCTGACGCCTGCGTAGCTCCCCCTTCATTTTGGCATCTCCGCTTTTTGCCGCCCGCCAGCAGCGCCCCGGCCACACGAACCACACACTGGCCACAGTCCCCAGCACCCCACGAGCAGCAGCGCGACGACAGCGCCCCGGGACAAGAGGCAGAGCCACGGCTGCTCACGGGCATCTCTGTGCGTCGCGAGAGGCGCGTGTGGTGCTGGGCGAGGATCCGTGCCGAGAGGGAAGCACGGCCGGTGCGAAGCCCCAGCACTCAGCGCCAGCGCTGGCTGCGCTCAATATTTTATTGTTCTAATAATTGCGCAGACACGTGGAAGGGGGGGCCTCGACATTCGCGGCTTGCTTGAGGAGCCATTTCCTTCACTGTTCCACCTGCTTTTCCATCAGGAGGCCACATCCTGAGCTCCACAGCCGGCAGCCGCGGGGGCAGCAGCGCTGACCATCCCCACGGCCGGCGGGCAGAGAAGGGGGACGAAATGCTGTCTCTCAGCAGCAGGAACCGCAGGCACGTGCTGGTTCAGCCGTGAGCCGGCAGCCAAGCCCTCTGCCTCGATAACACCAGAAAAACATGAAAACCAAACCTTTCATGAGAGTTTGAGAGTTATTTGGAGAATTTTTTTTCCCATGAAATTGTATTCCCCCACTTGCCAAGCAAAGATGGTCTCAGGGCGTAGGAGCCATCACAGCACCTCAAGCGTGACACTCAGAGCATCACTCAGCTCTGCGATCACAGCAAGACTGATCAAGGACAGACCAAAAACCAACAAGAGGGTAGGATGGAATGGCTCCCGAAGGCTCAGGGGGCAGAAGCACCATTTCTAATCGATAATGGCTGTGAGAGTCATCCAAACAGCAAACCTCTGTCCTGATTCTGCATAAAAGCCCAAAAACATGCCCATGCTTCTCCAGGCCAGGATGTTACAGAAAAGAACCCAAACACCTCAGCTCCCATTGCAGGAATAAGCCCACAGTGAATTTGTTATTATCTGCTAGCAAAGCAGCAGCTTCCCACCAAGGCTGGAATTTCCATCTTGGTTTGGCAGGCACAGGGCTGTGAAATGATTACTGTGTTTACTTTTCCTTTGCTAACTATAAAATCCCTTTCCACTGCCCTGCCAAGAATGACTGAAGCTAATAAAATTCAGGCATTTGGAAGAAAGCAATAATAAACCTCCCTTTTGGGGCCTTTATGATGAAATTTCCCCACTCCGATCAGCGATTATGCTGTATTCATGAACACCAGTGATGTCTCCAAGTGCACCCAGATTGATTCAAATCAATATTTAGCTTTGCTCCAGACTGCAAGCCTTTCTCTGCTAAAGGCAGGATCACTGAACTGCACAGCTAGAAGCAGCCCTTGATAAAACAGCTTACAAGTATGTAGGGCAGCATATATATACACACACACACATATATGTGTGTGTGTATATATATATATATGTATATATATATATAAAAATAGATAAGCTTTTCAATTAGTTGAAAACCTGTAGAGAAGTACATCCACATGAAACATTCACAGATGCAAGAATTTACAAATCCCTCTCCAAATACATCAAAAGCCATGAATATAACACACGCTCTACATTTATATACACAAATCTGCCTATTCTTTAGTAGCTTTTAGTGTCTGAAAGAGCGTAATGTTCCTGTGTTTACATCTGCCACCCTGCCTGCTGCCGAGGCAGAAACACGAGCTGCTGGGGGCAGTCTGCTCCGCATCATACCTGGGACGGCTGGCACAAGATAAAATAACGCAGAAATGAAAAACAGCCTGAAATAAAAGCCTGTGCTTGGTTTAGTTGTGTAACCACGTGGGACGGCTTGATTTGTGCTAGGCAATGGTTCTTTCTTAAGCAGTCATGGGAAAGATGGCATCCAAGGTGGAGATCAAAAGGCAGAAACGATCACTGCTGCTCCTCAGGGAACAGGGAGGAGAGAAATCAGCCATGTCCCTTGTCAGGGCAGCTATCAGAGCCAAGGAAGCGCTACCGTGCAGGCAGAGGAGGTGATAAAGTGCTGGGAAAGGCAGGCAGTGGAGAAACTCAGTGTCAGCATGACTAGTGTGGGGCGCTGTGAGCTCCGCAGCCCCTGGGGATCCCCTTGGGATGGGCAGAGGCACCAGGCGCTGGGCAATCCCACATTGGTGGCTCACCTATGAAAGAATTTTTTGTGTGCAGATTATATCTTTCTCCAGAGCCATCACAGAAATGGGGAATGAGTTCTTCATACTCTGGGACAAGAAAAGAGAATAATCTTTCTTCTGGCAGTGGCCCAGGTAGTTGAGTCACATTCCCTGGAGGTGTTTAAAAGATGGATGGATGAAGTGCTGAGGGGCATGGTTTAGAATTGGTGGGAATGGTTGGACTCGATGATTCAGTGGGTCCTTTCCAACCTAGCGATTCTATGATTCTATGATTCTATCTGCTGCCCATCCTCTCTGCTGCTCAGAGGGCCCTGCTCTTCCCCTGCGTCCTGCAGGGAAAGGTACCACGGGCAGGATCAAAGGGCCTGTTGGTCCTGCGCTGGGATGAAGGTGAACAGAAGTTGGGTTCAACACCGCCATACGCAGAAGATGCTTGGACAAAGCACTAAGGTGACCAAAGAGGAACTAGATTTAAGTTACGACTGCCAGGAGGTGGTTCAGATCCTGTGCTGCTTCTCCCCCACTAATTTCTGCTTTCAATTCACCAAACCAGGGCTAGGACAGAGCACATGCCTCCCCCGCTGGGCAGGAGCCCATTTCCAAGGGCAGAAGGAGCAGACTCCAACCGTGCTTTTGCTCCTTATTTGCCTGGAAAAAAGGTGCCAAGAATTAGAATTACATTTTTCAAGAGCAGCAGAACAAGCCAAGGGCCTGTCAGCTTGTCCTAAAGCAACCCCTCTCTGCTCGCTGAGCACGCAGCCAGCGTTCCTGACACACACCAGTGTCCATCGCCCCACAGCCCCCCCATCCAGCACGGAGCTGCAGAGCATTTCGTGGTGGAGCAAGCCAGAAAACCCTCAGAATGTTCTCTGCCTAAAATGCAGACAAAGTGTTTTTATGTTTAAAAAGCAGGTTTGGATCCCAAAAGAAAGGAGGCTTTCAGCGAGCGATTACGTGCAAGGCCCTTTGGCACTCGACAGCTCCTCTCTTGTTATCGATGCTGAGGGTGTTGTGAGGAGATGAGGCTCCACAAAGCACGGACATGAAGTCACGGAGCTTTAGCAAGGGCTGTTGCCATGTTCAATATGTTATTACAGCTCCATCACCACAAGCACAAAGAACAGCAACTCCTTTTTGCCAAATCCTTCCCTGAAATCGCTCCCCCACTCCATCCCCTCCAGCAACAGCAGGCGAACATCATCGATTGCTCTTGCATCTCTTCCAAGGTTTTCCACCCAGTGCCAGGAAGGAAGGATTTAGCGTGAAATACCCTCCTCCTCAAAACACAGCATATAAAATCAATCTGATTGGTGTTACAACTTTCTGGCTTTCGTTGTGTGAGTAAGAACTGTGGATGGGCTGCATTTCATAATGATGGAAAAGTACGACACCAAAACTGTGCTCGGTGCTGTACATTCACAGAGAAGACACCCAAGCTGCTCCCACCAAATCCCTCACCCTCCCTAGGAAGACTCTTGGTGAGGAGGGGTACGCGGAGATGCCAAGTAAGAAGGGAGGCTGAGTTCACCCGCGAGAAGACGCACGTGCTTGAGAATCGGTAATAACCTCTTTGTGGCCTGCACTAACTGGAAGTGGGAAGAGCCACGTGTCCCATCCCAGGGTGCGCCTGGATCCAGCGGGAGCTGGAGCAACACCTGGTACCCAGCAGCACCCACACTCCCTCTGAGAAGATGAGGGAAGAGAAGAAGCCCAGATCAGGCTGAAACTGCCAGGGAAGAAGGAAACAGCCAGGACTCCTGGTACTAGGAATAACTCTTCCCTGAAAATTTATTCCAAGATGGGGGCTTCTTTTTTCACTACAAATGTGCAAAACCAGATTGGCAGCAGGCGGATAGCAGCGGTGGCTGCCACAGCCCTTACCCTGCACCATCCCTGCGCTTCGGAGCCAGCGGCTGCCACCCCAGCCCCACTTCCACCTCAGGGCCGACAAAGTTAAGTAGCAAACTAACATTGCTATTCTGTATTTTCAGGATACGACAGGGCACATACGAATCCTAGCTATTAAAGAAAAGAAGATGTACCTAACAGATGTACAAGCAATTAAAAGATGGAGAAGAAAAATCTGTTGAATCCATGTATCGCACTCAGCTCGTAACAGTGCCCTGCTGCAAGTGGAGAAAACCAGCAATATTTCTTCCAATTACAGGGGTGAGACACGCTAAGTCAAGGGACTTTCTTTCCCTCAAGCAGATCAGGTGAGATGTCACACCGCGCGAGCCTTGTAATATTGACTGAATGGAACAGAAAAGTCCAATTATGTAAATGATGGAGCAGGCTCCGAGAAGCAGCCAGCCTTATAGCACTGCCCTTCTCCACCGCTACAGCTTGAAAGACAATTTAAAAGGTCGTTTTGGATGTCGATCACCACAAATGAGCCAAAGAAGTGTGAAACAACCACCTGTGCTCGAGGAACTGTCAGTTCTCCTGTTTGTTTCCCAGCCATGCCTCAGCCCCACTGTCCGGGGCTTGGAGACCACCGGAGCAGCCAGGACACGGAGAGTCAGGCTGCAGGCAGCTCAGGGAAAGCCAAGCTCAGCTTTTACGTCCTGCCTACAGAGCATTTCTGCAGCCCACAGGGGCTTTCCCTGCCCTGCTCGAGTCTCTTGGGGGCCAGTTCTTCAGCTACAAGGAAAGTCAGCTGAAAAACGGGACATAATCAGTTGTGTTGTCAGTAATGTTGCTCCTTCCCTTTCCTCCCTGCCGCAGGGCTGGCTGGAGGAGCCGAACATCTCACAAGGACTACGCAATGCCTGACAGCATCTGGTTTTCAAACGAAACCAGCATGAGTCTGTGCATGGGATGGAGCATCCCATTCCAGATACAACACTCCTCCGGCTGTTTGTTCCCTTGGCTTCCCATCCTGAGCTGGTGCACGAGCTGCTGACAAGCCCTCGCAGATGTCCTGGCAGGGCTATCTCGCAGCGGGCAACGCAACGAGCTCCCAGGCACAGCCCGGGAACCAGACCCACGCTCCCACCCGTGTTCACACACAGGTGAGCAGGGGTCACCACACTCACATGCATCCACCCTCCCACAATTTGGAAGGTATCTTTGGAACAGGGAGGAAAGCAGTGGAAAGGAGAAATCCAGCCAGAAGTGTTTGCGCTGTGACAATGTGAACTATGCAAATATTTCAGCTTTCAAATATGTCTGGAATGACACAGAATGCCAACATCTCCCTCATCTTCCCAGAAGGAGCTTTGAATCATTGCTGCCCTAATGCGAAGTCTTCCCGCCACCCTCCTCCACCCCACTGAATTCTTTTTTGCAGTCAGATTTTTATCAGGCACAAGTCGACAGCATGAGCAACCACACAGCAGATGGGTGGATGTTGAAGACGTTGCAGGAGGATGCTCCTGCAGCTGTGGAACTCCACAGCCCCATGCCAGGTGCTCCCGATGGGGACCCAACTGCACCATCAGCCTTGGGAATATGGGGAAAGCCCAGCCTACCTCCTGGCCACGAAGGCTGCACAGAGAGTTAATCAGAAACACTGTTCTCTGCAGAGGAAGGAGGACAAAAGCAGGAAAGACGTAGGTATGTTTGTACCCACTGAAATTGTTTCATTTCATCTCTCAGGTCTAAGGTTAGAGTCACTTCCATAGAGGTCTGCTCCTCCAAGAAGCGGCCAGGAGGCCACAAGATACACGCAGACTTTGCACTGAGCACCCCACAGTCCTTAGGGTGAGAATTTTATTTCTTTTGGCAAGATATTTGAGGTATTTCACCTTTCACAGGGTGAGAATTATTCTCTTCTCATGGCCAGTCATTTGAAGCAGTTCACCTTTCACAGGGCTGACCAAGCACCAGCGCAGAGCTCTGCATCTCACTCGGGTTTCAGAAGAGCTGGAGCAGGCAGGGTGCAGGCAGCATTGGTGCTAGCAGCACAGCCACAGCTGGCCAAGGAAACAGCTCCTCCTCCCACAGCAGAGGTGCACGGCTGAGGAGGACAGCCCTGCACTGGTGCTGGGTCCCCACTTGTGGATTTCCAGCAAAAGCACCAGTAACAAGCCCTGAGCTCTTTTTCCCCCCAAGAGAAAAACAACCTCCAGCAGGGAAGTCAGAGTCCAGCACGATCCACGCTGCAGACTCAGAGGCTACGGGAGGACACGCGCCCAGGGATGGCTGATGTTCACAGCTTCGTTTGCTTCTCCAGCCCCTCTGTGCTATTGTTCCACGGCAATAAATCACGGGGAGGTGCTGGAATCCAGGGCTGGTTTCTACAAGATGGAGCCCGGGGTGCAGGAACTGAGATGCCGCCTCATTTTTGCTTGCTAATTCCCTCGGTGGCCGTCGTGCTCAGTGCCTTTCTCCACTCCTACGCATCCTGTCGGAGCACCACGGCTCTCCCAGTTCAAAGCGCTGCTGCGCTTCCACCCCCTCCGCTCCCTTCCCCCAGCACTGGATTACTCAATTAGAGATTATGCTTTTGCCAGTTACCTCCAAGCCAACTGGGGCCTCTGCCAAGGTCAACACAAGTTCCAGCCAGTTTCATTAATAACTGTGAGACCAACCCACTGGAAACTCTGAGAGGTTAATCCCAGCAACAGATCAATGTTCCCATAACAAAGCCACGGAGCAGAAACATGACTGGTGATTTACCAGCCACACCTGGGGCTGCGATGCTGCCCCTCCAAGCATCCCTCCCCGCAGCAGCGCAAACTCTGCCGGGGTTGCTCCCAGCCTCCTGCTCCTCCGCCCCAGCACGTTCGGCAAGGGATGGAAGGAGCAGCTCCCAGGGAACAGCGCTGCCGAGGGGGGAGCAGGGCTCCCAAAAGGCCTTTCGGTTGTCCTCAGCGCTCTGCCAGCCTGCGGCCGGGGCAGGCGTTAGCAGGCGAGCCAAGAGCTCTTCCATCCCACAGCCTGTTTTCCAGGAGTTCATTGTAAATTGGGCTCTGGAACGGGCAGCCAGTGTGAAATTTGGCATGTACGCTGCTGGCTTCAATGCATCATTAAAAAGGCATTTTAAATGTGTTAATTTCTCCTTTTTCAATTAATTGCTTTTAAAGCTACATTAACATGCATTAAAGCAAAATACCCTTTGCCCTAATTTCAGCTTTCCCATACGTACTACCTGGCCTCGGTGTTGCCTCTTCCAAACTCCCCCCTTCCACTTCTTATTGCAGGTTCTAGTCTACAGAACAAAAACACTCATGCAGAAAGGGGAGAAATTAAAAGCCTTCCACAATGTAAAGCAGACTCCAAGTCCTAACAACACAAGGCTCCTTAATAGCCCTTTTTTTCCATCAATAGTTGTTAATTATTTTACAAAAGCGGGAAGTGGCATTGTCCCTTGTACAGATGGGGAAATCAGAGATACAGAAAGGGACTTACCCAGTGACCGGCGACCGTGCCAGGGCAGATGGCAGCAAGGTTCAGGTTTCCTAGGCCTCCACCCAGCCCTGCACCCGAGGGACCACACGGCTCCCTGTCAGCATATTCCTGCTGGAGCAACAACCTCTGTGTGAGCGCAGCCAGCCAGGCCTTGCAAGGGGACTGAATGCCGATCACGACTGACTCACATCCTATAGGAAGGAGCAGCAAACCACGTACGTGGTGGAAAAGCGGTCTCAGAAATGAGAGTAACAGCAAGTGGAAGCATAATGGGAATCAGAAGAGATGGAAGGGGAGACACAGGACTAACCTCCAGCTCTGGAGAGGGGGGAGCAGGCGCTGCTCGACCAGACGTGCCACGCTTACCAGCCCTATGGGGCAGGGTCACACGCAGCACCAGCTGCGCACGTACACACAGGGACAGGGGATTGTGCAGAAACGTTACTGGCCTGCTCTGGAGCTGTCTGTTTTACTCCTATTTGTTACGTGAGGAAGGTCTGTGACTTTCTCTATTGGAAAAAAAGCAGAAGCCATGGAGGGCCCTGGGAACCAGGTCCTGCATCTCTGCCAGGAGCACACCCAGCAAATCTGCATCACGGCATCTCTTCCAGTGAGTCTCACATCCAGGCCCGCAGTGATGGAAAAAACAGTCCTGCTTTAGTCCTGCGCCTGGTTATTCTCAGCCAGCTCAAGAGAGCACCTTCTCAGAGGCACAGAGGTAGATCTCATCTCTATCCCAGCAAACAGGGCTCACCGGAGTCCTCCTGCCCATGTCTAGCAGCAGGAGCCCAGGACTATGGCACTGCAGCAACGTGACAGCAATCCCTCTCACAGCAAAAAAGATGCTGAAGTGGGGGAAAGCAGGCAAGAAAACCTTCTGCTTCCAGGCTTGAAAAGGAAAAACCTGTGTTTGAGGATATGAGCAACGTGAGGTTCATAAGGAAAGGTAATATCTTTTACTAGACCAACTGAGATTTAGCTGTAAAGCTGCTGCTTTTGAAAGGCACTCTGCCCAAAACCACGTCTGTTTTCTCCAGCTATAATGCACTGATCTAATAGAGGACATTACCTCCTCCTTAGAAACCAAACCTCGCTCAGAGTGAGGCTGCAGTGATCCTCAACAGGATTAAGGGGCCCAGTTCACCCCACATTTAGGAAAGGTAGATGAGGAACAAAAGACACTTCTCTTCAGGAAAAGCTCTGGAACCTCTTACCAGGATTTGACACAACAATTCCCTCATCTGTGCTCACAGCACAGATTATGGCCCAAAACAAAGGGCGTGGAAAAGTGCAGGAATGGCATTAACATCCCTCTGGGCTGAAGGCTGGCAAACCCAATGTCCTCAGCAGTTATCAGGGACATGCTAAGCTCACACCATCACAGACCTAAATCTACATCTCAGCTCCACTCCTGCTCTGAAACCAGAGACCAACACAGAGCCACTTGCCTGAAAGCCACATCGATTACAGCTGCACTACAGTCACACCCCTTGGGATGGCTGGACTGGTGCCCAGAGCGTATGACCAAACCCCTGCCTGTTTTATTGAGGACTCGGTGCAGTTCTTTACCCTGCAAGAGTTAGCTTGATTTGCAAAATCAAAAAGCGGTCCTAGCGCTGTTACTCCGATGAGTAACTTGAGCTCCTCCCCACGCAGTGACTGCAACAACGTGGAATGGGGTAAGGGGTAAGCGAACAACTACAACGCTCTGTCTAAACAAGGACCAGAGTGTTTAGTAACACTCACGTGGTGCATCTCACCCCGAGAGCTCACCCAGTTTGCAAAGCTGCCCTAGATAAAGTATCAGACGACTTTGTCAGGCACTGAGTCAGCAGCACAGACAGAATAGCAAATTCCTCTCTCTGGCTCTGGTCACTGGGACACACATCCCACTGCCACGCGCATCCCATCATGCAGGGACACGCTCAGAGACCTCTGGTCCTGCACCCACCTTGCAGCGCATTTGCAGGAAGGGAGGAAGATTGCAGAATAACTCCTGAGAATGGAGGACGTGCTGAGCAAGCAGGAAAAAACACAGTGCTGCCAGAAGAGAAGCGCAGGGCAGCTTCTGCAGCGATGGAGCCGAGCAGGAATTTGCTGCCAGGACAGGCTGTGTTGTGATGTGCTGATTGAGGAAGTCACATCAGCCAGGCAGAGGAGGTGATAGCATTCATGGAGCTCAGCAGAGAGCCTCTCCAGAAGGTCTTCACCTGCTGTTCTAGATAGTGATTTACACCATCAAAGTCCCAGTGTCAAATTCAACTGTTGCTGGCTTTGCAAGGACACAGGAAGCAGTTTTACATGTGTAAATGGCCCAGATATGCAAATGTCCAGAGCTTGTGGCCACAGACCAGTCCTGGCTCTTGAAGCTTCCTCTGGACCAGCCCACCCAGAACAGCTCCTCTAACATGGCTCAGTGTGATGCACAGATCACCTGCAGAAGCTTTACCATGACCTTAATGCCCCCGAGCAGTTTCTAACCTAGTCCAAAGATGACTGCTCAAGAACAAAGCCAACACACTGCTATTAATCCAATCTCACAAGCTGCAAAGGCAGATACATCGCCCTACAGCCCAGACTTGCCTTCTGCTCCCAACCACTCCAACAGCAGAGGCCATCCCAGTCTTGCAGTGAGCTCTATGAAACCCATTCTGCAAACAGCCCCAGCTAGTTTTGAGTGACTAATCCAGCTCCACTTAGTCTCTCACCAGGCAGGAACACAACATTTTTTCCTTCCTTCCAGACTCTGAAATTGCGAATGCCCCACTAAAAGCATAATCTTCTCTTCCTGAGTTCTATCTCACAGTTTTTTTCCTCTCTCTTTCATTAACAAACGTTTTAAGCCTCATAAAATGCACGTAATTCTTGGAAATGTGTCACAGACCAAGAAGCAAATGCAGCCCTGGACTCACTCACTAATGCCTCAAGAGCAGCTTTGCCTATTAGAAACAAATAGCTGAGACAATACGTGGTTTTCCTGTGAGAAGCAGAGCAGAACTGCTGATGGAAATAATGTGCAGACAGAAAAGCTGTCCTGGTTTCCTCATGCCTTTGGAGAGGGAAATTTTTTGTTTCGTGGCCAGCAGTTTATTTTGCCCATCAGCCACCTAACCCAGCATCCCCCAGGCATACTCTAGAGCTCAGAGCCACCACAACACATCCCAGTGGTATGGGGAGCAGGATCCCACCTGGGCACAGCTCTGCCTCTTTAGCATGCATCTCAGAGAGCAGCAAAAATGGGACACACAAGAGCCACAACACCTTTACATCTTTTTCAAGGCAATATGCACATCATCAAGACCTAAAGGAGAGTAAGACGATGTCTGGTGCATTTCTCAAGGTCTGAGAGTTCAAAAATAGCTCTTAAACAGCTGCTCCATCCATCCCTTCCAGCATGAGCTCACCATTCTTAACAGGCAGTCCCTGCAGCTCTCTCCTCCAGGAGATCCAGCCAGGACTCCCTTGGCATCTGAACCACACCAGAGTTAAGCGTCCCTCTCTCTTGAGACAGCTCAGAGGGATCTCACATAAGACCCACCAGTACTGTACAGGTAAGAGATGCCTGAATATCCTGGCACTCCCAAACAAGAGCTTTCTTGCCCATGTATTAATGCAGTTGGCCCCCACAGCGATACAGCAAGTCATCCTCATCACTCTGAGTAAGGAAGCGAATTCCATTTCATTTCACTCAGACATCCCTGAAGCCCAGCCTGCAGCTGCACTAACCTTTGGCGCTCAGAGCACTGGAACTCACATTGGCAACACAAGCCCCCAGCATGTTCATCCAGCAAGACCTTCCTGCCAACCGGGAATACATCCAAGCTCAAGGTAAAATCAAATACAATTTACCCCAACAGAGCACAAAAATAAATCCGAATAGGCACATAAGCAAGGGATTTCTCTTTTGCAACGCTTATTACATGTGCAGAGGGGACAACTGCGAGTAAATAATCTGCTTTGTTAAATGAGACTAAGAGAAGGGAGCCTTTCCTGGGGAAGATTATATTAAGGAGCCATCAGCAACCAATTCAAAACCTTCAAACACGAATATTAAATAAAGAGATGTGATAAATGAGAAAGGTCAAGTAAAAATCAAATCAGGGCACAGTATCCAGAAAAGCCAGACATGACGATCCCTAATTCTGCCTACAGGAAGTTCCAAGTTGTTCAGCTGCATCTAAGAGCCCAGTAAATGCAAGCCCATGACTGTAACAATTATGGGGAAAGCTGACGTGCTTCTGTTTACCCCAAGTGGTCATCCCACCTCAGTGAACATCATGCAACACCACCAAGCACTGTTTGATGCATCAGGGACTGCCATCTACAGCAATTTCAGCAGTGGCTCAGAGCCTCAAAGGCAGCTCAACACAAGCCAAGGGGACCCCCAGACACAGACCCCGCACCCAGCCACCATCCCAGCCCGCTGTCCCCTTACCTTTGAGAGATCCTCCGTCCCTCCCTGCTGGCTCTGGTTCAGGAGAGGCGAGTGCCGCATCAGGGGGTCCTGAAGCAGATCCAGGCGCGGTCTCTTGGTTTCAATGAACTCCAAGTCCGATGGCTTGGTCAGGTCAGAGAGATAGGAATGCGCCTCAGTCCTCAGGTGCAACTCCTGCGATCTGGCGATAAAGAGAAAGGAGCCTTGAGAAAACCAACCACCGCTGCTCTCCCCTGCTCTATGACCGCAAGCCACTCCAGGAGGACAGAGGCCTCAACAGCCCATTTCCCAGAAGGACGCATGAAGGAAGGCCAGGTGGACACAAACATCTTGGGTCTTTGCAGACTGGTGACCTGGAAAGCCTCGCTGCCATCTCCTGTCCCACCACACACGATAGGCAGCCGACCCTACACCAGGGCTGCAGGTTTCGTGTGGCCAGAACAAGCCACGGCTCAGAAAATCCTCCATTCTGGCCCATAAATCCCCCTGTGGCCCCTAAGACCAAGCAGAGCTCCCTTCTGCCACGTTTGGCTTATTTAGCCAAAGGTACCTGGACCACTGTTTATATTTAGCATCTCCTATAGGAACACCAAAGACTATATGCTGTGGAAAAAACCCACATCCTCCTCCATGGCTAGACAGTAGGGATTTATTTTTCCAAGATGAGAGAGGAAAGAAACTGGCCACATGTAGTCGTACGTCTCTGACACAGACCTGGCAAGCTGTAAAAGCACATTATCCAGTGGTAGCAACTGCACCGACGAGTCACATCGGGCTCAAATATCTTTCACCTGTTAAATAGGAGGCAGTTGGTAATACCTGGAAATTTGGTTTGGTTCTGCTATTTTTAAACAACTGTAAAACTTTTTTTGTAGCTCTATTTTTCCTAGCAGGATTCTCTTGTGGGAATTGTAAAGGGATCCTACAAAAATACATTAAACCTTTTACTACGCCCAAGGATCAGCTTCGCTGCAGCAGCTCCAAGGGTGTGTTTTTAACACGTCAGGCAGAAGTGTCTCTTAAAAAAAAATAAAAGTAAAATGAAGCACAGGAGATTAAAAAAAAAAACACGGCTTTTTTTTTTAATTCCTCCCTCAAACAAGATAGTTCAAGTTCTCCTCAGCTGTGTGGTGAAGCATCCTCCCCAGTTACCAAACACCAACAAACTAAACAGCCTTTGAAGCTCCTCGAAAGGGAGGGAGAGGATGCCCTTTGCCAAGAGCAAGCATACAGACAGGGGGGTTGTGGGCATTATTTGGCCCTCACCCACAAACTGCAACTGCTGGCATTAATTTTTACCCAGCTAATTAAATATCTTTGAGAGGATGACAAAAAGGGAAGGACTCAGAAGCCCCTGAAGCCAGCAGGAGTCTTTCCACCTCTAGAGTGCATCCAGAGTGAGGAGGAACCCTGCTGAAAGCCACATTCTCAGGGGCACCACCTCTGAGCAAAGCCTCCTGCCCTCTGCGGCAGCAGCGCAGCAAGCTCAGCCCTGCTCCAGGGAAGCGAGATAACATTGGTCTGGGTTAGGTTTTTTATGTTTAAACACCACCAGCAGGCACAAAGCATACACGGGCCAAACCCTGCTGCTGTGTGCTTGGCACAGGTGGGAGACTCGGGCAGTGGCTTTGCTGCTGACACACAGAAACAGAATCTGGCTTGTCCTCTTCCTCCTCCCCAGCAAAAACAGGACAGGAAGCGGGCTCAGGGACTGCGTTTGCCGCTCCAAACCCCAACCTCCAGGACAGCAAACACACGGCTCTCGTGGCGAACAGCTCGGAGCAGAACAGCTCTGAAACCTGGCATCAAAGCACAGCTCGCTTCACCTGCAACCATTTTGACCCTGAATGATCCTCAGCTTTTCTCAGCAAGCCCAGAAATATCTCCTGGCACCTCTCGGGTTTCCTGCTGCTCTGTCCCAACCTCTCGTGCGAGCCCTGCCCACCCGCAGCTGACCGTGACGGTTCAGGCTCTGCCGTAAAACCCACGAACAATAAGCAACTGTTGAGCTAGGCAGGTGTTAAAATATTCCAACACCCAGGGCTCTGCTGCACAGAGGCAATTAAAAATCAGATGTATTTATTTTCACTTCTTCCCTTTTTATAAAGGCTGTATTACCAAGAAGCTGCTCGCTGACACAGGACGGCTTCAAGACCTCTGCAGTTGTCAGGAAGCCACGGCACAGACACGGCTGCTACGCTCAGAAAATAAAACCCTGTATTTTTAAGATAAGAGGAACACTCAACTTCACAAACCCAGTTACTTACAGCGAGGCAGGGGCCATGCCGGGGAAAGCAGCTGCGATGTTATAGGGTGCTATTTTATTTCCATTTCCACATCCATTGGAGCTACTACTAACTTTATCCACTGGAATTTCCAGCTGCTCCCGAGATCGCTTCGTCTGACACAACCCGCTCAGCCCGTCCTGGCTGCAAATACAAATGCTTGAAGCCTTCACACCTTTCACTCTTCACATCCACACCTGCAGTGAGCTCTTTACTACAGAGATAACATTGCTGTCAGCTTAAAAACAGCCCTGCCTCAAACACCCTCCCGTTACACCGAGCTGGGGTTTTGCTTATTTTCCAAATAGTTCCCACCTGGCTGATTTATTCTAGAGATTCCTACTTTGCTGAAGGGCAAGTGTGTTTTTAATTGCATGTGAGTTATGCATGATTAAATGAAATAAACCAAATGGCAGCGTTCATTACAAGTTAGTCCTCGCTTGTGGAGTCCTTCGTCACAAACACTAAACTACTCAAAAGCAGCAGAGCCGTGTGAGATCTGCCGACGCACCCAGGCTGGGTGCTCAGGGTCTGCCCCAACATCCAGCCCTCCACACAACGCGCTGCTTCGGGCACATCCAAGACCAAAAGATCAAGATAAGCGGAGAGTAGACCTTTGGTTTATTAGTAACCTGGCAAACTAATCTCACCCTACTGGCTGCAGAGCCGCACAACTCCCATCGTGGCTGTGTCCTCACCCAGGGCATTGGGTAGGTATGAACGGATAAAAACCTACAGCAAGTGTGGGGCATCCACAGCTCGCTCCAGTGTGCTTGGGTCACTGGGACCTAGGAAAACATCTTCTAGGTTACACCAGAACAAGCTGGGCAGCAGATAGGCTGATAAAAAGGGGCTGACTGCTAACTGGGTGTAAAGGAGCATCTCTACCCTGGGAGGAAGGATCAGATAAGACATCCTGAGCTGCCCTCGGGGTTTGTAAGGGCAGCCCTGATGAGAACTAAATGGATCTTCCCTTTATCTTCTTTGCTGAAGCCAAACCACAGGGAAACAGGCAAGAACAAACGTTTTTGGATGTCAGAGAGGACTCTCCCACTCCACTAATCCACCTCAGCAGCACATTGCCTGGCTCTTCCAAGCAGCACAACACTTCCCTGGCTCTTCAAACCCTCCTGTTTCTCCTTCAGCGGCGCAGCAGGAGGAATGACGGCTGCTCTGCAGCATGCAGAGAACCCAGCCCGACTTCATCAAGATTTGCCTCCTGCACTAAGGGCTCAAAACACCAGCAGCAACTCTCAGCCAGCTCCCACCAGCTTCCCACCAAGGGCACATTTTAAGTTTTGCTCCCATACATAAATATTGTTCCCTACATCATGGGGCCAAACGACATATCCAGGCTGGAAAACTGGCTTTCTCTGTCTTGTAGGACCAGACCCAAGACAAACGATCGCCTTGCTGCAGCTGTTTATTTCCTCGGGCTGAGAAGGTTTGGTGGGAAATTGCCTCCAAAACCAAGTTTTTAAGAAGTCTCCAGCCCCCACAGGTATAGACAGACAATAAAACGCTTTTGAGAGCAAGTAATATAGACAACCACTAGCGTCAAAGTGAATTATTTATAGCCAACACCACGATCTGTCAAGAGGTTTCAGCAACTCCTTTACAGCTAATGATAGCCAGGGTGGGAGACTGGGCTAATTGAGACCTGTTGAAGAGGGAAACCGAAGGGTTTATAGGAGCAAACCTGACACCAGGCAGACAGAAAAACACATGCAGGGCCAGCTGATCTATTTCCTCTGTCATATAGGTAGAGAGGGAATAAAAACACCATGACCTAACAACAGAGGCCATGGGAAGAGTAGCCCATCTGGCTGGGCAAGGTGGAGCTCCCATGCTCTCAGCAATGTCTGCCAGCGTAGGACTGAGTCTTCACAAGCTGAAGGTGTGGGACAGCCTCAAGCAGGATGTAGCTCACCACGTGGTCCAGCTCAAGGACTTCCAGATCCTCCTGACTGAGCATCTGTGACCAGGTGGCCTCACATGCATCCTCGTGATGCTCCAGAAACACATTCCCACACAAGGGCAGGTAGCTGTGCCTCAGCCACCCCATGCAACCCCCCCCAAGCCAACATCTTCCAAGACAACTGCAATTTGGATGAGAGCAGATGCTGTATTTAACACTCACATATTGAGGATCCCCATACAGAGAGCCTGACATGCCATGGACAGGACCAGGAGGAGCTTTAATGCTGTGCCACACAATGGCACTGCCTCACTCAAGGGGATAAGGAATTTTTGTGCCTCTCCACAAGCTCCCCCACATGCTTTTCTAGGCATTCAAACCCTGGAGCCTCACAGGAAAGACCTCTTGGCAATCCTGGCTGGGAGCAGTCCCTGAACATCCCATGCCTCACTAGGCCTGCTGCACACACTGCAACACCTCTCCTCCCCCAAAATGAATCTGGTTCAAGATTACACATAGGAAAGTTGCTTTGTGAACTTTTACTCCTCCATCCCAACCAAGGCAAAGCCCAGGTTTCCCCTCACACCTCCCTGCCAGGACTCACTACCTCATTCCATAAAGCCTGGTGTCACATCTCTGTGGAGCCTCAGGCACCCTCCATGCCCACCCACAGACATGCCTGAAGCCCAGACTGGAGCAGAGGGCACTTGCAAGAAAGACTTGCGAGATGAGGCTTGTCACCAAGTGCCTACACACCAGTATCTGCCCCTTCCAGCCATTATTTTCCCACATTCATTTATGGGGAGGGAAAAAATGCAGCTCCCAGAACATCACTTCAGGTGTGAAAAGACACTAAGATGTACGGTTGCAGGGATTTCAGCCGCACCACCGCTCACTCCTGAGAAAAGGGTCACCTTTAAAAATTGAAACTTAATTAAAGACCATAAATAAAATCAGATCGGTCACGCTGGTAACTTGGGAGCAGTTGGTGCCATTTGGCCCGGCACAGATGAAGACCGAGAGCTGCACGTGATTTCCAGCGGCCACGCACACCGCCCTGGCTTCCCACCGCTCCCTGGGCTCCTCAGCCAGAAGGATTAATCACATTCGCTAAGCACAGTAATTAGGCCTGCTTGCATACTATATTGCGCACGGCTATCTCGGGTGGCTGCAGAAATGCAGCAGCTGCTCCACGGATCCTAAATGTCAGACTTGGATCAACACCGGCAAACTTTGCAAGGTCCTCATGACTGCTAAGCAGAAAGGCTCCGTGAACTGGGAAAATCATCTCCTATGAAAATAGTGACTCATCTTATTCTGGAGAAAGGTGGAATAACTGTGTTAATGTGCATACCGGTACCGTACAGTCATGTTTTCTGCCAGAGAAGCCATTATCCACCCCAGCATTCCTGCGTTAATACAGAACACCTTGGTCTAAAATTGTAACGCATATTGAAAGTCAAAAAATGCAGTTCCTTGATTTTTCAGACCTTGCCCCACTGGCACCTGCCACTTCACGCTCAGCACAGTTTTTCTCACTTCTTTTGCGGACCAAAATATATTTAGAAGAGAAAAAAACCTAATCCTTGTCACCTTGCCAGGACATTCCTCTGCTGGGATTCACAGTACGGCTTGTACCAACAGCAGATCTTGAAATATTTCTCTTCGCTCCTGCAGTCCAGTTGGCACAGCCAACCGAGCAAGCTAAGGGGAAGTCTGTGGATCCTTCCAAGAAAAAACCTGCTACCAAAAAATCCATCAAGGAGAGAAAGCAGCACATCCCTGCAAAGACAGAGCCAACTTTCCCCATAGTGACAGATTCAGAGTGGTTTTAAGTTTTCCTTCCTTCTTTCAAGCCAGAATTGCTGCACAGCGATTTCAGGTTTCTACCCAATCCGCCAAGGAGTGATGACGACTCCCGAGACTAATGTACTTGGAGAAGGGCAGTCTGCAGCAACTCCTCAGCAACTCCTCAGCATCTCCTGCAGGACTGGGCTGCTCACGGTGGGATGCAGGAGAAGCTGGAGGCACTGAGCCCCCAGGGAGGAGAGCCCATGATGGTGCGACACTTCAGGAACTGGTTGTCCCCATCTGGCTTGACCCACCAGGCTCTACTGTGAGGGCGTCCAGCTGTCCAAGCCTGACATTCAACAAGCTTCTTGCTCAGGTAGCCCCAAATCTGTGACCATCTCAGCACCCCACTCCTTCCAGCAAGTTACCACTCAACAGCTTTTTGCCACCAACACCTGACTCATACTTAAAACACTGCGCCCACGGTGAAATGCTTCACCGCTTGTTCCCTTTCTACTGGACCACAAGAAACCACCACCCCAGTGGCTACAGCAACGTGGCAGCCAAGAGAGACAGAAAAACCTGTAGGAACACTGCTGAAGTAAGCCTAAGATGATTTCTGCAGGATTTAAATCATCCATGAGTCAAGCTTCAAACCCCAAGTGCAAAGATAGCCTGCAGAGCTTTAGAGATCTGCCTAAGGTGAAGGCAAAGCTCAACTGGGGGACAACCCCCCCAAACCACAGGGTAAAGCACAGGGTAAAGTGAACCCCTGTGGTTTCCAGGAGAGGAAGGTGACCAGCAGGTGCCCACTGCATCAGATGGAACCAGGACCAAGTAGCCCAGGAGCTAAACCACAGTCTGCAGCTGCAGGCATGTCCATCTCGGCACATGCACATTGACCTCCAGCGCTGTCCCTCTGTCACCTCCCACCTACACCAGACTCTCAACTTTGTTTCTTTAAGGAGGGGAACAATCCTGGAAAAGCGTCAGCCGCTGCCACCAAGAGCAGACAGGCTGCTTCCTCTGCACACCCAAAGCAGCAGGGGATTGGAAAAGCTCCCCCTGCCCTCGGACATTTCCTTCAAGCGGAGAACTTCCCCAAGCCCACCACTTGGGCAGAGAACCGAGGAGAGGGTCTCCCTTTCAGACAAAGCACGTCCCTGTGCTTCTCTCTCTTTACCCCTGCACCACATCCATGTTGCAGACGTTATCTGTTCGCCTTTTGTCGCTCCCCCTCCCCTGCCCCTCACGCTGAGAGCCAGCTGCCTGTGCTCAAATCCATCAATCCCAGCCCAGGAACGAAGCCAAAGTGCTTACAGATGCGCCTGGCGGGAACCTGCCAAGGGGATTCAGCTGCAGAGATGGATGGATGGACGGATGGATGCTTTTGCCACTCTCCCCTGTCCAGGCTTTATACTATACCAGGCAGAGCTGGTGCTGGTTTTTGAGGTAGACATCAGTGACCAACCCAACCCACTCCAAAAGCTCTGGGGTCTTGACCACGACCACCTGAGGAACTCTCAGATGATCAACCAAACACTCAATGGTTCCATTTACACTACACTGGGTGCTGCTTTAGAGCAGATCCTCACACACAAGGTGAAAAAGCAAAGCCCCCATGGGACAGTTTTTGAAGCTCAATGCTTAAAGATGCAGAGAGGCAGTGGCTGGCTTTGCAAAACAGACTAACGTTCCCCAACCCTGGTGCACCCACTCTGAAAGACTTCAATAACCAATCACACTGGGCTGAACATTTCTGCAGACCCCCATCCTGCATCCCCGGATAACCCACATTTTCTTTTTTAATGCATCTATAACCCAGCATTTTGGCACAAGATGCCCAGTGACCTAAATTTAAGTGGTATTTTCAGCTTTATTACCCAATATAATTATTGCAGAAGTTCACCTCTTTGGATTTTACAGAGAGAAAGGATGAAAAGTTAAGGCTGTCATAAAAAAAGTTTCTCTTTACAGCATGACAAAACTTGATGGCTCAGGCTGAAGTGCTGGAGTTGCCATGATAACCATTTGGATGTGTATCTAGACCTGGCAACCTCGATAAACACTTACCCACATTCATGTGATTGTCAACTCACAAATATTTACCCACATTCATGTGACTGTCAACACAAAAATAAGTTTGGATAGTTTGAAAGATTTGTAGGCTGAAATGAGCTGCTTGGATGACCACAGCAGATCAGGCATGCGGCACAGCAGACACCAAGGCCTGCAGTTGGTTTTTTAGTTACATGGAAGAGCATAGATAAGTCGGTTTTTTTTTTAAATAGCACTTCCAGACCTTGAAATCTTCACTTTACTGGAGAGCAGAACTGATTCTGCATTTTGCAAACCATAAGCAGTGTGAAAAACAACAACAAGCATGAGCACGTTGCTGGGTCCCGTTTACCCCTCTTCCCCAAATTTAGCTGAAGTGACCCACTTTCAACTTAACCACGTTACTCTGTGCGAAGAAACACAAGCCCTGGGACATCAAAGCAAGCCAAGGCAATGTAACCCGCTGCAATAAACCACGAGCCATCACAAGTGACTTTGCACTTCATACACGCAGGTGCCACAGGCACAAGCCAGAAGAGCACAGCCTGGGGGGCAGGTGAGAACTAACATGGGACTCTGCTTTTTGTCTCCAAGTTCTCATGCATTCGTTTTTGCTGAGCACAAAACTGAATGCATCTCACTGGAGAGTCGTGTCTGCATCTACGCCCTTATGTATCCACCACCCTACAGCCTTTCTCCTCTCCCCTAAGATTTATAATTTTAGAGAAACACATTCATCTCTGACTCTGCACTGGTTTTATTCTTAGCCTGACTAAGGAATAAGCATTAAAAAAAAAAAAAATGCTTTGCATAAATCTGCTGTAGCAAGGCTCTTCTTTCCCTTCCAGGCCAGTTTTTTTCCAAAACCACTGAGCATTAAATGCAGAAGAGAAACTGAGAGAGCAGTGTTTTGAGATGAAACAGAGTGAGAGTGATGGTCTTCCGAACAGCTCAGCTCCTGTGGTTAAAACATCTACAGCACTGCCACACAGCGCTTGCCTGAGTAGCATCCAAAAACACCGCCAGCCTCCCACGGGAGGCTGCAAAAGAAAACAGGGACACAGGGAGAGCTGCAAAGGAAGCAGGCAGGAAAAAAGCAGCTGGGAGAAAGTTGCGAGGGGAATTCAGGAAGAAAAACAAAAGCAATGAAAGCAGGGAGGAAGAGGAGCAGAAGAGGAAGAGGAGATGCACAGTGGAAATGAATTGTTCCTGCTCCTCCCTTCAGCCTTGGGAGCCACGGACCAAACCCAACCACACAGCTTTATTTTCTGCGCTGAAGAAAGCCGACGCAACCAGTCCCAGTGATGTGTAGCTTCACAGAGTTGAGGGGGAGGGAGTTGTTGTTGTTGTTTGGTGGTTTTAAGGCATCTTTAAAACGCATGGCAGTCCAAGGGAAGAAAGCAGAAAGCAGAGGTGCCACATGCAGTTCCCAATGAAGCCAAGACCAGCACAGAGACTGAGCACAGCCAGCAGCGATACAGAGCACGGCACTGCTTAGATCTGAGAGCCCTCCTCTGCATCACAGTGCTGCGCAAAATACTCGCTAAGGTCACTGGCATATGCCCACGGCCGGGGGAAGGCAAGGAGCCAGTACCTTTCATTGCCCGGCTGGAACTCGGAGAGCAAGGACGGCCTCCGCCGCTGCGGCTGCATGATAGACCCCGGCGGGAGGTGGGAAGTGAAATCCCTGGAATGATGCTGGTACTCCAACAGTGCGACGTCCTGCAGAAACAAACACAGAAGAGCTCGTTAGGCTGCTGGCATTTTCAAGCACACAGCAAACCCCAGCAACACCGAAGAAACGATATTTATATTTTTCCTTTGAAGCACCAGGTGCTGGACCACACAGCTTAGTGCTACCCCAGCCAAAAAGAGATCCCAGTAAACCCCAGTCCTGCACCACACTGGGGCGGTAGCTCAGCCCCAGAGGTCCAACCTGCCTCCAGCCTTTCACTGGGGCTGCTCGCAGGCTGGCTCTGGGACCCCAGCAAGCTCAACCCAGGTGCCAAGCGTGCACACAGGGGTTTCTGGCATCCAAGCAGTCCTGATGACAACTTGAAATCCAAGAGGAAGAACAAATAAGAAGAAAATGCAAAGTCAGAGGATACTTTCTGCTTCAATAATGCATACAGTGGTATGAAGAAAAATACAATTAAAAAAAAAAAAAAAGAAGAGAAATCACAAGTGTTATCTTGAGAGCGTCCCTTTAAACCCAGCTCCCCTGGACTGAGCTCAAGGGGTTTGAAAGGACAGTTCGCTTCTTATTACGTGTACATCCCTTTTGTTCCCTGACCCTTGGAGAGTACAGTACAGCATGTTCCTGATTTTAATTAAATAAGAAGCCCTCCTGCTCTGTGCCACAGACTCCTTCCAGCAACAGTATTTTAGCAGCTACATTCAAGCGCTATTTTTCATTTGCAGATAGATACTTGACCAGAAGACTAATCATCTAATTAACTGAGACCTTCAGCAATGGCATAGAAAGCCCTGCCACAGAATGTCCCTGGTAACACTGACACACGATTACATTAGAAGAACCAGTCCCACCTGGGAATCTAATTTGAACAGTTCTCAACTGGAACAAAAAAAGCTCCAACTCCCTCAAAAAGGAAAAAGAAATTTCAGAATCTAAAAAAAATAATCAATGAATAAAATAGCAAGTGCATACAGTTGGAGGGGCTGGGCAGGGTGCTCTCAGCCCTAAACACCTGCAACAGAAATGACTTGTTCTGCTGCAGCGAAGACCGACATGCTCCGGCACTAGGGAAGCTGGAGAAGCGCCCCAGCAAGATGCAGGACAGGCAGGGGATGGGGGAGCTTAAATAGCAACACCCTGCACCTAGAGACCCCTCAGCCGGGCCCTAAGTGAACAGAGCAGCCCTGCGCTCGATGCCATCCTCGCCTCCAGTCGGCGGCAGAGCAGAAGGGAGCATCAAAGCAAAGACGTTGCGTAAAACAACAGAGGGTAAAATGAGATGTTTGCGTTGAAGCTTTCTGGAAAGCCAGGAAGAAAAGCAGAAATTGTAAGCAGTGGTGCAGGGGCGCTGAGAAAAGCAGATCCCGTACCCCACATTCAGCCCCTCTCACACAAAAACTTAAAGGGCCAAATAAGACGAGGAAGGTGGTGCCCGATGGCCACCGCTTCTCCTTGTGCCTAGAAGGTGCAGCAGTTTTTGGAATCAGCTTCATTTCTCCCCAGCATCAGGCAATAGTGTGGGGCTGCTCCTCTTCTGTTCTGATCAATTCTGAGAAAGAGCAGGGGCCAGGGCCTCTGCCAGCCCCAGACTCCTAGTCTCCACCTCCTGCCGGGCCATTTCAGACCTCAGCTTGGAGGGCAAAGAGTGTCTTCAGACAGGCTCTTGTGATCTACGGAGGGCATTACTGGGACAGCACCTACTCATCCTCACAGGGGTGATCCACTTCTGCTGCAAATCTAGGTGTTAAGGGAGAATGCTACGCCGTGATGCTGCTTTTCCTTCGGCTCCACAAAGCCACGGAAGCTGCAGGACAGACTATGCCATCAGTCCAATCACAGATGGGACAAACTCAGACAACTGAAGTCAAGTACCCCATTAGCTCCTACAGCCCCAAGAATCACTTCCCTGTTCGCACTCGTCCTGGTTTTAACTTAAAAAAAAGAAAGCGTGATGCAGCTTGTGACATCCACCTACAAAACAAACACCATGTCTGGGAAGACACACCAATAGGCCCACAACCAGGATCAGCACCTTCTGTGGGCGTATAAACAAGAATTACTCGTCTGGGAGGCTTGAAGGCTGTGCCCTTGAGAAAAAGAAGGTTCTTGCATGGCCCGAGAACCATCTGTTTTTCCTTTCCCCCCTGCCCACACTCAGCTGAGCTTCGTCTTTTCCTCTTCTAACCTCCATCAGAAAGTCAGCAGTGGAGTGCAGAGCTGGCACGGCCTGAGGTGACCGGGAAGCTCGTTACACGGGGCCGTTAGCTCAAGGCTGGGATGGCAGACGTGCTTCTCCAGCTTCCCTGCCGAGGGCAAGGCTGGTGAGCATCAGCTCTTACTTTTCCAGACACCACCTAGCTCGCTGTGACCTGCTCTGCTTTGCTCAGATCAGTATTCAGTTTTACCAGAAAACACAACCTAAAAATTAGTGAGGAGGATTAAAATTGACAAATTTCTGTGCCCTGTGCTGAACTGTCAAAGGAACCGCGGGAGACCTGGCAGGATGTAGGTGGTTTAATTGCTCAGAACATTACTACAGTAAATGGCACTGTGAGCTCTGTCTGTGTTTTTCAAAATGCAAATGTTGGAAAGGTCTAGGAGCTGCCCTCAGAAGAGGCTGCGCTTTTGTTTAGCAGCATTTCAAAGATGTATGTTGGGAGGCACCTGGCTGCACCTTCCACACACAGGGGCAAAGACAAGCGAGCAGCATCCAGTGGGTGCTACATGAGTTCCCCACCACTGAAGCACATGGCACAAACGTGATTTAGTCCCACTCCGACCTAAAATTTCTAGTGCAGCCTTAGCACCTGCTCAAAGGCAGCTGTAAGACACCTGAAACAAAACTACAAACCTCTGCAGCTCCAAGCTCTGTGTTGCTCCTTTTCCTCTCCATTGCTCTGCTGGGTTTTGCCCAATTCTTCTTTTCTCTCATCCTCTCCCTCTCTTTGCATCGCTTGCTGCCCTCTGCAAGCCTTCCCCCTAGCTGTTGATGTGTTGCAGCACCTTCTTCAAGTCCCTCTATTCTCCCATCGCCTCCTGCTAGGCCTTTGCTCCCTTTACACCAACCTTCCTGTTGTTTCTTATTGTTCAGGTGCTCACCCACAGAGGTACTTTGTGGAGAGTTTTCATAATTTGATGAATTCAGCAAATGCCATGAAATAGAAATCATGGAAACAGAAAGGCCATGGGTAGTCACGGGGCTCCAGCACATCAACAGATTGTAGGGAGTGGGAGGAGGGCTTGTGGAGGGCAGGAAGAGATGCAAAGAGAAGATGAACATCATCTCCACTGCTGTTGACATCAGGTAAGGTCCTTCCCTCAGGCAAAAAAAGAGGAATGTTTCCCAAACAAAACCAAAGGAAAGCAACCAAAATCACTTTGCAGGTCTCAATGTCAAGACCTTATCACTCTCCTGATAAAGCAGCAGCTTCCCAAAATACAACCCCGGGTGAAAGGAACTGGGTCCCCTCTAAGCACGTGGGCAGACTATAAACAAACCAGCCAGTGCTTCCTCTCTCTAGACTGCCCGGTCTAGAGCCACAGACAGGCTGAGAACCAGCCCTGTGATGCAGAGGCCGAGCTGCCATGGTCAGGATTACACCCGCCCGTACCACACGCCTCTCTGGAGCAGCTCTGCCAGCCACGAAAACAGAGCTTCATTCAGGACAGCCCCTGCCGTGTCCGTCCTCTCTCTGAGAAGCAAATCTACATGACATAGAAAAGTCCCCCAAAAATACCCCTTGCACATCCTTGCTCTGGTGCCTCCTGCTCCTGGGACGCCCACCCACCAATGCCCAGGGGCAGCTGTGAGCCCCGAATCGAGAACAGACCTGGAAAACCATGGAAGTCACTCAGCTAGGAGAGAGCTGGTCCCTTGGTGTTGGGAGCAGCTCGACATCCAAGTGCAGTGAAGAGGCTGGGTCACCTCTGTCTTCCAGTCCCAGAAACACACTGCTGTCTGTCCCTGACAAGCCTGCTGGTGTGACACCATGCTGAGTGGAGCCACCCTGGCTCAGACCACCAGCTTTGCATGCAAGAAAGACACTTTCAAACCAACAAGACACATCTCCAAAGCTTAGCATGAAGCCACCTAACTAAAATTAGAAAAACAAGAAGGAAAATCTACTTTACTCAGTTTCGAATTATGCTCCTGCACCAGCTCCTGAGCAGATCACCCAAATGAAATCAAACCAGGGAGCAAGCTCTTCAGGGTTGAGGAAGCTCCGGCTCATGTTGCCCTGCTCCAGCTCCAAGCATCCCGCTGGGAAGGGGCTGCAGGCGACAGGGAGCACAAACAGCTGCTGGTACCACCACCAGAACCACAGCTCCTCGCAGCAGGTGATTCCAGGTGCCCACAGCATCTCACACCCTGCAATTCAGCAGTCAGCTGGAGCCACAAGTGCCAGGAGCAGACATCAGCATCCCACGTGAAGGCTGCAAAGCCCTGGCCTTTACAGAGGGGTTGCACTCCCTCTCCGACTCTCCTCTGCAATGTCAAACGTGTTTCAGTCTGAGCCTGATATGGGTGATGCTGTAGAGAGACCTCACGACCGCTCCCTGCTGTGGTAACCTGTAAAAGAAGGTTCTTGTGGGGAAAATGACTGAAAACACAGCTGCTTTTTGCCTAAATACAGCGAGAAGCCTGCCCTGATGAGAGCTGGCTCCACCAGAGGGTCCTTCTGAGCAGCTCCTGGCTCCACACCACAAGAAGCTGCTGGCTGGGCTGAGCCAGCACTACCAGCAGCACCAAAGGCGGACACGGGGAGTGTCTACAGTGCCATAAATCACCCCGGCAGAGCAACGCAGCACAAGGCCAATGTTTAGACAAATAAAATGCTCAAGAGCCAAAAGCATCCTCATTAAAATATATTTCTTCATGCAGCAGACTAAAGAGGTACTCGGGCCCAGGCAGAGGTGCTGAAAGCGTCCTTCACTGCCAGAGAGGAAGGCTGGACACGTCCGCACTGCCCTGCCCGGGGGTGCCGGTGAACAGCACTCCCAGTCTCAAGGTCTCTTTCTGTTATTACTTGATTTGGGAGTGCCGAGAGCACTGTCTCACTCCCCTTCCTGGAAAATCCTCTGACCCTAAATAACCTGAGCCCATCAGGCTCATTCAGACATGCTAATCAAACTGTCTAAAGCCAGGAGACTGAATGCAATACTACAGAAAAGCCCCTGGCAATACAAACCCTTAGACAGCTCTGTGGAAGGGGGGGAAAAAAAAAGAAGAAAAACAAAAAAAAAAGGTTTTATTTTTCTTTTCCCCTTTTTCTACGTTTTTTAAAGCTTTCCACCTGCTGCCTCCCCTACCATAACGCCTCCAGTGAAACCGTCTGCATTGTCCCCTGACCTCGCAATAACCCACACTCTGAACTAATAACTGCATCGTGCAGCCGCACAGCCTCTCTGCCTCTCTCGCTTTCTGTTTTGAACGCACACACTCGCTGCTGCACTCCATTCCTCCTTCCCCTGCGTGCAGCTGCCTGGGTCCGGGTTGCCTGAACTCCAACGAGGAGGAAGAAAGGGAGCTTTGAAAGCGATGCTGGAAGCACCCGCAGGCGCTGACCCGCAGTGCGCCGAGCCAGACAATGCTGGGCCATGGCCAACAGCAGCTCTGACCCTGCCTCGCAGCTCCAGCGTAGAGCACATCCATACGGACAAGGCATCTACCGACTGCTCCATCCAGATGGCGTCCCCTTGGCTGCAAGAATTAGCCCGCAGGAGAAGACCCCAGAGACACGAGGCTTGCAAAAAGGAAGCCTGGAGATAGTCTTGCAACAGAACAGCCAACTGCTCCTCCTCTCTTCCTCCCACCAGCAGAAGAATAGGTGCAAACGCCCAGTGCTTCTGGCTTCCTTGGAAAACAGAACTGGAGCAAAACTGGGGAGAGCTAGAGCGCAACCAGACGAGCACCTGCAGCACAGCTCAAGCAGCCCCAAAAGTTAGATCTGTCCCCCGCTGCTTACCACGGCTTCAGCTGAGAAAGCGAGCAGGAGCTCCCCGCCGAGTTTCGGTGCGCAGCTTCACGTAAAAACCACGGACTCCTGTTTCACAGCGATGCTGAGGAGGAGCGGTCCCCGGGTCAGCCACCACATCCGCCAGCTGAGCCAGCGGAGGGTGGCACCATTGCCTGTAATCACAGCATGGGGCGCAGGCGCCCTCGCCCAGCTCCAAGCTGCTGCCCCACACCATCCTCGTCACCTTGTGCAGGCAGGTAAACAGGCCAGGGCACTCACATGCTCATCAAGGAGCAAATCCCAGTTCCTTGCCACCTCCACCAAGGATTATATCATGGGCTGTTCGTTCCAAGCTCACCCGGTGTTGTCTTGAGAATAATTTTATTTCTTAACGACGTGCTATTTCCACTGAAGCACTCCCAAGCGTTTAAGCCTAAATGAGGCCGATTAATAATGGCGTGGTTCGAATACTGAGCAAAAGACAATGCCAAAACATCCCTATTTATCTCCCTACTTATAAATTACCCCTTATCTAATTTCAGAAGAAGATGCCTGGCCCATTCGTGTTCTTTGTGAGCAGCATGCATGCTGAGAACTCTGCAGAGTGAGGGCGCCAGGGCTGGTGCCCCACAAACCATGGTGCTGCCGGCACACAGAACCAGAGCTGGGCACTTCACAGCCACTGCCTCGCCTGCTCCGCCCTCCTCATCCCCCACAACACCCTGCTGGTTCTGGGGGATCTGGTCCATCCCATGCCTCACCTTCATCCCAGGCGTCCTGGTTTCCACTGCTATTTCCCAACAGACAAGGAGAGGCGAGAGCAGCTGCCAACAGCTGTGCCCCGAGCAGCGCGAGCACATCCCTCTTCTCCTCCTGCATTTCTGTTGGTGTTTCCCCAAATCAGAGAACGTCCTGAGCCTCTGATGCACAGAGTGATTTCCCAGACAACGATGGCCAGAGGGGACACATAAGTGGCCAAATGTGGTGGCCAGGACATGATCGCACAATCTCAGACTGCAAGGCCACCCCACCTCCCCTGGAAGCTTGTGGCATGTTGAGCTTCCCAAACCCCTGGGAACACGCAGCCAGCATGGAGTGGCATTTCCCAACTTGAAACTTGCAAGTTAACTGCTGACCTCAGACAGTCCAGCAATCAATTTATGCAATCAGCTGCTGCCCGAGCCCCTCGATGCAGCCCTGGCTGGTGCAGGAAGCCAGGCTAGTAGTTGGTGCCACCTGCTAGCCAGGCAGACCAGCTCACCAGTCCAAGGTGGAGTGGTCAAAGTAGCACAGCCACTGCTCCAGAGGCTTTGCCACAGACAGGGGATGCCCTCCCTCCCTGCTCTGCACACCCTGAACTTGGAAAAAAGAAGTTGCTTTATTTAAACCTCTTTCTGCCAGCAGCAAGCATGACCTATTTTAGCAATAAAAGGAAAAGCTCTCTGGTGCCTGGATACCCCTTGGCACTGGCAGCACAGCAGCTGCTCATCAGACTAAGAAATGCACTTTTTAGCCTTTGCCAAAAGAAAACAATTTTTTTTCCCCAAACTGATTCAGGTAAGAGAAGGGGGAAGGTTTGTGAGGAACCGGGGAGTGGCAGAGCTGTCGCTGCATGAGGTCCAGGCACTGCATAGGCTGCGAAGGGACCAACACGGCACACAGTCCCTTAGCCTCCCGGCAAAGCGGAGCCACCCTCTGCTACTGAAATACTCCCCTAAAGTGCAGAGGAGGTGGTTATTGATCAAAACAGGTTGTCCACAAGTTCATTGCTGTCTGCCCAACTTCCTCCCCAAACCCCGGGAGGAGCTCACTGCAGATTGAAGGAAAAAAAACATATAACAAACAACAAGTCCTCCACAATCAGCTCTACTGTTGAAGATAAGGCCCGTAATAAAAACCTGGCTGAATACACGCATTTTTATCTTGCCTACAGGGGTAGAACATGTGCTGAAAAGACAAATGCCCTTATTGTTCCAACACAGTCTCACTGCCATCCATCTCTCAGAAGCTGCTGACTTGGTCTTTTGTTTTAGGAGGTGACCGCACTGCGCGTGGCCCCTTCTTGGAAGGCATTGATTTCTTCTGCCTTCCCTGCACTGAGGCCAGGGCTGCTGCCAGCACCATCAGCGTCTGTACCAGCTGCACAGAAATGCATCCTTCCCGACACCCTCTCTCCCACCTCTCCAGCAAACCAGGGCTGTCAGCAGCCTTTGGCTGTCCCATCTGAATGCGCCATTCAGGGAGAAGCAGTCATGTCTCAGTGAGGGTTGCTCTCAGCTGTTGTGGCTTCCCAGTCATCTGACCAGTGTCAGGTGCTGGAGCCACCAGCCACCAGCCCCCAGCCCGCTCCCGGGCAGCCAGAGGTGCCCACAGAGCAGCAGCACGTCCCTTACAGTGCTGCTTTTGAGTCTTTCTCCACAACAAGAATTTTGTCCCAGTTGCATCCAGGCACCTTTGAGCTGGGGATGACCCACCTGCCCTCCCCTCCACTCCCCACACCAGGTGCTTTGCTTTCTGAAGTCGCTTGTGGCCATGAACACCCATGCTGGGGGAGCAGCTCTATTCAAACAACAAACCCAAAACTTCCACCTTCATAGCACCAAATCATTTTACTCATCATCGTGTTCTGCAACGCATTCCCTGACCATAACTATCGACAGGTTCACGTAAGAGCCTTTCATCTTTCCACACCCCGCTCAGCACTCTCCTTCGCTTCCTTACACCTCCACGGAAATCCTTCAGGTCAAAGAACCTGACTTACTCAGTATTTTGTATAAATGTAGTGACAGTGACAACCAGCAAAAGCCTCCAGTCTTGCAGAAGGTATCTCCAGGGGCTGGTGGGGCAACACAGGCAGAGTCAGCCAGCAGCGGAGGCAACAGCTTTGAGTCTCCAGAAGTGGCATGAAGTGGGTCTCTACCATCGCCAAACCACATTTACAGAAAATGTTTTTTCTTCCCCTCTGGATACACAATCTGGAGAGCAACCAAAAGCAAAGCATCACCCTCTGCATCAAATCACATCCAGAAAGCTGATTAGGGAGCAACCACAGAAGTTCACAGTAGCTTGAAGAAAAAAAAAATAGTTTGTATATAGGTTGTATCCTAGTGAAAATGAGCTTTAAGTACAAACTGCTATAAGGCAACTGCTTCCTGGCAATGGGAGAGAGACCCCAGGGCAGGGAATTAGGTGTCCTGTTCCTTCACCTCCATGCTCTCCCAATCCTACAGCAGAAAGCCTATTTTCCCAAATCCACTGCTGAGCTGCTCAAAGCTCACGCAATCCTTCACTGGCAACCTCAAGGTATTTCAAGAGAGATCACACCAAGCTCTTGTGACAGACCCAATCAGAGTCAGTACTTCCAAGGCACGTTTTTATTTTTCAAGTCCTTCCTTAAAATATTAGCTGGAGCCCAGCAGGTAGAATTCAGGATGCGACTGTCAGAACCGCCTCCAGCTCCACTGCGCAGCTGGTAGCACGAGGCTTCTCTTTGCACTCGGAGGCAGCTGGAGAAGGCTCTTCACAGCCTGGGGGATTTTAGCATGTGGCACCGTAAACTCTTCCGCTCTGCAAGTTCCTGGAGCACCGACACAGGCTGGCATTTTGCTTCCAGCAGATAAAAGTGTGAATAACTACTCCAAGGAAAACCATCACAGCAGCAAAGGCGCCTTGCAGATGTAATGCAAAATACACTGCCTCTCTGCAGGCTTACCTGGAGTCGCCCTGCCACGCTGATCATGTCACTGTGGAAAGGAGCCAGCTCCTGCTGCCTCAGGAGTTTGCATCTCCTTACAGCACCTTTTTTTAACTCACCCTGCTGGGAAGAGGAGTCCGGCCAGGGAAGGGACCTGATTCCCCCCAGGCTACCATTTGGCTAGGACACCAAATCAACACACGAGTTTGCACCAACCTCTCATCTCTGGTTCAGACAGACAAGGAAGTATTCATCACGGGCCAAGAACCTGCTCCTGCCCCAGTGCTGTTTTGCAAACAGGGAGGTTAATGAGGGAATCCACAGCCTGCTCCCAGACGGAAGAGGTGGCACAGGATGGGACAGAAAGGTCTCAAAGCTGGAGCAGAGGGGTTAAGCTTACTTTGCTATCTCAGCTGAGCAGGGTGTGAAGATCAGGGCCAAAGAGCACGCAGGTGTGTCGAGCACCTTGTGTTTTGTGGGAAGGGGATGGTGCTCCCCGGTGGGGATTCAAGCGACAGAGCACCAATTCCATATGCACGTGCACACACCCAATCCCCCCAAACCCTAAACCTATTTGACATCTTTAGTTGGCAAATACACTATAAGCACCCCAAAAGCAGCAGCTGTTTTGACACTGAGGCCAGCACACAAGGAGACCTCCAGCCTCTCCCGCAGCCACGTCATCCTCCTGCACAGCCCAGCCAGCATCTGGAGCCACATCATTCCCACAGCACTGAAATGTCAGGCCTCTAACAGGAGAAGGAAGACTGGCAAGGAGGGCACAGCAAGAAACAGGGGAGGACAAGAGGGGAATCCTTCTATCCTCAGGGAAAACAGTGTGACCAGCAGGTCCAGGGAGGTTATTCTCCCTCTGTACTCGGCACTGGTGAGGCCGCTCCTCGAATCCTGTGTTCAGTTCTGGGCCCCTCACCACAAGAAGGATGTTGAGGCTCTGGAGCGAGTCCAGAGAAGAGCAACGAAGCTGGTGAACGGGCTGGAGAACAGGCCTTATGAGGAACGGCTGAGAGAGCTGGGGGTGTTTAGCCTGGAGAAGAGGAGGCTGAGGGGAGACCTCATTGCTCTCTCCAACTACCTGAGAGGAGGTTGTGGAGAGGAGGGAGCTGGACTCTTCTCCCAGGTGACAGGGGACAGGACGAGAGGGAATGGCCTCAAGCTCCGCCAGCAGAGGTTCAGGCTGGACATTAGGAAAAAATTTTTCAGGGAAAGGGTCATTGGGCCCTGGCAGAGGCTGCCCAGGGAGGTGGTTGAGTCACCTTCCCTGGAGGAGTTTAAGGCACGGGTGGACGAGGTGCTGAGGGACATGGTTTAGTGTTTGATAGGAATGTTTGGACTTGATGATCTGGTGGGTCTCTTCCAACCTGGTTATTCTATGATTCTATAATTCTATGAATATTGATGACGAAGGTGTTTTTAAAAGGAATAGGGGACCATCACTCAGTAGGGAAGCTGATCTGGTCACAGAAAATAGCTGCAGGCTGCCTGAAAATGAATATCTTCCATGCAAAAGTTTCCTTTGAGAGAGCATGAACTTTGGACACATTAGAAGGTTAAGGGCATAAGTAAAGTGGTTTTTTCACCTTTAGCTAAAGGTCAGGGAGCATTCAGTCAATTCCTCTGTTCCCAAGCCAAACATGACAGAAGTCAACTGAGCACCCCAACTTCACAGCTTTTTAATGTGGAAAACAAACGCACATCCAAGAACTTTGGCCAAGAACCACGTGGTGCTCTTACCTCTAAAAGCCTGCACACTTGTCAAAGTTTTTTTATAAGTAATTTTGAGTAAGATGGAATTAGACCTAGGGTCATTATAAAATATCACACCATTTTCACATCCTACTTCCCTGGCAGCTGTTGGGACCAGATGCCTCTCTGTGAGGAGGAAGAAGACACCCCAATACGGGTGGAGACCAACTGAACCTGGTGAAAAGCTTGTCCACTGCATCACTCAGAGCTCAGTTTGGAGCAGACCCATGGGTTCACAGCCCTGCCCAGAGCTGGCACCTAGGAGTGAAACCAGCCAAACAACATCCTCTCTCAACTGGTACCAGATCATGTCTGCCAGCTCCAAACTCAGCAGTAACTCCCAGAACACACCGCCTAGAGACAGCATCCACAAGTACAAAGCGTATTTCTGCTCGTTTGCTTGAAACGCATCTTTTTCCCCATTTTGTTGGATACTCCCTGGGTTTTTATACAATGGAAGAAGAAATACGCCCAAGCCTGCTTCCACTGCTTTCTGCCCCTTCACAACATCCCCTCTCACTTGCCTCATCTGTGAAATTGAACAGCTGCAATCCTTTAAATCACTTTTCATAAAGTGTCTCCAAGCCTAAAATAATGTCACGGCTCATTTCTGAGCTCAGTATTCCTGCCGCGCTGCATTTCCCTGGGTGCGACCGTCACAGTTGGACTGTGATTATTTATTTATATTATAATAGCATTTGCAGCCCTCAGCCCTGTGTGCGCTCCCAGGAGGTGACCCAGGGCGTTTCCACAGCCAGGATAAGGATGCCCGGGCTGACAAATTCTCAGTTCTCAGGAAAGGATGTCGTGGAATGCAGCAAAGCAGAACCAAGATCTAATTAGATGCAAGACACACTACTGTCGGGTTGGTTTTGGCCTCTCTCACTTTCTTCCAAACAAGCTCTCACTGTGCAAACACACCCCATGACAAAACTGACCTGGCCAAGACATGCAAGCAAATACCGCTGACTTTTAATATTAAACAGCACAGCAACTTCAAAGCAACTGGGCTCTCCTCTCTCCCAAGCAATCCCACCAGAGCTCAGCTCCAGCCGCAGAGCCGTGGCCGGGTTCCAGCTCACGGCGCCGCTGAGCAGGAGACACGTGTTTGCAGACAGCTGAGCGCGGCAGGGCAGATCATGCAGGGACACGCCTGAAGAACGGCTCTGCCTACCCTCCCGAGGAGAGGCGAGGGGCGTTCAGTTTGCATGGGGCTGGCACGCTTCTGCTGAGAGTAGCCTTTTGCCTTTCCATCCAAAAAAACCTCAGCTCAGATCTCTCATGCACTCAGACACCTATGAGGCATCACATAACTTCAAGAGATTATATGTGGCTGTAGAAATAACTTCTAGAAGGAAATGCCAGCAACTTCTTCCAACATTAATACAATAGAATAAGAGCAGCATTCACTCCAGCCAGAGACCAGGGCAGGCTGGAGGAACCCAGAGCTCCAACTGACTTGCAAACTGTCCTGCTTGGTTCATTCTGCTGTTGCGACATTAAGGAGAAGCAACGTGGGTTTGCAGGAGACAAGAGCTCAACATCCCAAGTAAAGGAGCCTTTTGCACTCTCCTAGAATCCACCTTCATGCTGGGTATTAACGTTTCTTTGGTTTGTTTTTAAAACACCGTTTGGCAACAGCTGCAGATTCTTGCTTACCTGGTCACATCCTCCTCCTCCCGCCCAGGTTTCTGATAAAAAGAGAACTAGGATTTTCTTTCTGAGACAAATGCTTTCATTCTGTCCCACTTCCCAAACAGACATGCTTGCACCAATGGAAGCAAAACTCCCATAAATTGAACCAGGTCAGCATGTCTCATACCCTGGATGAAAAGCTTCTTTGTGCAGAAGCACGCAGGCCCCGAGCAATCTAGATGAGCCAGCTAACGCAGCCAAAAGCTCATGCTGCGCCCTCCTAAAAGCCTCTATTTCAAAGCAAAATTCCAAATTCCAGCCTATGCTCCCTGCATTGCTTTGCTGAAAACCCTCACAGAGGGCAGATGAGGGAATTTCACCCCTTTGATGACACTTCATGGATTCTGAGACCTTTAAGTCAAAATCTTCACAGCAGGAATTTTACCATTCAACACGCACCACGGTCAGAAATGTAACCCTGAGATAAGCTCTCCTTGCTAAGTCGTGTTACAAGCACCTTCCTGGCAGTGGCCAGCTCCGCTGTAACCCGTCAAGAAGTGGCTCCAAAGAGCAACCTTGCAAGTGTCTGCCACACTCCAGCACCTAACAAGATCCATTTAAGCAGTTTGAGCTGACTAAAGCTGTTTCACTAAGAAGAGTTTTTTCCGTTAGGGCTTAAACATTCAGCTATCCAGGATGAGCAAGCAGAGACGTGAGTGACGCGGCAGAGAAAAGAGAGGCTGGATCTGGGTGAATTAACCTGTGCCAGCTCCAGTACATTCAACAAAACGCAGCCAACAAAAAAACACCATCAGCTTATGCCTCGATCCAAGAGGAGACAAGACTACGGGTCAAGTGTGAGAGAGTGGGGGAAAAGTGGGGAAGGATGAAATGGAAAAGAATCAGCAGCTTGGTTTTCTTCTTCTTCCCCAGGAGTGCCACCATCAGCCAGGAATGTCATCAGAGAGGGAAAGGTCTCCTGAGCAAAGGGCAAGCAGTGGATTCATGCCCTTTCTGCTGGAAAGGAGGAGAGCTCTCCCATGGGTGTGAGGACCAAGGACCAACCTCCCTGGGAAGCAGTTAGCCCATACGCGGGAGAGGATGCTCATCCCCTCGCCATTCACCATCAAGGAAAGGCCAAGATGAACAGGGCTAGAGGCCACACATGCCTTCTCCATGTGGGTGGTCAACCACCCTTCTCCACTCCCTCCAGGCTGGTTGCTGCATCCAACCAAGGGTTCTCTCACTGGAAAAACTCCTGTGCTCATAAACAATGACCCAAGAGCCTGTAACACCACCACAGAAAGTGCTGGGAAGAGGCTGGAAAGGGAGACGACAGCTGAAAGCACTGTATGGAGAACCAAAAGAGGATCCCACAAGAGAGGAACGATGAAATCCTGTACCGCAGGCACGGAAACGGTCTGATTTCTCTGTAACAGCCACATCCAAGCCCAGCGCAGCTGAACCATTGCCCCAGCGACAGGGACACACCACACAGCTCTCACCCTGCGAACGGGTAGGGAAGGAAAGTTGTTTGCCTTACCGCATGTGGTCGAGCAATCTGAACTGGATAGGACATGGCGTGTGGGGGGTAGCGCGGCTCGGCAGCACGCCAGCTCTGCGTCACGGGCTGCGTAGATCCAGACATGGCGAAAGAGCAGGCAAGGCAGGTAGCTGCTTCCAAATCACCAACAAAGGATTAGGAGAGCCAAGAGCTTCTCTTCATCATGGGTGTAATTTCATCACGCAACAACTGTAAGCAAACAGGAAAGCAACAGGTTAAAATTCAGTCAGCCATGGTCCTGCAGACAACAAACATCAAGCCTTGCGTGATCATCAAAACCTAATGGCCCTTGTGATTCTCCAGCAGCCCTGTTCTCCACTTGGCAAACACCACTGCCATATTTTTGCTTTGGAGTACTCCTACCACAGGGAAGCAGCCCAAACATAAGATCATCCCAAATCCATCCCTCCCAACTGACCTGGAAAGCCTTCCCTCAGCACGGTGGGACCAGACTTGTGAGCTTCCAGTGATTAATTTGGGCCCTGCGGCTCTACATCTCCAAGACTCCTGAAGATGGGGTTTTGGGGGGCTTTTTAGATCCCAAAACCACAAGCTGGAGTTTTGGCCCTTCAATACAAGGTCCAAATGCACAAAGGTGCCTCCTAAGGCCACTTCTCTCCCCATCCACGCTTTCACACATACATACACAGTTATTTCAGTGTGCTCCTTTTTCAGCCATGGCCATTAGGCACCAACCTCCCCAGCAGACCCTTCCATTCAGAAAACTACACTAAAATGCAGGATAAAAGCACCGCACACACCTCCTCTAGTGCTGCATAAACATTAGATCAGCCTTTCTGATCAGGTCCAAGAGCCAGAGAAGACACCACAGCCCTGAGGTTCTTTTCACAAAGACCCCTGACAGCCACACACTCGATGTTCCACCACACATTGCAATTCCTTTTGCCACTGCAACAAAATCAGGAAAACCAACAAAGTGGGAAAAGAACCCTAAGCCCCAAGGGGAGACTTAGGATTGCTGGTTTTTATAGATACTTCACATAGTTTGTTTGGAGAAGATTTTAAAAGCCTTCTACTTTTTTCTCTGGATTTCAGCAAAAAAAAAAGTAGCAAAGGTCTAAATGCTGCATTTCATTGCTGCCAGTTTAAGTTGTGTTAACTATTATTCTCATACTAATGGTTAGTCATACAAAACAAACTTCCACTGCAGCCTGGGCTCAGAGGATGCTGCCAGGACAGATCCTGAGCCCCAGCTCCACGGTTCCCCTCCATCCCATACAGAGCTGCACACACACAGCCGTGCCTCCTCCCCAGCCAAGGTACCCGTTAAGCACAGATTCGTGCAAGCTTTTTGGTGGTATCAACATTTTTCAACGGCACAGTAGGAGCAGCAGAGAACATTTCCCGCACCATGAGCTCCCCAGCAGCCTCTCCCCACCCTCCCATGGTCCTTGCGGCACAGGGAGCAGAGCCAGCCTGAGCCAGCGCTCTTTCAACCAAAACAGCAGTTGGCATGTATAAAAACCAAAAAGGGGTTGGGAAAAGGGAGGGGGGAAGAGGAAGTTTTTCTTTTTCTGTTGCCTCCCTGTCCTGTGAGACCATAGATCTGCCCGTGCTGATAAACCACTCGCTATCTGCTGCCACCAGGCGCAGGATCACTCCCTGGTTTGCCGGCACCCAAGCACTGCTCACCCGCCCAAAATAAAATCAAACCAAGGCACCGGCCCCTGGCCGGCTGGGCACGACAAGCAGAGCAACACGGCGGGAGGAAAGCAGCCTAAGGAGGTCCCTTACCAAGAGGTCAAGTTTTACAAGAACGGTGCTCTTCAGCAAATTCCCATCAAGGCTTAAGGGTGACGGATGCGCCAGGACACCTCCTCGCTCCTGCCCAGGCTCAGCCAAGCCCCTCCAGCAGACGGTATTTTGCCAAGTTAGGTACAGGAAACACCTGGGTTTGGGTCTCAGGGCAGGGAGAGGAGGGACAATCAGGTTCTCTCCTGCCTTCGGCTCGCTCCCTGTGCAGGAGCTGGGATTCCCCAGGCCCTCCACCCACACATCCCCGAGTCCTGGGGCACCTTACCTACCACCTTGGACCTGGGAGGCACTGGTGGCTCTGGAACAACCCAGCTTCCCCCAGAGCTCAGCACAACCCACCCCCACGGCAGGAAAGCCCCTGTGCACGCAGGGGAATTCAGAGGCACCCAGAAGGCAGCCGGTGCGTATTTGCACTTCCAGTATGACTACCCCACTTCCCCTCACGCTTCCGACTGGATGCAGTTTTCATCGCCGATTCCCACCCAACGCTGGAGGCTGTGCGGGGAGCGGGAGGCTCAGCACCCGCTCCGCTCCTCCTCCAGGGACTCCACCGCTCTCCCAGCTCTCCTTCAGCCCACGTTCGCATCCATAGGGGCAAACCGCGCCCCAGCCCTCGCCGCAGCTGCCACAAACACGTGCACAACGTTCTCTACAGCTTCCAATGTTCACTGGGATCTGCAGAAGTTTAAGGTACTTTCCTAATAACGGATTCAAGCTTGGACATCTTGGCTTGCAGCCACCTCAAAGTTAATTAGCACATGTAAATATCTATCTATATACACACACACTCCACCGGTCGGGGGGAGCCCAAGGCCCTTGGCAGCTTCCAGCAAGCCAACTGCTTCCCTGGAAGCTCAGCAGGTGGACCAGACCATGCCATGGCAGCTGTCTACAGTAAAAGAAATGCGACGATTTTTCTTTTTTTTAAACTTTTCAGATCAGAAGTTCAGCTTTAAAACTCAGCAGCACATGCAAAGCCGCATGGCGTCAAGCTTTAAACCAGTTTTAAAAGAATCTTTTTTGCTTCTGTCTGTGCAACCGGGGGTGGGGGCAAGAAAAGAAAGCTAAAATAGAGTTGCATCTCTACTGGAAGGATGTGCACACACTGGATGAAATTCCAGGGGCCCACAAAACCACCCCGGTCTGAGGCAGAGCCGTGCTGGTGGTGCGCACTAACCACACACTCGAAGGACCACAAAAGGTTTATTCCTTACCAAGGGCAGCAAACAGCACCTCTGCCTCAACAGAAAGCCCTATAAAGCCAAGAGTAAAAATCATGTGCAAGCAAACATGTGAAGTGACAGTGGTGAGGCTCTGGCCCACGCTGCCCAGAGCAGCGGTGGCTGCTCCATCGCTGGAGGTGTTTAAGGCCAGGCTGGATGGGGCTTTGGGCAACCCGGTCCAGTAGGAGATGTCCCTACCCATGGCAAGGGACTTGGAACTGGGTGGGCTTTAAGATGCCTTCTAATCTAAACCAATCTTTGATTCTATGAAGTGCTGCCCATGCATTCCCACACCTGCAAACCACAGACCAGCAAGTCCCCAGCAAGATTTCAGCATCAGCCAAAGGCCCTGGATGCTCTCCACCACAGCTGGACCATGGGCTGGAGTTAAATGAGGTCCCCAAAGCACTGGGACTGCTTCACAGGTGCCATCACCTTAGATCCCATTTTCACCCTCCACGTGCAAAGAAAGGGGCTGCCACTCCAGGGACAGGGTGTCCACGGGCAGCCTTCAGGGCTGTGGGTGCTCGCCCAGGGGAGCACAACATCTTGCTGGGGATGTACTGGTGCTGGTTCACAGCTGCGCACAGCTGGGACCCTGCTGGGCCACCTACCCCCAGCAAAACATACTGGGGTGCCTCCTCATCAGTGACCCTTATTTAATTATCGTAAAGAAAGGAACACAAACAATAAGAGCAGATTAATGAAAATAAATCAGAAATAGCACAGCCAGGCTCTTTAAGATCAAACTGTTTGGTGCCTACTTTTCTCAACTGATTTTGATGAGGAACAGACATTGTCTCACAGGAAAAGTATTTCCCCCCCTAGTTGGAGTCTCCATCAGAGCTGGTTTTATCCACAGACCTGTGTTAGCCATTACAGCCCTAGGTAGAAGGAGATTTACAGCCTGTGATGAGGAACAGGAGAAAGTCAGAGGTTACCAGCAAACCCAGCACCAAGGCTACAACAGAGACTGTGGCGGCAGCAAGCGCCCACAGAGGCTCCCACACCCATTTATTTCCACTTGTATGGGAGACTCCCAGGATCCTAGCCCACCGCTGAAGCCTTCAGGACTCCCCCCTCCTCTCCCCTGTCAAGCTCACACAGCAGACCGCCACCACCCAGCTGCTCTGTTTCTCCTCTTTGTGCGCCATTTACCATCTAAAACCATTTCCCATCAGCTCTTCTCCCAGATTTACACCACGAAAGCCCTGTGCGAGCCACCACACGTTGCTGCGGGCTCACTGCACGCACAGGAGCTCTGCCCGAGCACCCGGCTGCCCTAGTGCCTGCCGCCTCCCGGGTGTGCAGGGGGCACAGCGCCGGGCCAAGCGCACTCACGTCCAGCCCCAACGTTGGGCACAGACAAGCTCACAACGCTCCACAGTGACCTACAGCCAGCACCGTGCGCTCGGGGGCCAGACCTTCAGCCCCAGTCCTGACCGCAGCAAAAACCACACACGGATACAGCCAGACCCATGCAAAAACCAGGTCTAAGAGAAGGCTTCTCAATTAAATTGAGTTACAAATATTTAGGTAACATCGTTCAACACACTCATTGCTCTTCAAAGTTAGAACCCACTCTCCCAATCAGCTCCGTCCTCCTCAGGGAGCGCAGGATTCCCGGGCGAGAGCCCCCGCTCGCTGCTGACACAATATACCCGTGGGCGAGTTGCCACGATTACCCTGTGCCTTAGTCCATCTGTCTGAGAGGTGAGAACAAGGCACTCCCAGCTCACAGACAATACCGGTTTATCTGTCCTTGCAAGAGCTTTAACGCTCCCAATGAAAACACTGCTCAAGTTCAAAATAAAAGCAAGGACGTGCTGAAATAAGATTAACAGAATATCTAGTTTCTCAAGCTGAAAGTACTGTTACTCAACTTGTGGTCTACAGACCATGGATGGTCTACAGGAGACGTTAGAGGGGAGCCCACAAAACAACTGCAAAAGATCATTTTAAAAGGCAATGACTGGTTCCACACATTTTGCAGTCAAGGCAAAAAAGCAAAATGCTCCTAGCACTCACCATGACACGTTTAATTGAAGAATATTGGCAACAAAGCAAACATTTCATTATAAACATTAAATGACACAAGTTTTAGGAAAAGCCAACACAGTCTTCTTTACTCCAATGCTTATAGTAATTTTCCTCCTCAAACATGAAAAAAAAAAGTAAGTCAATATCCTCCAGCCAACACGTATCTTGAAATCAAAGTTATGGAGACCTTTGTTTGTAATGTTTAATAAATACAGAGCTATAACTTTTGCCTCCAAGAGACCAACCAACCCGTCATGCTTAAAAAAGCGGCACAGCAGAAAAAGGCATCGGCAGCCGCCCCATGGCCAGGAACACTGAGAGGCCACACAGCTCTCGATCAAAACCAGACCTGAAAAGCAGTCAGAGTTACCCATGCTCGCTTTAAAGGGCCTGTGGAAGCCCACAATAATTAAGATGCGATTAAAATGGATAGAGGTTCCTAAGAGATGCACCACAATGTAATGGTAATGGATTTGTCTAATCAATATGTGCATGAAATTTTCTGGGAAGACAGTTGACATTATACACAAATATTTGGATGTACTGTATCTATTAAGTCCTTTCAACAGGGAAGCAGGCTGTCTGCCATAAATTTCGGGTTCTATTCAGAACAAGGATGACAATGTCAGTGTCTACAGCCTGGGAATCCACACGAGCGTTCAATCACAGCAGGGTACAGAGGGTTTAAATTAAAATAGCAGCACAGGGTCAACAGGAAAGATCAGGCACATCCTGAGCTTGGCAGCATGAAGGAGAGGTTATTTCAACCCCAGGGGTCAAGGCTTGTACCTGTGTGTGATCTTTGAGCATTTTTCATGCTTTGGAAGAGTACAAAAGCAAAGCCAGGCCAGCAGGTCCTGCACAGCACAGCCAGACCCCGCGGTTCCTCACGTGCACCCTAAACAGCAGTATCCGAAACACACTTGCCCTGTTCTCCAGCTCTCTCTGAGGTCCAGCCACTGCGGTCCTCCTCCCTCTTCATTTTTCGCCACATGACTTTCGAACCTGATTAATTTTCCAGCCTGACTGACAGTGCGGATGCACAAGCAGTAAGAGCAGCAGATCTAAGGGAAGAAAGGGCATTGCAGCATCACGATGGAACTGCCCAGGGCAGGATGTTACCCTTGTGAGAAGGTACAAACAGTCCCTAAGGCCACGGAGCAGATGACAGAAGCTCAGAAGCTGAAGTCCTGGTTTGCTGCCTCTTTGCTGGAAGCCTCTAGGCTGTATGAGCTTTCCCACCACAACACAGCTCCACGCAGAACTGGTTCTGATCCCCAATGAAAGGTGACTTCTCTGCCCTGCAAAGCAGGATTTGCCACTTGTCTTTCTCCTTTTCAATCTTTCCAAGCTATTTCGGGCACAGGACCCACATTTAGCTCTGCCCCAAGATAACCTTTGCCAGCATTTGTGTACAGATCTTGGCACCGCAGCTGCGCAGAGCAAGGTCGGAGGGGTGGATCTTGCCAGCCCCACTCCCAGTTGTGCTTTGAAAGGCAGGTTTGCCAGACAGGCTGCTATCGGCAGCAACACAGCGCTGGCCTGATGCTTCTGGCAGAGAAAAGTGCCTGCTAACAGCGTGCGCCACAACACCTGCTGCCAACAGCTCTCAATCAGACCCTGACCCTCCACAGAAAAACCCAGCTCCTCGGGGAGCAGGCGAGACACCTGCCCCACCACAGACCCTCCTCATCAGACGAGCACTTGGAAAGGATTTCACACCATTTAAGAACCCCCGAGCCCTCGGCAAAAAGGCTGCAGGTGACCTAGTGACAGCTCCCACGGGGGACACATATGTGCTTAAATAAACAAGACTGATCCATTTGTCCTTGCAGGAACGCTTCTCAGCTGCAGAGGTGTTGTTTTATTAAAATGCACGAGCCACACACCAAGAGCCATCCTGGCCATGACTCCAGTATCAGGTCAGCATCAGCCGGCCTGAGCCTTTGCTTTTCAAATGCTACCATAACATGCCTCTCCTTTTAGTTTCCCTACTCCCACTGTTGACTTTCCCCCTCCTGATCAATAAAAAACCCACCCCTTAGGCATCTCCTCGTTTCTGCAGCTGAGACTGCAAACGCAGGCGGGTGACCCGGGGACCACGTGGACAGTGAGCTCGCCAGCAGGGTTGTGATGGCTGAGGGTTACGCGACAGCATCGCTGCTCCCGTGCCAGGGCACCCACGGCCCTGCAAACCCACTGCCACGCTGCTCACCGGGAGCAGAGAGCCGGCACCCACACAGCCACACAACCCACGGCTCCGGGCTGGCAGCTGCAGGTTGAATGCCCAAAAGGGACACTTCAAATAATTAAAGATACTGACAAGGAACAGCGAAACAGAAACACACACTGAAGTAAAGGGAGGGTGGGATTTGGATCCATGCACAGGCCATTCATGAAACAAAGGAGTTATTTTAAGTGTGGGCTGGAAATAGAAAACAAATGAGACCATGCAAGGCCTTTGTTGAAGATGATCTGCAAAGACAAATGGAAATGCCTAGAGAGGAAATTAAAAAAACCAAACATGAAACCACCCAAGGACTGGGACTGCAAAAGGAAACAGGGCAGGGGATGAGAGGAGAGGAAAGGAGTGACAGTCAAATGCCAGAGCACAGATTGGGCAGCCAAAAAGGAGACAGATAAGAAAACCAGTGCAGGACAGCAAAAGTGAACGAGTAGAACTGACAAATGTGAATCCAGGAACAGAGAAAAATGTTGAAAATGTCTCATTTTCTGATGGAAGCAAATCCCATTTCAGGGTGGTGTGGACTGGCCCCGGAGTACCTGCTCCCATTTAGTAACCCATCCCCTCCCTGCACACACTATATGGCAATAGCTGCCCCCTCTTACCTTAAATATGGGCTTAAATATTGTAACAGTGCTAATCTCAGTTTAACAAACACAAACAAGCAACTTTAAAGCAACAAAAACAAAATGCAATTCCTTGCCAACATGCAGCAACAATGTAGTAACCGTACAACTGTTTCAGCCACGCTCCCAAGTACATTAAACAGCACATTAAGAACCATTGCTGTAACAACCCATCATCTCTACAACCCTCCGCAGCTCCCGGGAGCTAACCCAAACCCCAGACTACCTGGGTAAACAAGGCTTTTAAAATGCAAGGGAGATCACAAGGCACCTGTGAGATTTATTTATATATTTTGCACAGAACACACTGCTCATTTGATTTTCAAACCTTTCAGTTCATATTGCTGCAGAGACAGGTCCTCTGATGTCTTGGGTACGTTCATGAAAGCTGGGGGAGTCATCTCCTCGCGATCTTTTTGTTGAACAAATTACTCAGCTCAGGAGTGACATTTCCGATTATTTACATCCTGAATAAAGAAGGGAAATTCATTTTCTGGAGTTCCCAAGATAAGTTCTTTGAGGCAGATTGTACTGCTAAACATTTTCTCCTTTCGCACGCTCCCAATTTCAAAGGCAACAAAACATCTTCACCTTCTAAATTATTCCTTTTCTTTCATGATCCTCTGATGATTCAGGAGTCTAAAAAACTTCACACAAGGATCTTTGAAGAGCACCGACTGCCAGCATAAAAGCTGAACTATTGTGACAAACCGTACAATTTAATGCCTCTCTAGGAAGACATGTGCAAAGGAATGAAATTACCCTAGGGAACTGAAACAAAGCCTGTAAATAAATTAAATGACCTGTAAATTAGGTACTCAAAAATATATGAGATCCTATGCAGCTGTGCCATAAACTATCTCTAAAGGAGGGAGTCATTTGGGAGCGAAGCTGTTTTAAACTAACCCATTTTACTCCAGGTTTGCAATGCAGTCACTATTCAGACCCAGCACATCATCGCACCTCAGACAGGATGGAATTTAAGTAACACGAACTCAACCACCAGTGATCGCCTGTCAGATACCACCTCCCAGCCCTCCATTAGCCCTTTCTCCTAACATCCCCCAGGTAATTACTAGCAGATAGAGTCAATTTTTAGCCCAGGTTAATAATCGAATTCCAGCCATTTGTTCCTGCACGTGGCTGCTGCTTTCATTTCTCCCCAGGAAAAGCGGGGAGAAGATCAAGCTTGCTGGTGGCCCAGCAAAAGGAGCTGCTCATTAGTTCGTAGCAGATCAGCTGAAGAGACAGGTCTAAGCAGTAGGAGCCATTAATTGGGTATGTTCTGCTTTCCTTGTCTAAGTAATTAATAGCTTCGAGACAGAAAGTCAAAGCCTCTCTAGAGGCACCAAAAAAAAATTCAGCATTTGCATATACAAGGTGTTGCCCAGCATTCTGTGAGGTGCTGTGTGCAGCGAGAGAAGGGGGGCAGGAGAACACCTCCCCCATCTCCTTCTCCAACACCCCCATACACAGACCCCCAAGCCCATTTCAGCCAGAGCCCTGACACGCAGCAGGTACAATGTAAACAGCTTCACTGCTTCTGCGTCCACAGGGGAGTCTTTCCCTAAGAAGGCGCCTCGCACAGCTCCAGCTCCTTCCAACCTCACTCGAAGGCAAACGGCACTTTGCAGGAGCTGAGCTTTGGGTTATATTCCTACAGACAGCCTTACAAAGCAGATGGGGATTCCTGATGTGTTTAATAACTGAACCGGCACAAGTGGGCAAACAGGATTTCAGCGCTTCCCTGCCAAACCCAGTCCTGCTGACAACAAGCTGTCCAAAGCTGTCAGTCAGTTCCCAGCAGATCAGGAGTCTTGGCTTTCTAATCAGCACAACTCTCAAACTGCAACCTGGTCTTACCCTTTTTTAATTTGCCTTTCCTGGGCTTGAAGCAACAGTTTCAGTCTGTCATTTACAGGCTTCTGAGAGCCTGTGGACTAGCTTGAAGGAGTCCTTGAAAGGTAACTGAACTTCATTCTATAGAGATGAGACACACACTGAAGGGTTTGCTGTTCCACAGGGAAGCAATGAGCACCAGCAAGACAGGGTCAGAAGCCTGTGACCTCCCTTTCCTGTTACACCAGAGACAAGGGAGAGTTTTGCCTCATTTCCCAGCAAAATGCCCAGTCCCTGGGCTATCGGTCCATCCTGGTTTGCAAGTGCTGAACCCAGAGCTATTTTTTAATAATAATTCTTACCAGCATATTAAAAAAACCTCAGCTGCCAACATCAAGCTATTTCTAAGATGACTCACTGACCCACTGACCCAATCCACTGCTGCCCGTGTGCAGACACCAGCAGGTACCTCCAGGCCCCCTGCTCCTACCTGCCCTGGGGCTGAGGTTTCAGATGGTTCTTCACTCTCCAACCCTTCAGCCACACAGCAGAAACAAAGGAAGGAACCTCTGACACAAAGCACGCCCCCTCAGCTGGGAAACACCTCTCATGGGCATTAATGCAGAGGTACAAGAGGTATGACATATTTTACTATGTTACAACGAATGTTTAAACAAGGAAACTGTGAGAAAAGGGATAGCTTTCTCATTTTTAATTTGTACAGAGTTTTTATGGATGAACACAGCCATCTCCACTTCCCTCCTGCAAAGCTGTTGCATGCTTTACTCAGGAAATTCAGTCTGCTTTAATACAAAACACTTGACCACAATTTTAACCGATGCAAGAACTGCTCACCCTGCAAAAGGAGCCGTGTCATCCTCCCAGCAGTTGGGAAATAGTGGGTTTCCTACGCAATCACTGCCAGACTTTCCCAGCACTCCCAGAGCCTGCCAGCAGCAGCTCCACGCAGCTCATTCGTGCTGCCTTGTGGGATGGAGATGACCCCAGTGGAAGGTGGCTGGCTGACCTGGGGAGGAGGGATAGGGTTAGTCCTCCTCCCACAACCCTGCTTTAAGGGGTGTGTTATGGCTTAATTATGCCCCTCAAAGCTGGAAAAAGTCACTTGTCTCTAAATACTGAGGCTTTTATTGAGCTAGTTTTAATAAGGTCAAGGCTTGAACGGTAAACTCTTATCTAAAGGGGAATTTGGTACTTCCCCCCTCCCAATTCACCAGCACCCCCCAGGGTTTATTTCTGAGGCCTGGGTTAAGTTATAAACTTCCCAGACAAAGAAAAATCGAGAGAAACATATCTAAGCATTCAGAAGGGGTAAATAAACATTCTCTCTTTCTTCACCCTATCTCAGTGTCCCAGGGAGGCACCTGGCATCAAACACAGGTCGCACAGACACATCCTTGGAGAGGGCTGCAGGGCTCCAGGACAGCAGGGCGGCCTCCCCTCCTCTCAGCCCCTGCTCGCTGCAGGCTGAGCCCCAAGGGCCTCCCCAGTTCCAATCCCTGCAGTCTCGCAATGAAAACAGCTGCACAACAGCTGCCTGGGAACCGAACAATGGGGCACTGGCCAACAGTGCCAAGCCCTTCTCCCCTTTCTCCTGCGGCACGGCTGGTTACCCATTAGTAGGGAATGTCCAGAAACAAAAACGTTGCAGAGGTGTCAGAGGTGAGCAACTGAACACCAAATTGTTTGACAGCATGGAAAGAGAAATATAAATTGCAGCCCTCCGCAAAATCACCTCCCCGGTCTCCCAGCCTGAGCCAGAACAAGGCTTCCCAGTTTTTTATTAACATCAGCCACCAAAAGAGCAAGGCCATTCCCACATCCCATGAATCCCCACGGGCTGATTTACATCATCAGCCTGGCCACGAATTATCAAGCCTTACAAGCTCAGCCTCCCACGGAAAAGCACAACATCACCTCTTTGAACACATGCCGTTCATCAAGGCAGGTCATTTAACCATGTGCAGCAGAAAGTCACTTGCTAGGCAGGAACAGATGAAAAGTTAGCACATTAAACCAATATCCCCTCCTTGCCAAACTTCACTCACACCCCCAGGCCCGGTGGGAAAGGCAGAGAGAGCATCAGGTACGTCACTCAGCCTACACCTGAGAGGTTTTACTCGTCATCCGCCTGAGCACCCCTCAGCAGTAGTTCTTGACTCAAGCAAAAGTGCATCAATCAGACATAAAGCAGTTTTAATTTCTCCATGTAGGAGTTTGTACTTGTTTGACTGAATTTGCTTTTAAATCATGTCTGTTTAAACTGGAGCAGGCTTCCTGCTGCGATTCAGATATCCCATTACAGAGCTCACCCCAGCAGCCAGCTCAAGCAAATGGAAAGTTGAGCCATTCATGGAAAAAATGCTTCGATACACGGACAAAGAAGGCAGATTAAAAAAACCACCAAAGTCCCCCCTAACTTCATGTGCAGAATTTACCTTTAGATTTTGGTACTTGGTTAAATAAAGGTAAAATCCAAGAAGACAATACACTTGACCTTTTTTCAAGGTTCAAAGCAAGATTCAGAACTTAGCCTGCATCTCTCCACTTTCAGGACATCACCTCCTCCCCAGACTTTTCAACTAAACTAAACTTTGGCATTATGTGCCACTGTCCTCCTCCCTTTGCAATTTTTAGCTCCCTCTGCACAGCCCAAAGAGGCTGTAGCGGGAAGACACGGGATCCCTCCTGCTCCAGCAGGAAGGCAGCTCAGCTGGGATCTGTTAACAGTCACCAGCATTACCAGGGCTCTGCTCGGTATCAGCACAAACCTCTGCCAAGGCTGTTCCCACGACATCCGCAGGCACCAGGCACAAGCAAGAGCATCGCTTGCCGCTTCCCCGATCCAGGCTCTTTGCAAGCCAACACCAAGAGGCAGGGAGAAAGGCACGAGATGGACTTGCTCAGCATAAGCAGCAGGAAGAGATCACTTTCTGGGGTGATCGATGCCGGTACCAAGGGATGACAGATGACACAGTCCTGCAGCGCCAAAGCAAACAGGGCCTGTCCCAGCAGAGAGGAAACCACAAGGTAAACACCACGGCCAGGCCAGCCCCATCACTCACTTTGAGGGAGCAGACTGTGCTTTGTGCCTTGAAACACACTTCGGCTAGAATAACCTGTAACAAGGTACTTAAAACTTCAGCACATGTAAGGCCTAAACTATCATTTCTGTCAATCTAAGGGGCATTACAGGTCCACGGTGTATTTTATTAGCCAGACGCTAATAGAGCTACAATACATCAGGTCAAATTTTTACAGTCACAAATAGTTTATAAAGGTTTACTCAATCATTAAATAGGTGTTTTAAGAAATGGCTAAATCAATCATCATAACCCAAAGTGAGCTATTGGACTTTACAATAATCTGCAGTATTTCCAGCAGATGCTCTCCTATCAACCTATAAGAGATCATCATCTTAAGGCCTGAAGAACAGAACACATTGTCTATCATTTCTTATCTCTTTTTACATAGACTTTAACATAAATATAGGCCATACATGGTCACACTGCACATAGATGATGTTAAAAATAGAGCTGAATGTTTGAGGGGCACTAAAAAGCAGTCCTTTGGGTTTGCACTGGAGTACATTTAGTGAAGTCAAAAGCTGCAGGCTCATTTCTCCTGAGAGTTCCCATTTAGAGTGTGTCGCAGAGAGAATCCATCACAGATGTCACTGAGTCACCCGCACCAGAGAGAAAACACAACTCTTCGTCCTTAACTGCTGCCAGCCACCGGGATAGCACCTTCAGTAAATGAAGGAAGCATCTCTTCCCGAGCACTGCCTACAGCAGGACACTTCTCAGCTGCTGCGAGTACAGCCGGTGAACCTCACTTGCTCCACAGGCTGCAATCCTGAGTGTTAGCAGCCACTTCCAGGGGGCTCCAAACATCCCACCACAGGTGAGGGCATACGTCCGCCTGGATGCTTGCTCAGCTTGGAGGAAGCTCCTGAACAGCCTAAGGCTGTATCCAACACCAGTCGCCCCTGGCTCAAAGCAGTTTAGACTTCGGACTTGCACATCCCAGGCATGAGCTGCAATGGGAAGCCAAGAGTTTGCTCCACTGACTAATGCTTGGGAGTAGCCATTCCCATCCCCACTCCTTGGTTCCACAGACGAGCAAGGAGGGGGCTCTTAAAGCAGACAGGTGAGGCGACAGAACGAGCATCACATCTTTAGATGGAGCTCTTCACACCAAGATATTTAATGGAGCATCTCCCAGGGGATGAGAGTGGGTAGAGAAATCAAGTCCACTCCCACAACCTCCCCGAGCAAGGAGAGAGCAGAAGTCTCACCTGAGCTCAGCCTGGGGCGGCTACATGTCTGGGAGGGACAGGGCCAACTGAGCAGGAAGGGAAACATCACTACAACTCCAACAAGACAAAGCCCCTGCCAAGAAACGCAGCTCCAGTTCCTCATTTGCTTTACTGAGAGAAGTTAAAAACAATAAGCACAGAGGCACACAGCTGGAGCAGATGTTTCTAATTCTTCACCACTCACAAGCAGCAGCTCTTCCCCTCCTGCTCCTCCACCTGCCCTCTCTGCTGGCATCCAGCAGTGCCCTTCCCCAGTGCCAGAGCCATCCCTCGAACCTCCCACCCCAGCCCCTCCCATAAACTTCCCTGGGACGGGCTGTGATCAAGCTCTTTGCTCGCTCCTCCTAGTCATTCCTGCCGGGTAACCTTTGTAAATACTTCTTAGCCCTGCAGAAAAGCAAGCGAAGCTGCAGAAGATGCAGTCTGTTCAACACATTAACTGACACATTAAATAACTCACGTCCCGCGGCACCACCACTCTCTTTGGCACACCAGCCTAAAGGTTACGTTATCAGGAGCTAATTGGATTTCAAAGTAAAATCACTAAACTTTAAACCATTTACAAAGTACGTATCACAGCTGTGTGTGCACGGGGGAGAAGGGAAAGGCATCCCGTCCGCTTAAAAAGATGATTTCAGGTCACTGTCCCTTATGCAATGAGAGCTACTCAGCTCGGATAAGATCAGCCACCAAGCAGGATTACAAATTTATCTTCCCCTAGCAGTGTGATCTCCCACTAATCATCACATCACAGAAAATAACATCAGGAATATTTTAAGAATTGCACTTTGAGCCACTAGCAAGGCACAAACACTCGCACAACAAAGTAGGAAAATCTTAACTGCAAGGGCGATGCAAAGCACCAAGAGGGAACACAGATGCAGAAAAACAAACACTGCAACTCTGGTGTCAACAACAGAAAACTCAGGCAGCACTGAGATGCCGCAAATCAAACCAGTGGGGCTCACTTTGGAGAGAAGAGGTGAAGCATCACCAGCTGACTGACCCCAAGAAGGTGGGATTTGATGTGCTCTGCTTCTCACAGGAATTCTCTGTCCCTGTAATCTACGTCTGGGCAGCACCTTCCTGCCCTAAGACTGTAAAAATCAATACAGACACAGTCTAAGACTTCCAACCCCATCAGAGGATTAAGGGCAATTTTGATCTCCCAGTCCCACGCTCCCCTGGGCAGCGCTGCCTTCACCAGGCATTGAGCGCGGGCAGCGCTGGGAGCCGAGCTGGCAGAAAACCACCCCACAAGCTCCCAGTGTAGCTACAAAATGTTAAACCAACACAAACAAAATAAACAAAACAAACAAACAAACAAAAAACTTGCACAGACCATAACCAAAACCCACAAACCTCTAAACTTAGACCCAAATCTAGTGATTTTGAGTGTGGATCAGAAGTATTTTCCAAACTTATGCCAGAAATTAAAACCTATATATGCAGATAACTCAATTTAGGGATGCAGGCTTCCCAGTTCCCCATCACTATTTGCACAAAGACATCATTCTCATCCCGCTAATTGCCACACCAGGCAACAGTGCGCTACTCCATCAATGACATCACCGGCAGATTCGATTACAGTGCTGATTACATCACCCGAAAGAGATTATGCAGCTTTCCAAATGGCACCAGTAGCTTCTAAATAGCTTATAGAGAGGAAGCCGTGAAGGACATATATATTTAAGAAGTCTCGGGTTGTAAATTTAGGGGAAGAACTTTCAACACTATCTTTTGGAAATACCAGTACACGGACAAAGTATTTTCAGACGTTGCTGCCAATGTCAGTGAGCCAGCACATGCTTATGGGAGTATTTTGGTTCCTGGAGAAGTCTCACACACACGCACTCATGGTGAAGGACCCTGCAACGAGGCGGCCAAGATTGAGCCTCTGCATGAGCGCAACCATGAAGAATGTCCTCACTGGTCACAGGGGAATGAGCAACCCAACACTTGCCAAGCGCACAATAAGGAATGCGTGCGCTGAACCACCTTTCTCCAGAATGGGAAAAATACTTAGAAAATCCTATTTAAACGACTCCCAGCAGAAGATGAATTTTAATAACAGGAACTCAAATGAGAACCAAGCGGCTGTTACAGAATCTGGCACTATGCAGCTAGGAACACTAGGAGGACAGTGTTTTGTTGTCCCCACACCACAAACCAGCACTAGATGGGTCACGGGTAGCTGCCTCTCGCCCAGCCTCCCCTCCTCTGCGTGGACTATTTGCAGTAACAGCATTAGAGCAACCATCAAGCAGATGCTTAAAAAATGCAGAATGACGTTCAAGTGACATCTATCCATAAATCAGCCCAAACCACAAACATCTGAAGAAGATTTTCACTTAATCCAATTTACTGTAATCTCTCTCTTTAGTTAAAATGACAGACATGTCAAAATGGGACTTTACTCCTCTGTCAAAGCATCTCATGGTAAAAAGGAAAATAAGCAGGCTCTCACACGCAGCACCACTTATTAGGTTAGAAGTGTCAAAACTGTACTTTGATTCTCACTATTAGCAGTCACATCCACATGCTGTGCCCTTCTGTTTCACTTCATTTCCCCCAAAAGCGAGCACACAGCATATGCCCAATGTCAAGCACCAGCTATGCAAAAATGCAAGTTACCCATTTTTTGTTCCCACAGACCCCAAGCTCATCTCCATCCGAGGGCAGGTGGAGCCTCCTGGGGTCTCTTACACGACGTATCAGGATTCAGCTTCAGCGTCAGAGGTGTCAGGATGACTGCCTTCTGCCGCTGCCGAAAGATAAAACAACAAACCGAGCCTCCTCGACAGACCAACCTTAAAACTGCTTTCCCTCATCTCTCCATGTTAATTAGCAAACGGGATAATTGACTCTCTGCCCGGCAGTTAAGCACGTGTATGTCCACATATATATTTCCATGTGCAAGCACATGTATCTTTTTCCCCCAATGGTCACAAAAATTAAGCCATTATCTGACAGTCCAGGAAAGTGAAAGAAAAATACCTACTGTCAGGAGCAGGGTCTTCATGCATTATTTAACGAGAACTCTGTTGGCAAAACTGGTGTTGTTTTTATATAAAAGCTAATAGAAATTGTACCTCCAGGTGTCAAAACACTGATGGTAATTCCTGCTGCCTCAGACATCTTGATGTTTCAATTTTAGCAGTATGAGGAGCCTGCAGGGAATCCAAGAGGGTAAAGTGCTTGTACTCAAAGAGAAGCAGAGAGAAGGAGAGCCTTTTTATTTCTTCATAAAGGGCTCAGGGGAACAGTTCTACTCACTGGAATTATCAGATCTGGTTCCCTTGCTCCTTCCCTTCCTTGAAAGAGGAAAGAGCAAGACAGGCTAACAAGGAGCGATTGTATCGTGTCGACAGGAAAAAAAAAATCTGTGAGGCTGCTAGGAAGCAGCACAAAGACAAAGCAGCGGCGAAGACAAGACATCCTTGAGGTGCAGCAGCACAGGAGCAGCTGCAAGGAACAAGATGCCCAAATGATTCCCACAGTACAGACAAGCTGCCATGGAACAGCAACTTTATTTTTTTTTTTAAGCTTGTGCACAGCAGCCCCTTGGAGCCCCGCCAGGTCCCCTCCTTTACCAACTTTCAACTGCACTTCTCTTCCACCCCTGGTGCCAGGGAAGCTCAGAGCTGTTTCTCTGCCTGCACAAGACCAAAGCCAACAAAGGAAGTTTCAGGCTGCTCACAGCAGTGCACCTCAGGTACTCAGGTCCTCATTTATAGACAGAGCAGGTACCTTCTAGCTTTCATTTCAAAAACGATTTATTAGTTCCCACTGACAGCAAACGGAGACATCTCCCAGACCTTCCTCCAAGGTCTTTACTGTCCTCATAAAGCACTGCAGATGCTGGCTAATTTGCTGGTCTTGGGGCGTATTCTCTGCTCAGAAGCCTCCAAGGTAGCAGATGACATCCCAAGTGCCTCCTCCCATCCTCTTCCACTTCTAAACCTTCTCACAGCTTCCTCCCAAGTTCACTTTGTACAGTCATGGTGGAAGCGGCTGCCCACTTCCAAAACCCACAGGTGAGGGATGGCTACGTACAGCCCCCAGCACGAGTACAGCGGGGTAACAAACCTACAAAAGAAAATCCATGCTTCTGCTCGGCACAGTGCTTTTTAAAAAGAAAAAAAATAGTGAGTGTCCATCTCTCTTGCTATCTCTCTCCACTATCCACACACACCCTGCCACCCCACAACTTCTTTTTCTGATGCAGAAAATACTTGATTTCTGGACTACTGCACAAATTCACCGATGATTTACACCCCTTGAGGCCACCTGTGAAGATGGGATCACACAGAATCAACTCAGCCCATCACACCTTCCCAGTAAAACTATGGAACAGGGAGACAGTCAGAGTTATAGACACAAAGCACCCCATTCCTGACCACATCTGGAAGGTACAGCAAACTCTAGCTAAAATCAGAGTAACCAGGCTCTTACAACATAGCAGTAATTAAGGCACCTATGAAATGGTTGTTTCAGGCCAGTGCCCCATCCCATATTAAAACCACGGACAGGCCAGGTCCCCATCCCAAAGCATCCAGCAGAGGCTGCGAGGAGGACAGATCTACACAGCTCTCCAAATCCACACTCCTGGGCTGCAGCTGCTGGAAAAGCACCAAGGACCACTCACGGTCTAGGTACTCTTGTTTCCATATCGCTTCCACCACCACGGAGGAAAGTGAAATTGGGATGGCAGGGGCAGGAGGGAGGGGACAGGCAAGGACAAAACAATAGCTCAGGAATTTGCAAGCAGCTCAGCACAGCGTTCAAGGGGGAAAAAACAACTTCTCCAGGCGGACAGGGGCACAAAGGTCTTTGACAGATCCTTCACTGGGTCATGAACTTTCGCAACCCCATTGCAAAAACAGCGCTGAGGAAATTCCTAAGGAAACGTAAATGGATGCAAGAACGAGCTGATCCGAGGAGTGCCAGAACTGCTGCCGACTATGTTTCACCTACGCGCAGCCCTTCGGACGGGCTCCTTCCACTTGGCAGCTCCCCAAGCAGCACAACCACCCTTTAGACCCACATTCCGTGCACCCAGGTCCTACCCAGGAGCATCGTGGGGACCAGGCGGGGACCAGGGTGCTCCCCTCCTACCCAGATCTGCATCCTGCAAGGTTTTCCCGGGCAGCTGCACCCCTCCCCACTCACAAGTCCTGCTCAGGCATCACTTACAGCTCACTAATATTTCAGGGACTGTCGGTCATCACTCCCACCTACCCCAGGAGAGACATTTGTTGCCTTGCTCCTCCAGCCGTGTCTCACAGCGCGTGGTATAAACTTTAAGAGGCAATGACCTCATCGGAGCTGGGAAGAGGGAGGCGGGGGAATTGGCTATTTGCCACCTTCTCGTTTTTCACACAAAAAAAAATTATTCATGAGAGAAAGCCCATTTTATTAATCTGAAAAAGAAAAACAATATATAAAATGCCATTAGAAGCTGCAGGCCTGCCTTGGGGTGCATCCCCTGCACAGCAGCTCCTGGAGCAGCTCCTCCCCGGCGTGTCGCAGAGTGAGACCCCCCAGCACCCCAGGCCCCCCTGCCCCAAAGCACAGCCCCCAGCACCCCCCAGAGCCCCCTGTTCCGCCGACCGCTCCAGAAACATCAGGCTATGGCGCTGGCAACTCTTCTCGTCTTCGTTAAGGCTGATTTCCCCTGTAAGTGCAGGGAGGGACGTCCAACTCTAATTTGTAACTTCTCCAAAAGGGTAATTAAACAGGCAAACCGTCGCCGGTGACCGGGATTTCGGTTCAGCTCCTGGGATCAGGCTGTCAGTCGGGGCTCTGCGGCGTTCAGTAACTGCAAGGCATGTCATTAATTTTGCCCAGACACGTATCGCACCCTATTTCCGAAGGCTCACATGCTACGTGTGCGGCGCTCTGCAGACACAGGATACACCAATCCTGCACACTCACACATTTTATATACTCGTATTACTTATGTTATGGATTCACACATACATTACTCATAGCTCTTAAGAACAGAACATACAGTTCATCTTGGCATGAATCCCAGAGGAAGGGAAAAAAACAGCCTTGCAGTAACAAATCTAACTCGCGTTGAGTCCAACAGCATCTGTGGTGGGAGGCAGAGCAGTATTATGGATCATTAAATTATTGATTATTTTGTATAACACACCCATGTGTGTCTGATAACACCAGTCGAGCCTGCTGTTTCAAGGGACATTTCCCAACTTGAAGCATGCCTCCACTCTCCTAAGTTTTCCCTGTAACTACTGAACACACACGGCAACTGTGGGGAAACTGGGGAAAAAGCAGTTTTTCTGCTGCACGTGCTTAACAACCCCTCATGTACACTGAGGTGCCCCAATATTTCAAGTCAGGGTGCAAACATGTTCACATAGGATCATAAATGTCCCTAGAGCCTAGGGATGCAGAACCCCTGCAGCTAAGCACGGTACCAACACCGACTCCACTGCCTAGAGCAGAGAGGCACAGCAGCAGGGATACCTAATCCACACGCTCCATACAACAACAGCAGTTACTGAGAATTTAACTCCCTGGTAGGCAACTGTGCAATGAAGGCAAATGTGAGGTAAAAATAAACCCACAGCACACTGCAGCTTCTCTTCACCTCTGTAATCTCCACAGCAAGTTTCCAGCATACCAAAGCATTCTTCACAGCCCCTCCAAAAACAGGCATCATCCACGCTTAGGAGAGCTTTACACCCAGTGTCAGAGACTGAAAAAGTCACAGTCGTAACGCTCTTCTCTGTTACTGCAGAAACAAGGCTGAGCTCACCCTGGCTCCAGCAGCACCGCCGCTGCACCGATCCAGCCCTCGTGTCCCACCGCAGCATCCCCTCCTCAGCTGTGGCTTCCCAGAAGCAGCAAAAGCACGATTCCATGATTTCCCCTGGGCAAGGGATTCCCACCGCACCAGAAGTGTCCTCCCCAGGACTACAGGACCATCAGAACCAGCAAAACCACCCGACCTCAAAGTTTTGTGAGCAGAGTTTACCAGCAGCAACTCCCTTTAGGCAACCGCCAGCACAAAACCAGCAGCTGCAAACTCCCACTGGCCTGACCCGAGTCAAAACACACCGCGCTGCTTTTCAGGCAAACCCAAATTACAGCATCATCTGCTGACTGTTCCCAGGATCAAGCAAACCCACATTAATTACAGGCTAAACTTTGCGATTCACCTCTCAAAAGCACAAAACATCAGCGAAACTGCTTTGATCACACTGACAAATCCCTCTCCAGCCGACGGAGCAACACGGGACACCAAGATATTCAGGAAAAGAAACTTTTACTCTCCTTTTCTCTTGCACTCCCTTCCCCACAAAAAAATACGCGCTGCAAGCCAACGAGGGCTGGAGGGATAAAATCACCTCGGAAAGCAGCAGGGGCTCACAAACCCCCCACTTTACCTCCGTCGGCAACTGGCTGGCCACCTCTGGACAACCGCAGAAGCGTGTTCTCAGCCTCCAGCGCTGAACACTGTTTCTGTGTTGGCAGGCCAAGTCCCAGTTTTTCAAAGCAACTTCTTTCTGCTGTGGCCTAGTTTAGCTCTCCAGACAAAACGCCACCAAAACAAAAGCAGCCCAGCCAGCCCGAGCACGGAAGGCAGGGGGGACACTTACCTAGCAGCATCCCCGCATCACCTCCGCGACCTCCTGCATCCTTAGCAGCCACCCTCGCAACTTCAAAATAAATAAATAAAGCGAGGCCACACAGCCTTAAAACCAAGCTGGAAATGAAATGGAAAGCCTGTAATTATTTCTCAATGCTCCTGCCAGTCTCAGCCTATAAACACAGTGGATTACATAAGTCCACCCCTCCTGTTTCGAAGCCAAAAGTATGAGCTTTTCCTCCAGCTCTGGCAGCAAGTAATAATTCCTCGTCGGCATGGCAACGCTGGCTGGCTTCCAGCAGACAATGGGCGAGTTGAAATACTGCTACGGCCTTTTTATAGCTTAGCTCTGAAAAGCCTCTAAAATATTAGCTATCTGATGGCTAACCCAACTCGACAACCTCTCCTCCTTTAACCATTTAATTCCTGTATCGCCGCATGGCATCATCCAGATGTGCAGTCCAGCGGTGCTGGGGATGCTCCTCTTCCCAGGGACAGCACATGGGGACCATTTGCCGTTTAATGGATTGTCTCATCAGCACAGCATCTGCAGTAACTGCCACAGAGTCAGCACGATGTTTGGGTTTTTCTGTTTTATTTCAGTCTCTTACTTAGCAGGTACCCTTGCTCTGCTGTGTTCGCTCCAGCAAGCTGCGTTGGAGGTTCTCCTCTCGGCTAGCCCAGCTCAGGAGAAAAAAGACACCAAAATAACGCTCCTGCATGCAATTTTATCATTGCTCTCCCATGCGAGCAGTGATGAGGCTTGTGGGGCTTCACATGCAATTTGCAGAGCTACAGGGAAGTGAGGCACTTTCCAAATCCTCTCTTACTGAGTCCTGGGAGAACTCATCCATCCTTTTGGGACAGAGTTGCAAGGATGTCCTGGAGAACCAACTGCACTTGACAAGACACCCTGACCCCCTGTAGCCACCTGCCCATGCACAGTTCAGGGTTATTTCTGCAGCTGAATCAGTTCAAGGCACTGACACCCTGGAGAGCCTGGGGACCAGGAGCAAGACTCAGGAGAAGACACTTGAGACATCATTTCACATCAATGGTGCAGTGAAGACTGTTGAAGTTAAGGAGCCTCCAAGTTCAACCAGCTCCTACCAAAAGGAGTAGCTAACATAAACACGCAACAGCTCCCATATCAATGCGAAGTTAACATTTAACAAAAGCTGCCCAGGACACCCCCACTGTCTCCACACCCTGGCCGCACGAAGGCAGTGGGTCCATCACACCAGCCCCAATCACACCTCAGAGCGGGAGCTCAGCGAGTGCCACTGCCATGCGCTGGCTTCGCTGCAGCTCAGAGTAAAACTCACCCCGAGGGCTGGGAGATCCTCTGCAATTTGCTAAATTTTGCAAGTTAGCAAATACGCAAAGAAAACAATAGAAATTAAAAGAGAAAATTAAAAAATAGGAGAGCCAAGGCCACTACAAAAATACAGTTAGCTCCCTTCTGAACACTCAAAATAGTATTGCCAGCACTCACAATTCAGCTCCATGTCTGGCAAGAGCTCTGGGAAAGCCAAAGGCCCCTGCTCCGCGTTGGTGGCTGACGACTCTTGACTGCCACCCCCCTGCTGCCCCCGCCACCTCCAGAAAAGGCTGGAGCACACAACCCATGGGAGCCTTTAACACTCAACAACCAGAAGGCTGGTTTTCAAAAAAGGAAAAAAAAAAAAAAAGAGAAAGAACATTTCTTTCTAAATCTCATTAAGTCAGAGAGCACGATTATGATTTTTTAATGTGCAAAGGTGATAAAATTGCTTGGAGCTCTAGTTCAATTAATTATTTTATGGGGATAAACATACCAGGAGACGCTAAATGCGAACCATAAAGGTTCCTTGGTACCTGACAGGCTCACAGCTGCTCAGCCTTTGCTACAAGGCTGAACTTCCTAATGCCACAGAAGAGCCTAGTTCACACAGTACATCTGAAAAAAGAGTCAAACAATGGTCTTGACACAAGCCAGGATGCAGCAAGCCCTGGGAGATACTGGTGCTTATAGTAAAGCATCTGAGATGGACAAAAGTAGCAGTCATTGCCTGCAATAACAAACAGCAGGTTGTGCTACCACAAAGCCACGCGCGGGGGGAACCAGAGCTGCCACTGGGTACCTACCCAAGTCCTGCGAGCTAAGAACAGGTTGGAGTAAAAGACATCACCTCACATCTGTTAATGCTGTTTGCTCAGGTGAGACCCCAGGGACATGCAGCTGGCACACCTGCATTTTCTAGGGGAGAACGGCCAGTATTCTGGGTTCCATCCCAGTGAGCAACAGGTGAATAAGCCACAGAGAACTGAAACCTAGGGAGCTGTGCAGGGATCGGATCTAGCCTTGCTCTGCCAAACGAAGCAGGCACAAGGCTGTACTTCATATTCTGCTACCCAGCGATACCCCAGTGGGTCTCAGGTTTACCTTCTTGAGCAGACTGCGTTTGATCCAGCCTTCTGTCCTGTACCCCACAGCCTCCTTCACAACTTGCCGTTACTGAGATGACATCTAAAAACACTGCAATCCCCAGTCTGGAAAGAAAAAGTACTAATTGGGAAAAACAGAGATGGTGTTTCCTTGTGGGTGCAGGCACTGGCAGTGTGCACGTGCCTGTAAAGATGCCCACTTTGAAGGCACAGCATCAGGAGCCACGGGAAACAAAGTTATAAAGTCAGAGTTAAAACATCTGGAGAAATCTTGCTACTCTGACACAGACCAGCCTCTCTTCTCTGTGCAAGGAACATCCCCACCACGACCCCAGACACGCAGATGTGTGATCCAAGATGGGGAATAACAAGTTACAACTACAAAGCTCTGCTGAAACTTCAAAATGGCATCACACTACACGTGCTCTTCCAGCCTAAACCCTTAATTAAAGAGCTATTCTTTACAGCGCTGGAGCCGCTCCAACTCCCATTGTTAAATTTAAAATAAAACCCTACAACCCCACAGCATCTGTAAGACATTAAAACATTCAATACTGACTCCTTTATTCAGCTTTAAGACATCATTTAATAATTTTTCCGCTCAATCTCCAAATCTATGGCTTTAAAGAAAACAACCAACAGCACCTCTCACAGGATACTTTTTTTCTAAATGAACCTTCTGCAATAATATCCTTGACCTTTAACAATTAAGAAACAATTAAAAACGCTTGGTCATGCACAGCCTCCAGACAGACTCCAGACCAGGACGCATTTAATGCTGGGTGCCAGGACAATGCAGACTCTGTAGCACAGAAGCCAGCTCCAAATACAATCCATTCACGCGCAGGGACAAAACAAGAAAGAAGGCAGATCTGACCACAGAAGATCACCATGAGCACAAGAAAAATACATCAGAAACCCAGTTTTGGTCATTGCTAATAAAGCAGGAACCACAGACTAGAACCTCATTGTGGGTCTTCACCTCTGCTCTGTCTGGAGGAGCTGCTTGCAGCCACCTACAGCTCCTGCACCACCACCTGGGCAGCGCCCACGGTCTGGGAAGCACAAGTTCAGCCACGGTGAGGAGCCAGGCGTGATCACCTTCCTGACAGGACCAGGAGAAGATCTTCAGCTGAAGGCCAGCCTCTGCAAAGCCAAGGGAACCCTCCGTTCACCGCATAGGGAGCAGGATTTTAAACCCAGCCTCCAGAAATATCACCTGTTATCTGATGCTGGCAGACCATGACAAACATCCGCATTTCCATAAAGCCCGTATAACTTCAACGGCACTGCTGGTATTTCTCCCGTAAGAAGTATCACAGCCACAGAAACATTTTGGAGTGGCAGGTAGAAGACCCAAAGATTAACAAATTGGAGCACAGCTCATGAAGCAATGGATGCTAAGATCTCACCTGCAACAGACATGCAAGAAGGTCACCTGGACCAAAGAGGCAGGTCCACAAGGTCTATGGACATCCCCAGTGAGCACAAGCTCAAGCATGCGGCTAGATTTTGCTCTGCTGTGCCCAAGGTGCTCCCCATCCCTGGGATGAGTACAAGATCAGGTATCGGTTCCCACCAGCAAGCAGCCAGCCTACACACCAGTCAACTGCGCAGTCACTTTCATCGCTGTTTGTGTGATAACATCTTATCTGGGCTACCTTCACCGGCACTCCTGTCTGCTTGCTCACAGCAACTCTGTTGTGCCGAAAACATGAAACAGCGGCGAGGTTTGCAGAAAATCCCAGTAAGCTATCTCCAGCAGTTCCCACAGCTAATTAAACTGTTCAGTCAGGCATGTTTTAAAGTTCATAAAATTAAAAAAAAAAAAATAAAAAAATCACAAAACCAAACACAAAAGCCTGACAATTAGTGGAAGCAGGTTTGTTTGATTAACTCTCCCCACCTGCCAAGTAATTTTGTGGCCACAGTACCAAATATTTCAGGCAACACAATCCTATGCCCTGATCCTACCACATCGGTCCCAGCCTCCTACACCCACAGCTGCGTAGCCAGGGCTAAACCACCCTCTTGCTCCACAGCCAGAGCCTTCAAACACACACCCAGCTGCTGGCAGAGTTACACCCTGGGCAAACCCAGCCCCCAGCAGAGGGACAGCGTCACACAAGCTGCGTCTTTAGGAACAGGTTCCAACATCAGAAAATGCTGCTAGCGCTGGCAAAGAAGGAAGCACGTGGCATGCACGTAGGAACCAAAGGATGCTGGATGAGGAACATAAAGAAGGGAGGAGGTGGAAAAAGGATCCATGCAAAAGCTGGCACTCCCGGGCAGCGCTCCCCGAGCTGGATCCAGAAGCCCAGCAGCAGAGTGTATCCCATGGACACATCAGGCCCACATTAGCAAAGCAGAACCAGGTCCACACATCCAGAACCAGGAGGTGGTAGCCATGAAAGGAGAAAACCTACACTAGGAAATAGCTTAGAAGTGTTAAAAAAACACAAAAACAAACAAAACCAACCAAACCAAAAACCCCACAAAACCCAGGGGGGAGCGGGAGAAGTATTTTATCACACCTTATAGAGAAACAAATGAGAAGACAAACAAAATTAAGAATCCAATCCAAAGTTATATTGTACCAATAAGTCTTCTCCAATTGTTTCAGTGAGTTCTCAACCATGTCCTTGCCAAAGGCATTGCCTTGGCTATTTCAAAAAGAACTAAAAGCATCAAAAAATAGTCCTCTGAAAGCGAACCACTACGGCATGTGGGACCCAAAGTATCTTTCTAATACTTGGGAGAGCGCTGCAGAAAATGTTAGGAGGCCACATGAACAAACAGACCTTACAAGCAAAGGAAGAACATGGTTAAGACACTCAACAGCCAAGTTACAAAGAAGAGCAAATCCCAGAAAGACAAAGAGACCGGCTCGTCCGGGTGGGATGTGGAAACAGGAGATGAGCAAGCTCAGTGGAAGTACAGAGATCACTATTGTGCAAGCCAAAATGCTGCATACAGATTTGAGGACAAGCGTCCAGCCACTGACTGGCAGAAGTGGCAGCCACAGGGATTTTGAAACAAGGCTGAAACCCATCAGGAGTCAATTTATTTTTTTAATTCAGGAAAGGGTAGGTCCATAGCCAACCACTCACCACAGCAGTCATCTTTGAGCGGATTCCACATTCCCGTATTTACAGGCTGAAGCAGAAATATCCCGTCAAGAAAAAAACCCAAACAAACAAACAAAAAAAGGCCAAACGAGAAGAGGGATGCACCCTGGCCATGCAATGGAGATGCTTCCCAACCACACACCACTGCTTTCTGTTTAGCTCCAGCTGGAGCTTCCCCTCCACATCCACCTCCTCCCTCCTTCCTCTCACAAACCGATATGCCACTGCAGTTCTATCTGCTGGCTCTGCCCACCACATCCCTGGCATCTGAAATAAGCAAGTTATGACAAGTGCAGGGTAAGCCCACTCACTACAAACAGTGCAAAAGCCGAGCGGCTATGGGGCTTTGCAGACTAGTCACCCACTTCCACATTTTGTTCCCAAGAGCTTGGCCAATCCATTTAGCAATGGAGCAGGGCTCTAATAATAGATGTGTACAAGGGTACACATGAGATAAATGTACACATGACAAAAATAAACCCCAGCCTTGTTATAATTTTAATACAGAGACTAAACTGGGAAACAATAATTGAAGACCGTTTTACTATTTGAGTCAAGAGGAAAATTTAACTCCCGACAGCTCAGGAGCAAACACACACACACACACACTGAAAACTGGATGGGGGACTCTCATCGAGCTAAGGGGGTTGGGTGAGTATTACTTTTTAAATACGCTTTTCATTATTTCAAATTACACCAAAGCAAACCACTTTACTCTATTTCAGAGGAACCAGAAGCAGATCTAAAGCAACTGTGTGCATTCTCAGATATCAAGTGCCTGCAGTTGAAGGGCTAACATCCATCTCAAAAGTTGCTTTCAGCTCCCTGAAAGTGGTGTAGTTTTATGGCAGCTCATTTTGATCTCCATCAGTGATCTCAAATTAAAGCTTTAATACACCCATACACAGCTATAAACTCCTCCATACATTTTTCCTTTATGAGTTTCAGCCTGTATCCAGTCTACATGGTTAACCACACTCCCCCCAAAGCCCCTGCCTTTGCTTTACAAAACAACCTCTGGTGTTTCGTGGCATTAACTATTTCTCTACAGAAGTTATCTGAGGGAGAACTCCTCCCTTTCCACGGGAATACTCAGAGGAGCCTCAAAGATTTCACAACCTTAAGCCCTGTGTCATCACAAGCTATACTTTTGCATACACAAACATCTTCCGCAGGATCAGTGACGACGCAGACGCAGGGGCTGTGGGCCAAAGGAGAGCTACGATCCTCTGATCTGACCAGATGTCTCCAGCCCAAGGTCTGACCCAGCAGCTCTCAGACAGTGCCCAAGCCTCCAGGCATGGGAAGCATCACGTTCCTCAGTAATCTGCTTCGGCATTCATCACCCATCCTGTCCACCCAGACCCTCCTACGCGTGACCCTGTGCACACCCAGATGCTCTTCAACAGGAGCTCCAACTCTGCACAGCAGAGGCTTTGCAATTGGACACGGCGCTGCCTCCCAAAGGGCAGCGGCTACCAGCCGTCAGGGTCTGGCAACGCACAGAACGGAACGCACGTCCACACCCAGATGTCTACATGTGCCCTCACCTCAACAAACTCTCCGCTCTCGAGCCATGGTTCCAGTTCCCAGGATGACACCAGATCAGCTCCCTCACACAGCCCTGGACACCTCAAAGGCGACTTCCAGCAGCTCTGGTATTGAAGACTAATGCGAGATGGGCCAAAGCAGATCTTTAACCACACTCAAGCCTTTCCCCTGCTGAATGACCCCTCCTTTACAATCCAGTCCTGTCCCTGGCTTCAAAGCCACTAAAAGTTCTACCTGGGGGCTAACAACTACATGAGCTTCTTTCTTCAGCTGAGTCTTGGATTGGAAGGAAGTCCATGCTGGCAGATCATTACCAAAAGGACAGAGACATAAGAGACTGCTCAGAAATCCTGTCCCCGTCACTAACTCGAGGACAGCTAGGATGCTTCTAGGCAGTACCTAAGACTCTGACTTCTTTCTGTGAACCAGACTAAATTTCACTGCACGTTTATCTCTGCTCAAACCATCCTACTAAAAAGGAGAAAACGGTCATGTTCCAGACGGGAGAGACTTTTTATAGCAAGCTGTGGATATCTGGCACGCTTTGCTGAAGATTATTCATCATGCACACAAGGTATAATGCTATCTAGTAATCACAGGAAACATCCATGGGTTTTTCAACCTCCTCTAGAAATTGAGATTCAACAGGAAACCACAAAACACCAGGCAATTAATTTTTCTTTACCAAATGTTTCCAGTCATGTCGCAATTTTAACAGTAAGCAAAGTATTTGGGTTCTTTCCAGTTCTTGTGCAACAACGTTCCTCATTTTTCATTTTATTTTTTTAACTAATCTAGCTGAGATTTTACAAAAAGAGTTTAAAACAAGTTAGGAAGCCAGTGTGAACAGAGCATACTCTCCCCACTAAATATTTACACACACACCCCCAGAGGTTTCCATATCACATAGCAGAGGTTTTCTACAAACAACAAAGTAAAGACTTATCCCAACTAAAAATACAGCTAACAGCCTAAGAAATGAGAGCAGAACACGTATCTACCAACACAGGCAACGCCAAGCTATCTGAACCACATAAATAAGAGTCTCATTCAAACATTCCCCCTCTCCTCCCAGCACCATTCCAAGAGAACAAAGAAACATTAAGTCTTACTTTCCTGGTGTATATTTGATCAGCCCTTCTGTTAACGCAATATGACAACAGCAATGAAGGGAAGAATATCACAGCTAAACCACCATCTACCATTCCCCTTTCTTTTGCTGAGCCCTGACGCAAGGATGGAGCAGCTGCTGTCTGTTTTTAAACAGCTCCATATTTCATAAGAAGCTGCTGATTTCTGAAAGGACAGAAAACCCAGCCAATGGCTTACAAAATAAGAACCAAATGAAAGCAATTCAGGACACACAATTTAAACATCATGTCCATTTGCTCAGCTTCCTTTCAACACACCACCGCAGTTGAAATTTGTACAGCAAGTCTCTCCTCTCTCTCAGCCTACTCCGTTATCACTGTGAGCACAACTTTTAAATATTCATCTAAAACAGAACAGAGCATGCTGGAAATTCCCCCCATGACTCTAGGTAAGAAAAATCTTGAAATACGGGAGGAAGCAAACCCATGTGTCCAGCTTGATACAATCACAAGCTACTTCTGTAACAAATTAACACTGCCCTCCCCAAGCTGTTCTGCTGCTGCTGCAGGATAATGCATCAACAGTAAATGATCGTTTGGGATGGAAAGTCTGTCCTTGAAAGGCCCAGTCACATCTTGAACAGCTGAAAACTTACCAGCAAAAGATATACGTATGTTGATATTCATTTATTTTTAATCAGGGAAGTATCAGTTATCTGGGAAGCCCCTCATCGCTACTGAAATTCCACACTTGTGTCTTCTTAGAAATCCACATCATAGGATACAGGTCACTATCTATTAGGACCTCAAAAGAAAGGAGCTTAAACCTTTACTGTTCTGACCCTGCAGCTCTCGCTTTGGCTGTTAAATGTGATGGGTTATTCCAGGCAAGCCCCTCCTGAGAGGCTCCAGACGCCTGCCATCCCCTTTCTAGTTAACAGCTGCTGTAAGAACACAGCTTTTTCAGCTGTTTGTGTCATCTTGATTAGCTTAGATAAGGACATTGGGAAGGAGGAGGAGGAAGAAGAGGACACGCAAGGGGAGGAGGATTTAATAAGAAAAAGAGAAAGAAAAAGAAGAAAAAAAGGCTTTCATCTGCTCTAATAATTAGCAGGTCATGCTGAAAATGATCAGCATCCTCTAAAGCAACTGTGCATGAAATGTGCAGAGCGCTGCTCAGGTCACTGCTCCCATGCAAGTCGCTTAGTTCTATCAGCCACTAAGAGCTCATAGTTTTCTAAACTACCCTGGCTGCATAAGGGCTGTGGCCAAGATCCTTCTAGTTCCACACACCCCCCACCTCCTGGAGCAGACAAGGTTCACCGCTCTTGCCACTCAGCTACAAGGGTGGTAGGCATGAAGGTGTCAAGGCAAATCAAGGACTAATTAGAGATTTGCAAAGGACCTTCAGATACTCCGATAAAGAAGCAAAGGGAAACCTATTGCAAAGCACTTGCCCTTCTTGAAGAAAACAAACCGGGTGCAAGAGCTCATCACCAGGAGGTTTCCTAGGGAGATTGTCAACAAGGAAGAAACAGACTCTGCCTCAAACATTCTTCCATAATTCACCACAGTAGCTGCTGTCCCAGGCATCACTCTGCAATGCACACGCTGACTCATGCAGAACAACCTTGCCCCTAAAGATGCATCTCCAGTTCTGAGTCCCCAAGAGCCTTATCCTTGTATCAGACAAGCTTGAAAATTGCATTGAAGACTCTGTCTGGGACTTAATACATGAACCCTGGCAGAAAACAAACGACAGAGAGCAGCAGAAAAAAAACATTAACAAACCAGCAAGAGAGCTCTGGTCATTTGAGCTCCTGCTTTTCCCCTGCATTTACTCTCACCTTCAGAAAAGGTGTTCGTCTCCTGGACAGACAAGGCCAGTTTCACAGGAGCACAGGTCCTTTAATAGACCTGTCCCCTTCAAAAGAGGTGAAAAGATGGTTATGACAATGGTAATTTTTCCTCTGATGTACTCACATCCTTCTATTAGAGACACATTACCTCAAAGGTCAGTAATTGCCAGCCAGAGCCAGCTCTGCCTTGACAACCCATCTTCGAAACACACTAGGTGCCTGACTATGCCCAGGACAGCAAGAGACGGCCCTCAACATGCTGTCTGGAGAGAGGACAATTTCCCTTGGCAGCCGTGATGGCTGCGTATTCTCAAGTGTCTTTAATTTCAGCGGCTTTCCCTCACTTCAAAATCATTCTTTCACCTCAGCTTAAGACTCATCCTCAAGCTGACACACACTTTCAAAGCGCTGCTGTTTGAAAGAAGCCCGGAAAGATGGAATTTAGAAGATTACTTTCAAATAAACCTTCAAGTGAAGTCATTGTGTCCAGAGTTACCAGATGGGCCATCGGGCCCCAATGCTTCACAGAGGTGGGAGCGACTCCTTGGGCTTGCAGGGGAGGAGGAGGACAGGGGACAGTCCCTGGGAGATCAGTGTGGCACAGGGATCACGGAAAAAGAACCAAGGCTGGTCTAGGAAGGCAGGAGCAGAGCAGAAATACTTTGTAGGAAGAGAAAAAAATCCCCAACATACAAGCAGAGACTGAAATTACCCAAACTCCCTCTGAAAATCCCAGTAAAACAGAGAACAACAACACTGCAATGATCACAAGAGCATCAGGAAGGAGCCAAAGCAAACTGAAGCACAACACACATCCCTCTGTGGTACCAACACACTCAGAGAGAGGGGAAGCGCCCTCCACACGGGCAGTGCCGAGTGCCTCAATGACAAACCTACAGCAATTATTAGAAAGGCATCATCCATACATAATTTTGAATTTAATTTAATTAGGCACCCTGCTAACTTCATTACTTATTTAACCGGACTGCTCATTCAATTTATGTTACTACTGTTGCAGATAAGCGCTCCGGGCCCCACCTCAGTGGGAAACCCACGGGAGGATGCGTTTGGGAATGCTGTAGCCTCCAGCCCATGCTCCTCTGCCTCTCAGCACCCCCTGGGACAGAGACATCTACTGGGTTTCAGGTTTTATGCCTCCATTCTTCAATTTGCATGCAAAGAAGTCCAGAAGAGCTCAAGGAGGAAAAAAGAACCAGAAAAACTCAAACAAATAAAAACAGATTTATCATTGTTAATGTTTCTGCATGCCAGTCAAAGCAGCAGCCTCCTACCCAGTTGCCAGATGCTTCTTTTTCACCTGATTAATACCCAAAAATAATACTATATGGGGGCTAGGGGATATAAACGGAGCACTTATCACCGAAGTGTGTCCTTATAAAACCATCATCTCTGGTGCATGACACACCAGGTCAAGGCAGAAATCAAACAAGGTCTCACGCAAGCAACTTCGCTTGCAACACCTTCTGGGGCTGGGGAGGTCAGCAGCCTGAAGCCGAGCCTTTCACACCAAATCAAACTCAGAAACAGAGGATCCATCCAGTGCGTGCGTCCTCCTTCCTGCCACTTCAGGCAGCCACATCCCTCCCTGTCTGCCAGCTCTGCCTGCCCTCTCCAGCTGCTCCGACGCGGCAGCATTTACCCAGTCAGCTTCAGGAGGCTCCTTGGAGGACTGAGTCAGTCTCAATTCTCTGCCTCATCGGAAGGGAAGCAGCACCATGACCGAAAAACAGAAAGAAGGATGAAGAACCTGAAATAGCCTGCACTAGATAGGAAGATACCCCAGCCTTAGACAGCAAGGTCTGTCTTGGAATATCCATACACATACACGTATATATGGAAAGAGGTATGATAGACGGGAGTAAGAGTGTGAAATGGTACAGACATGAGCTTGAAATCAGGTAATCCTCTGTCATGGGTTTTTTTAAATCCTTCTTCAGTTCAACATTTCTTCTTTAAATCAAACTGTTCAGAGTATTCTGAGCTAAGCATCCATTAAAACATGAGAATAAGAAGTTGGACAGCAGCACAAAACCAGGGACGCCCCGGTGCTCCCCACTATCCCTCATGCAACAGCCCTGCTAGTGCGGACATGCTGCTCAGCATCGCACAGGAGAGCTGCCCACACACAGTGGAAACAGCATCACCACCCCATGCCATGCCTTGGAGACAGTATGCTGACATCCATTTTTTGCACTCCAGATAAATTATTTTGGGGTCAGGAGTTACAGAACTCAGGAACTGAACATAATTTGCTCCAGCCAATGCACAGCGTTTGTCTGAAGCATCAGAAGTTTCAAGGAGCAGCCTTATGAACAGACCATTCCCCACTTATGGGCTTTGGGATCTGCTATGCTAATGGAAAAGATACAGATCCAGTAGCAGCGCCTTTTACTTTATGGCTACCTGAGAAATAAAAGCACTAAAACCATTGCTGCAAAGATTAACAATTCCATCATGAAGCCAACATGTAGTCAACAGCAGAAATGACCACAGTCACTAAAAAGCCTTCCAGGAGAAGCAACATCAGCAGAAGTGATGGGTTTTCCAACTAGCTCTTGTGAAAATGAAACATTTGCCTACAGCTCAACTCCACGCTGATCTTTTGTTCAGGATGCTCAGAACTAAACCTCATGCCAAGGAAAAGAAAATCTAATTTTCAGTTTCATTAGCACGCAGCCTCCTCAAGTGCAGTTTGAAACATGTGCCTTTGAGAATAAAATCTGCAAAAAGATTTACACTGTGCTCAGGGAAACGTTAAGTGCTAGAGTTCCCGTCAAGAGGGAAGAAACCGTTCTGCAGCAAAGCCATCTCTGCTGGCCTGTCTCCATAGAGTGGTAGAGGGCAATCGTTACATCAGAGGAGGCTTTGCTATCTAGCCAGGGATGGGGCTGAAGCGGCAGCGCTAGGGTTATTCCATCCTTCATAAAGTGAAGGGATCACGTAGACCTCATAGAAATAGAGGATCTTGGCAATTCTCCTTTCCTACGGCAAACAGTTCTCTCACGGGCCTCTTCCAACCTCCTCCAGCAGGAAGAGAGGAACTTCTAACACCTAATCGCTGACATTTAAGAATGTGAAGCTCCAACCATCAAGTTGACACCACAGCAGGGAACACAGCTAACAGGTATACAGTTGCCTGCTCCCCAGAGTGTGGATTTCAAGCTACACTTAAAAAAGAACAGAGGAAAATAACCTACAAAAACAATCAACTTCATCTGGGATGTATTTATCCACATGTACCATGTGGCCACAACACAATATAAACACCTGTGTGGATTATGAGTCTCTCTGTGACCAGCAGTGTCCAAGGCATGCTCACATCTGGAATCCTTTATGTTTTAAATGCTACTTCTGACTTCTTGGTGCCAAAACGCCTTGAGGAAGGAGCACGTGGGGTAGGAAAGGAGCAGGAGAACAGGCAGTAAGGTATCAAGACACTTCAGATGTCAACATGATGAGCACAGAAGACAACCTGAGGAGCAGACATCCACCGGTGTGCACTGTAGGCAGCAGACGAGGGAGCTGCTCTGGTTCGTAACAAGGTCACACTGGGCGAAAGTTACTGTTCTACTGCGGCTTACAAAAAGGAGCAAATTCACATTGCTGCTAAGTAAACCCAATGTTTGTTATTTTTGTTTCTTTATTTGATACGTAGAGCTCTAAAGCCAAGCAGCAACATTCCCTGGCTCAGCTTGCATCAGGATTTTTCTAACTTATAAGAGCTGCAATGAATTTCATGCGCAGCCCTCGAAGTACACGGCACAAAGCACCAAAAAGTGCCATCCGAGCCCTCTCCAATGCCACCTCAGCTAGGCTGCCGATCAAGGTCCTTTCAAAGCAAGGACTCCACTATACATCTGTCTAACTGTTCAGGGAAACAGCATTTAAACACAAAGGCATACAGCACTCTGGCGAACATTTCCATCTGCTCAGGAGCTGCTTTTATGTAAGAACAAAATGAAACCAAGTGTGCTGCACTGATCCTGGGCAGAGACACTTGGGTGCCTCAATCCTTTTTAGGCACCCCCAGAGATTTTCAAAGCACCCTGAGGACATGCAGATAAACAAATATTTCAAGGGAGATGCATGTCAAGAGGCCCATCAGCAGCTCTGTAGGAAATGTGTGGCATTAGAAGCTCAAGACAGATGGCCATGCAAAACCTCTCTGCCTTCAATCACATCTGGGATGGCCTTCTCGACAGGCTCGGCTCACACAGCCTGCCACTTGTCTTTGCTCGAGTTACCCCAAAGACGGGAGTGACCCTGGCTAGTCTTTTGGCTCTTTGCTTTCAATGCCAAGCCTTGAAAGAAACCTGACCCAGAGTCCAACAAGGTTAATAGACAGGCACACGTTGACGTCAGTGAGGTCCCTGGGTAAGGACACCACAGTGTTTGCTTTATTCTTGGAACCAGCACCGCCTGGAAGCCAAGGAGCAAAGCTAAGATCAACCCAAGGTTTGCCTTCTTGGTCTTCCAAAGGACCCGTAAGTCTGCTGCATACAGCCCTGGCATGGGTCAGGGAAGAGGGGACAGATACTAGAAGGCTTTTTCCACACTACCCACACTGGATTTCTCCATACCAAGCAACCAACAAGGCCAAATTCAGAGTCAAACCCTGGAGGCAAGACATCAAGTTGTGGAGACCTGCATACAAAATGTTGACGTGCATTTCATCTTGTGTGTCAAAATGGCAAAATTCCTGCTCTCAGAAGCTTCTCTGACTTGGGTTTCTCAGAAGGTCAAAGGTTACTCCCAGCATCTGTCCACCAGTAACAGCAGAGGTGACCTCATTTGAGCACTGTACAATGCTGGGACCAACAGTCCCAAATATTTGCCTCGTAAGGCCAGAGGTTCACAGAGCATCTGCGTTATTTACTTTGAGCTTAATTCTATCCAAGGCAATTTTTGGGCTGCACTCCAGAGGTATTTACCTCTTGCCCCAGCCTGCCCCGCTGCAGACACCAGGACCTGGTTATTCACCAAACCCCTAGCAGAACAAGAGAAATGTTACTAGTATTAAAACCCACCTCTTTGACAGAAACTTCCTGGTGATCCTCACATAACACAAGAGACAGGAGCTCCGAGATAAGCGCTCCTCTGCTCCCATGCTGGAACACCAGTTTATTTGGATGCCAAATACCAGTGGCTCAAAAAAATAAAAATGATGAGCCATCCTTCTCCCCCACTTCTTTTGAAGACGATGGATGCATCCGATTGGGAAGCTGAGCAGCAGCACACAAAAAGGCCTTTTTAACACTCTCACTGCACAGAAGCAAGACACACAAATCAGTCACTAGCAAAGATCAAGTCCTCCTCAGACCTGAAATATGAATGGATCATTCAGAACAGCATTTTTGAGTATTTGCGTATTAAAGCTACTTTTCTACAGCAGTAAAAAACTCCAAAAGAGCCTAGGGCAGTTCCAGGCAGGACATGAAGCTCAAGTTCATGCTTAAGAGGAAAGAAACAGTGAACTGCCCTCCTCCCTTGTAAATAAAACATGCCTTTCAGAGTTCAACTCTGCATAGAGACTCTGCAGAGGCTGGAGACCCTCAGCACTGCGGAAGGCGCCCCAGGCTGTTGGTATGAGAAAGGATGATGGTTTAACTGGGTGTTAGCACAGCTTAACAGACTCGCTTCCAGATGCATCATTTCTCTGCAGTCGTGTTGGCAGAGCCTTCACACGGAGCGTGCAGCACAACTAGAGCAGTCTGAGGTCTCGGATCAAGCTCAAATTATTCATCAGCAACTTGGATGCTAGCAACAGTCTGAAGCACCAGGTACTTCTCAGAAAGAAGGATCTTGCTAAGAGCAGCAATACTGGCCACTCCAGGAGTCCTAATTTTAAACAAGTCATTGCATCAGTAGAGGTCCACCACTGCCACGAGACCAGGAAGAACACGAGAAGACAATCGCTGAATTTCTACCAGTAACTGTGGCACTAATTCAAACACCAGCAAAGACAGAAGGTGCTTTGCATGGTCTTCAACCAGCCCTCAATCTACCTGTAACGGCCCTGGAAAGAGCAGAGGTTATTTTCCATCCAACTTCCCTACCCAAGGCCAACAGTTCCTAGAAGAGAGCTTGAGGAACAAAAGCATGCTGCCAAGCCACAAAACGCAACATTGTGGTGTTCACAGCATTAAGCCAACTAAGCAGCCTTTTACCTACGGACTCCACAGGCCTCACTGTACGTGCCTCACAGGGGTGATAGCATCCAGCAGCAAAGCCCATCACAACCAAACCAGAAGGTCATCAAGGGGAGGGAGGGAGCTCTAGAGAAAATGTACGGCACTGTTGGGAAAGCAGCAGGAATGTGGCACAAAGGTAACTGCTACAGCCTGGGGCCGCCAGATGAGAGCAGGATCAATACTCCACTATGCTGTTTCACCTGCTTATTGGGGAAGGAGGTGGAGATAAATGAGTATTTGAGTTGCCAGAGGGTACACTTTCACCTCAATCTGAGTCAGCCAGATGCAAGCTCCTGCCCAGCAACACCATCCCAGCCAACTGATTTCAGCCTCACAGTTCACTAAACCACAGAATACAGAGAGCCAGTAATCCAGCAGTCGATAATGGAATAAACTATAGGTCAGTGACCAGGGGAAAACACACCATTTAGAATTATTCCAATATCGACACGCACGGGAAACACAGCCTGTATTTTTATTTATTTATTTTAACCAGCCTGTCTGCTCAGAAGTGGCGCTGAACCAGCTGCTAAAATTACAAGGTTAGATTGTCAAAGTCTGTGAGTAAACTGCATAATGCCAGCACACACTTACATCCATAAAAGCACGCTGCTTGCAAGCAGGGTTGAGTGCGCACGTGATCAGCCACAACACGACATGCACGCAGTTGCTTATCAGCACATCAGCAGGCGAGGGTTAGGTGGTACCTGAGCACACAGCACAGCTCTGCCAAGCTGCCTTTGAAGCCTGGCCTGTAGCCAAAAGGGAGAGCATAAACTCACTCAAAACACTCATCCAGCAGCCCAGTCAGGCCCTTTTATAGCTCCATTTCCTCTCAAGGCTGCTTTTCCCCAGGAAAAGGCTGCAATGACAATCTGCACCTTGAGATTAAAGATCACTACACTCTCTAGCAACTAAACACACCCAGAAAAGCCCCTTTACCCTACAAGGAGCATTTCTTCCATCACACGTGAGCAAAACGAGGATAAGGTGACACCAGCACAAGCACTACACCAAGAGCATCTCTGCTGAATCATGTGGCACCACAAAGCAACTTTATTCCCTCAAAATAAACCAAGACAATGCAAATTCAGTAAGGCAATTCAGAGAAGCAGTATGCACAGATACTGGCAAACCTCTCAGCCCCATCAAGTAAAGCAAAACCAGCTGCACCATGTGCACTGAACAGTTTCCAGCCTTTAAGATCAACAGAAGAAATCAGTACAATTTGATGCTTACACCCCACTGCACAATTACAGCTAAGATTTAACACGTTCAGACAGCAGGGTCTCAATGCCAATCCACCCTGTTTGCAGAGCTAGCTGCTGCAGTCCTCTGGCCAACCTCCCCATGCTGAACACCATCCAGAGCACTCTTCATCCCTGCTGGCACCATCACAGCCATCGCTTCCTGCACATTAACCATCCTGCCCGGCTGATGCAGGAGCCGGGAGCATGGCACTGAAACACCATTTCGAAACGGCAGCAAAGGGAATGCAAAGCTGAGATGGACGACTTCTCCAGGAGAGCACTAAGGAAATAAATTACTCTGCTCACAAAATCTGTTTTTTCTCAAAAACACCTGCTTGCCAGAGGGAAAAACCTTCAAGGCTGAATTTAGTGTTCAGTAAAAAGACCAGATTAAGAGCACTGGAAACCGCTTACCGTTTCTCCTCCAGCAGAAGTGAAATAGAGCAGCAAAGGACAGCTGGGCAGATCCCCTGCGTCCCACTGAGGGGCAAGCAACCATCACAAAGCGCTGCAATAAAATTCAGCTTCCCACCCCGGCCGTTCCTTGGCACCTTCCTCACTGCCGCTAACAAGCCCACCTTGATTCCCAGCAGAAGGAGAGGCACCTGCCCATTAACAGCTGGACTCCTGCCACCACCTCGCTGCGCTTGTGCCACCCCAGGCAACAGGAGAGCCCTGTCCATCCACCGCCAGCCCGCCCAGGGCTCGTAGCCTGGATGTGAGCTGGCAGCTCCCACAGCCGTTCCCCTTCGACAGGATGAGAAAGCACAGCCTTTATTCCTTATCTCTCCCTGCCTCCCATTTGCTTGGGAAACAACCAGCAGGTAAACAACACCCAGCTGGCAATTTGTTTACCAACACAGAAAAACCCCTCTACTTTCAACTTTTTTCATTGCTGTTATTTTATTTCAGTGAGTAACAAATCCTTAATCTAGGCTCCACAAAGCACTGTGGAGCCTGGCTCAGCTCACTTTTGGCTAAAAGCAAATCAATAGCTTTCTTATATCTCTCTGGTGTGCTTGGGAGGGAAAAGAGGCCACTTCTTTCCCAGCCAAGACATCTGCACAAGGCATCTATGTGCTTTGAGCCAGGACCCCTCATGGGGAGAGCTGAAAAAGAGATGAAAGAGTGCTTTGGCACAGCAGAGTTCCCTCCTCTCACCCTCATCTCTGCTGGCACTGCCACCACGTTTCATGTGGGAAAGTTTTCAGTCCCAGTTCGGCCTCCCAGCCACTATCAGTTCTGCACTGGTTAGTTAATTCATGGTGTGGTAGAAGGACGGGGGTAAAAAGCTACTCAGAGCAGAGGTTCCAGTGCTGTAAGTAGGACTGCACAAGCCGCCTGTTTTGCCCAGGCAGCTGCTGACAGAGCTGCTTGTCCTGCACATCTGTAAGCTTAAAAAACAAAGCACAGAGGCACTGAGGAGGAAGGGTAACCTGATCTAGTGGAATGTCCCTGCCAGTGGCAGGGGAGTTGGAACAAGATGATCTTTAAGGTCCCTTCCAACCCTAACTATTCTATGATTCTATGACGCAGAAAAGCCAGCCCTGAATTCAGGAATGCCTCAGTGCAAATCCATCAGTCTCAGTGTGTGCTTACCAGAAAAGGGTATAGAGGTCAGTACAGAGGTGAAGAGAGAATGGCCAAATCCAAAGCACCCAAATATTGCAGTTCCAGAAACACCTCAAGCCGATCAGCGAGCACAATCTTTCCTGCGCCCAGCACACAACAGGGACATCACTGCAGCCCCTCAGCCTTCCAGCTCCTCCCCGGGCAGAGAGCTGCACCATAAGCAAGGACAAAGCTGTCCCAGGAGTGCCAGAGGCAGGGCCATCCCCACAGCCACCGCACCCTCGCTCTGCAGCGCCGCTTCACTTTCAGCCCCAGTGAACTGTGCCCAAAACCCTCCTTCAGGTCACACGTGCATTCAGGGGGGCTGCAGTTCTTGGGGAACAGCAAGACATCCAAATCTGCACCCGTGCAAGCATCCCTGTGCTGGGGAGCTTTGCTCTCTCCAAGGTGAGCCCGAGCCGGCCTTCCACCTCGTCACCTCCACCCGTGGGCCAGCCCCAGGCTGCCTCCCTGCCGGCTCAGGCCAAACCAGGCTCCACGCAGCACGTTTGGTCCTGCCAAAGAAGGGAGTGGACTCTGGAAGACCAGTCACTGTCCAAGCAGTAAATAAAAAAACCCACAACTCTAAAATAAGAGCTCACACAAACCCATATTACAAACAGCAACAGAGCTGTGCTGATTAGATTAGGCTCTGCCTTGTTATCCATCATGTTTACAGCACATGCGAATGCTTTCTAAAGAGCAGATGCTCTTCAAGTTTAATAATTCAACCGCTTAGTATCGAGCGGTGAAAGACTCTGCACACAAAGAAATAAACGCATATACAACAGACACCGTTTTGTTGATTTTCAACATTTTTACCTTTAAGTATAAACTACCAAGAATGCCAGAAATTTTTGCTCTTGAAGAAATGACGGGCAAAGAGGAGTTCTAATAGATGGAAAGCATTTGAAGAAGGAAAAACAAAAACAAGATGACCCTCAAACACGTTCTTGTGGGACAACTTCTGAAAACCACATGAATAAGTAATACCGCCTTCCCTTGAAACAACAACAGCAAAAGCTTCAATGGGTGATGTCATCGGGACGTGATCTTTGCTGCAGATCAATGCCGTGCAGGCAGGAAACAGCTGACACTGCTCAGCCCAATTACATACAGTGCCCTTTCCATAAAGGGCCTCCTCTTTACTGCAAGCAAACTCTCATCTTCAGCTCTGCTCTCTTCACTGGCAACCAGCCTCTTTGGCCCCTTGAAGGAAGAAGGCAAGGCTGTCCTCGGCCATCCAGCCCGAGGGAATACAGAGCTGGCATGTCACAGGGAGTCTAACCTTCCTGCTTTCCGCAAAGATGCTCAGCAGCACAAGCAGAAGATGGAAAGCCACAAAACATCAAACGGCTAATCTTGGCTCTGATAACATCTCCCTGGAACATGTCACTTAAGGTCTCCAAACCTCAATTTCTCCATCTGTAAAAAAAAAACACCTCAGTGAACAGAACTTTGCCATTGCAAGGGCCAAACGGAAAACACCTGTAAAAAAGATTGTTCAAGTGTAATACGTACTTTTCATACTCTCTATTATCAGGGCTTGAGACTCTCAATCTTTCAGAGCATGAACTGTGTGTTATACGTTGAAAACAGCACAGGATGTTGTTAGTGCTCAATGTACAATATTTCCTATACATCCATCCCACCATCTCAGTCATTTATACCACGAGTAGTTCTTTTACACTTCCTCAAATAACCACATAAGTTTGGCATTTACTGCATTATCACTACAGAGAAATTACTGCAGGGGACAAATTAATTACCTATGCAAAGCGGGCTAAGAACAGTCGGCAACATACTGTACCACTGAAACACTAGACAAAGCCTCAAACGGAACTTCCCTCACATGGAGGATTACAGCCTCTTCCCACAAAGGACTCGAGTGTCTTGCCTTATCTTTTTTCCATTTAAAAGGAAACAGACTTTCCTGAAAACCTGATAGAAACATGCCTTTGCAGAACAAACGCAAACAGATTTATGCACTTATCAGCAGTAGGCTTGAGGGGAGGCAAAGACATACTCCTCCTGCTGCCTAGACATTCAAAGATACTTTTAATTAAATTATAGAACATCATTAGCTAATGAAATATTCGGGTCCACCATTACACAACCCTCCTCCTGCTGCTGCTCTGCAGTCCCCCACAGTCCATGAATCCACACAAGCATTTCAAATCAATAGCAGGGGACTATAAAGGTTGTTGCAAAAGAAAAACCTCACAGCTCTTCCTTCCCCTAAGGCCAACCACAGCCACTCACACTTGGTTCTGGGAAACAGAGCTAACCTTCAGTAGGGGAACATTCATAAGGAAACTCGGCTGTGTTAGCAGCCTGATTAGATATGCACAAACTTTGAGCCCAAAGGCAAGAGCCCAGCCAGCCTTCCCTCCTGCTCCTGAGGACACACGAGGGCACACACATCCCTGGCTCACCCCTCGCAGGCAGTTCCTGACGTCCAGGGAAAACAGTCCATTAAAAGTCTGTGCAGGCAGAAGGTATCATCAATTGTTTGGTTTTAAAAGCCTTGAACTGGCTGAGGGGTTAACAAGGATACGTGAAAATGCTGCCTTGTCAAGTTCTGGATTGTCTGCATTAAATCCTGGAAGCAGCCAAGTAAGAAATGGAGCTGGAGACAAACAAACGTGTCTCAGCATTTTTCCCCTGCCTCGCCCTCTCCGTTAGCCAGTGCATGTTTGCTTTTGCTTCTAAACTTCACTTCTCTGTGCAAACAGTCTGCTCCGAGAGGTATTTGCTCAGTCCACAAGTTTCCTGCATTTTTTTTGTCCAGCTCTAGGGCCTGGTAGTCAGGCATTTCCAGCTCGGAGTTCCAGGCTGTGAAAAACAACTTCAGCCCGGCAGGAGAAGTGATGCATCCCCGAGCGTTAGAAGCAGAGACGCTTCAGCATCCAAGCGTTGCGGCGGATGTTGGAGATGCCACGGAAGGCTCTGGGTCATCAGAGCCAAGGAGCAGCCTGGCCTCTTCACCCAGAAACAAAGGCACCCAAAGCACTGTATCTTTGAAGCTACCCTCTAAAAGCATCAAGCAGCTGCAGAGCCATGTACAATCTTCTCAAAGCTCTCCTTGTCTGCCTACCCACCGCCAAAGAGACTCTGCCCCTGGTCATGCTTTGTAGGCAGGCCAGCTCTGAAACTCAGCCCATTTAGAGTCAGCTTTTATATAAACATCTTTATTCTACATGAGAGCTTTACACCACACCCATCACCAGTCTGTGTAAACGTAGTCATTTTCCCTTTTCTCAAGGCTTCTGACACCCCCTGTTTTTCATGCTGCTTCCTGAAGTTTCAATGTCTATTTGTGAATGCTCTAATGAGACCTCCAGGCACCAAACCTGGCTCAACTGACTTGTCCCTTGGTTTCTGTTGAACTGGAGCCAGCCTCTGGATACAACAATAATATGACGAGGAACGCTCCAGTTCAACAGAAACCCAAGGGACAAGTAGTTGAGCAGGATTTGGTGGATGGAGGTTATTAGTGCATTACAAATAGAACAGAAATTCAGGAAGCAGTTATCTCAAGAAAAGAAAGATTCATTTCCTTATGATGCTTGCAAATCACACTGCTAACTTCAGATCGGAAGAGCTGGTGCTCAGTAGAATGAAATTAAGCATGTTGAATAACACAGGACACCTGAGTGGATAATAGCAGAAAATTAATGGAAACATATGTGCCTCGGGCAGAGGACTGGAAGACCAGCAAGAGAGCTGTGCTCAACTAAACTTCATCATGATAAATGAAACCCACTGAACATACTGCAAAGGCAGAAATACGGTGATTAGATGTACACCGGAGGTTCAATGTCTTAAACATTAATTTGTTTTCTCCAAGAGCATCTCTCCCAGCCAACATAAGCACATGAACAGTCTCTTTCAGAGACAAAAGGGTAGAGGGAAAAACAATCACGAACTTTTGGAAATCACTGGCCTCACACAAGGATTTTAGCTCTGGATCACCTCCAAAGAAAGCCTTCCAAAACAGCAAATGAAGTGGAACTGCAGAGACGAAGCAACCTGCTGCTTAACCCCTGTGTTGATGATCAACAGGCTGGTACCTGGGCAGGCTGGGGACCCCCAGGTACTGACTCTGGCCAGCACTAAGTGTTGAAGTAAACCCCTGCACTTGTACCACATACCTGCCTGCTCCCCCACCCCTGCCCTCCCGCCTTCTCTTCTCCACCACAGCATCAAGAACTTTGCTTGCACATTTCCAGCAATCTGTTGTTTTCACTGATGCCAATTCTCTTCTTGCAAACCTAAATCTCAGATTCTCCCTATGACTTGCCTTCACAAGAATGCTAATTAGGTCTTTACTACCCCCAGGCTTTCTGAAAGAAAACAGGCATCTGCCATGTGCTGTCCCACTCCAGCTCAGTTTTCCCACTCCAAATCAACAAACCAAGTGTGTTACTCGGTCAGTGACATGCAGAGGACACAGCCAGCTTTGTAAGAAACCTGAGAAAGGAGCCGTACCACCCACATCTCACGCTCCTGAACACCATGAGGAACATCTGTCTCCCAGAAGAGACCACGCACCTCATCAGAGGCTGAAGCACCTCACTCACCGTGTGCTGGGTCCTTGCTCAAACAGTGCTGGGTTTCCTCAGCCCTCCCCTGAGAACAGGCTGCTCCCATACCACTCTGCCCACACACAGGTTTTCCAGCCTGCGTCATACCCTCCTCAAGACACCCTGGTATTTTTAGCACGACGTACACAGAGCTTTGAAGAGTAATCTGCTTCCATCAGTTGGTCACCCTGATTACATCCACCCAGAACTGTCCTTCTCGAGCGTGGCCCATGTCCAGGTACACCCAAGTTTCCCAGCTGGACAGCTTGTGTAAGAACGGCTGCCAAACCCCCCTGTGATACCAACTTGTTTCCCCAGTTCCTGTTGGCTCTTCACTCCTTCCTAAAAGGGAAAAGGGGGCATTCCCCAGGACAATGCTGCCCCCAGCTCTCAAATACTCACAAGCAGCCACAGAATAACACAGAGGAAACTGCTGCAGGAGATCCTCCTGCACAGGTCAAAGATGAGAGAAATGCCCTGGAAACGCCGAGCCCTGCAGATCCCACCTTCTGGTGCAATTACAAGAGAATACAGCACTCCCAGCCACGCTTAGGGAAGGTATCATTGGACTTGTACAGAGGAGCAGAACTGCTCTTACAATGAAGAACCTGTTGTGCACAAACTCTGATAAGGGGACAGGTGCCCAAACACATCGATGTAGACAAGCAGGGAAGTCAGCATCAACTGGGAGAACTCAGTCTCCCAGTTTCCAAGCACGTAAGCCTCAGCCTCCCAGTTCAGAAGACGGCTCACAGTCACCACTGCCCACCTCCAAAAGCACTGCAAGTTCTCCACAGCTAATCTGTATTGTTCTTGGAAAGCAGTGAGCTGAAAGATAAGGGAATGTACCCTGGAATATACTCAGATAATAAGAACATGGCAGAAGTGCTTGAGGGAGAAGCATTTCAGGGCTTGAGAGATTTTTTAAATGAAGCATTTTACAAGCAGGATTAATACTAGACCAAGTGGCGACACAACGGAGCTGGATGCAGCTTCTGAGCCAGCTCTTTCTAAGGGCAGGCTACTTCCCTACCTAAATGGTTCTTTAAATTTTTTAATGCCAACTGCATGAATAGGACTTTTACGGATTCCTACAGTGACACACAAAGACATCTTCAAACTCTCAGAGCTGCCCAGCAAGCCCACATGCTAGCTGCCTTCACTTGATAGTTCAGATCGCATACTAAGAGCAAAACTCTTTCTTCCAGGAAGCTTTTGTCACCAGGGGTGTTCTGCTGCCTCCACGAAGTCAGGATTTCTGGTAAAGTTCAGTCAAGCCCAAACACAGCAGACTTAGCGGCATCAGTTCCCAGAGGCTGCAGCAGACCCTGGCTCCACCACCGCCCTCCTCAGAACATTGCACAGGGTTTCTTTGTCCACACAGTGTGCCTTCGAACAGAGGCACAAAAGAAACCAAGATAAGCATGTAATCAATAGGCCTCACCCTCACTGCTCTCCTGCTGCTGCTGCTATTTTTCAAAGGGAACTTTTCCTTCCTCCCTCCCCTTCTCCATCATCTCCTCTGGCAGCCGAACCAACAGCTGCAACCACGCTAAGCTGGATCTGGCAGACTGCTCGGCCACGCCAACCATGCCGTGCTTCGGGACAGCAACTTGCCAGAGCTAGGACACCTCCAAGAGCTGCTTTTGCTGGTGTGACCAGGGTTTTTCTGCTGCAGCTGGGAAGCTGCCTCCAAGTCACTCTCCTACCTCAATGGATCTGATCCAGAAGCATGACCATGAAATATTATTGCCCTACCCTCCATGAGCAGCAGCTCAAGCACCCATGGGAGATGCTGTGATCTCAGGAACACCACCACGTGTGTTCCCTCCCACTGAGTGCTAGAGGTATGAACCAGGTATGAACAGAACGAGCCCTGCTCCTCTTACAGAAGCTGGGGCACCAAAACAACCCTGCGATAGATTTCCATGGTTATTTCTAAGGAATGCCTCCCCCTCGTGTTACAGTACAAGATGCTTACAGCCTGGTTCTCTCAGAATTCCTTGATCCAGTCCAATCCCACAGCATGTCAGTGAGAAGTCAGCACTCACCGTGTGGCATGTACTGCTGTTGCCAGCTCTGCTGCTCCTGCAGGGGAAGACAGAGGAGTCCATGGTCTTCCCAGGACACTTTGGGGGTATGACATTCAAAGAAAATCCAACATATGACCACTAAGTGGAAAAGCTGGATCTATATGAAGGCTGAACTGTCCCAGCTGCCCTGACGATATTCCTCAAGGGATTCACGTGAAGAGCACAGTGATGGAGACTAAAAGATATTCTCAAATGCGCCAGTGTGGCTGAGACATGGAGAACAATCTGTTCTGTACTTTCAGGAAATCCTCTCTCTTTTCCATATTCATACTGTTCCAAAAACTCCTACATGACATCTCCTCTAGATCAGTGCAAGCTATTACAGAACTTGGGAAATGCAGACAAAACCTCGAAGACACTCTCCTCACAGCACATTAAGCAAGGCTGATGGTTTATCCACCTGAATTTAATCTCCCCTACTTGTCTTTAGCAGCTCCCAATACCAGAGACCTCCTAGGACTTTTCCATATGCAGTACCCAGTGTGTTTCAGCGCAAGACCAGGCTTGGGACTGAAACTCAAGTACTAGGGCAAGGAAATAGATGAGATGGCAAAAGAAGTAGTCACCATCGAGCAGAACCATCCCATTTCTGTACCAACAACTGCATCTGAAGAAACTGTGCAGTGGCAACCAGCTGAGCCTGCCCATACAGATGGGGCAGCCCCCCAGCTCACCCCACAGACACTGAGCTTGCTCCAATCCCACCAGCAAGGAGCAGAAGCCACGGTCGCCAGGCTAGTGCACCAAAACCTGGCAGGGGATGAAGAAAATCAGTACTAGTTGGGTGCTTGCAAATCTGTTTCCCCCTTCACCTTCCCAGTCTCATCAGGACAACTCATTAGGTGCCTGGAGAACTGCCAAAACCAGATGGGCCTGAGCCAGCGATGCTGCACTCCTGCCTCGCTGCTGGGACCCACAAACCAGACAGGCCCCACCACAGCCTGCTCTAACCCTCTCACCATCCCCCACCCCGATACAGCAGGTGAAAGTGGTGCAAGCAAGAGATGAAACGGGCAAATATAATTCAGCCCCACATGCACCTGTCCTCCAGACAAAGCCTGCTCCCGCAAGCCAGGCTGTGCCTCTCAGCACACAAAGACGGGTCTAAATCTGTCTGTAATAGAGCTTTTCAGGCTGACTGAACAGTAATGTTCACAAGCTGCTCCCCTCGAGGGAATACTGTATCTTCCTCACTGCATTACCCCAATCAGAAAGATCAGTGAGCAGCTCAAAGGCATCGGTGGAAGATGCGATTCCATTTAGAATCCATCAGAATATTTTATTCCTCCCTTTGAAAGTGACAGATTAGGTATTTCCACATCTCTTTGAAGTCTGGCAGAACAATTCACACCACTGGACCAAACATCCCTTGCTCCTCATTCCTCCTCTTGCCGTGCCAGGTACTGCAGATGGGAGAAAAGCCTCTTTGAAAGCCCCCCAGAGTCACCCGAGGCAAAGCTACCTCTGCAATCAAAGGCTAAACTCCCAGCCAACAGGGTAGCAATTTCTCTTCATCACAGCGAGCTTTATTTCCATTCCAGCTTCTTTATTTTCAGAAAGTCTCCTGGAAAATTAAGTGTGGTGCACCTCTACTCCAAAAAATCTTTCCTTGGCAGGTACCGGGTTCCCCCTTTCTGGCAGACACTGAAATTAAATGTGGCCTCCCTGTTTATTTCCCTCTTGCTGTGGATATGCACGTCCTTATTGAGCTCTGGAAGCAATTTGTTACTTGGGAAAAAATAAAGATTTCTAGCTCCTACATAAACAGTGGCTGGTGACAAGAGGAATGACAAGGGTTAGAGAATTTCTCACATTGGATCAGACAAAAAGAACAAACCCAAAGAGATTGAAACAGCCAAATGTCAAAGGGATACTGGAGAGACCGGCTGAGGCACCTTTCCATGCCCAGGATCAGGGCTTCTGCCAGCCAGCTTCATCGAGCAGACACAAACAAGAGCGGACTTCACTGTTCAACAGTACAGATGCCTTCCAGCAAAAAGGTGTCAGCACAGACTGATATTGGAAAAGCAGAGCCCAGGCTGCTGTACTTACCACACACACCTCTGCTGGTCTTAACTCTGAATGCTAGGAGGGAGAAAAAAAATATATCTTCCCTCATTTCATGTTCAGAAGGGAAATATAAGCAACTCGGTCAGTGCTTCCTCCAGCCCAAAGCACAAATTGATAGGATCACGCTGATCTAATCCCGAGGGCATTCCCCAGCAGATTATAACAGTCTCAAAGTAGGTCATGCTTGGGCTTGAGTTTCTCAGCAAGCCTGACTCTGACATATTTCTAGAGCGTGTGTAGGTGCATGCATGTTTTTCCCTTTCCCTGTAGTGGCTCACTGTGCAACACTCATAACCAGAAACTCAAATTAGTTCTCAGACAGGAGTGAAGTCTAAGGGCCGGACACGTCTGTTTGAAACGCCCAGAGATGGAGCCCAGCGACCCTCCTCTCAGCACACTGGCTGGAGCAGGCAACTGTTAATGGCCAAGGGCATTCCTTCCACCCGGAGTTTCCAGGAGATTAGGGCTGGAATACTGACCAGCTAACACACGCCTGTATCGGGGGAAGTAAGCACAGATGTTAACGGGGCCAGCGGTGCCAGAAGAGCAGGTCTGAAGCACTGAGATTTTGGTGACCACACAGGGTCACATTCCTCCCTCACACCCTCTGTCTCCACACCAGCTTCAGTATAAGGAGTTCAAGGGGACACAGCTGTCCCTTGTCCCTGCTTTGGGAACAACATTGGGCAAAGCTGCTTCTCTAAGGTGTAACTGGCTCCAGACTCACCCTCAACCCAGACAACCTGCTGCACATTTCAGGCTGGAACAAATTTAAAAAAAAATAGGTGACTTTTGTGAACCTGTGTGTTGCACAACTACAATTGGGACTCCAGGTGCCTCCATTTTTCCACTTCAGCACCTCTTTACCTCTTCCCTTATGACCTGAACACTAGAGCCACATACAAGGCATCACCATCAATGTTTGCAACCAGATCCCTACAAAACAAGGGCTAAGCATTGCAATAATTTTGATTTGACAAGATATGAGAAGAGCACGTACCTATTCTCCTTCATCACCCTGAGACAGCTACAAAACAAAACACTCATCCATACAGAACAGCCTTTACACCCATGCACTCAGAGGCCTTCTTGTAACTTGAATTTCAGATCCTTCTAGCTGTCACAGCACTTGCTTCATCCTATGAGGACAACTGCAGGCTTTGCTCAGGGTCCTGGGCTGTTTATGTGCAAAGAGAATTGCATTTGCTGAGGCTATGAATGATTTATCATTGCACTGAACGCAGGAGGAACGGGGATCCCAGGGCTCACTGCACAACTGGAATCTCACAGGCAGGATGCATCTGCAGAGATGTTTGTGTGCACTCTTCAAATCATCATTAACCATCAGGATCCTCAAGAGGAGCATTTATTTCCTTGGGATCGTAAGGGAGATCGCTGCTGAGAAAACAGCTGGGCAGGATTTAGCCCCATTGTACCAGTCAGTCTTGCTCTGCTCCCCCACCCCTCCACCTCCCAGTTTAATTTGGTACAGAAATAGAGATAATAATGAAAATTTAAAGAAAGATAGAGAAGGGGAAGTGCAGTACATAGCACAGGGCAGCTGCGGGTCACTGCTCCAGTCAGTGGAAGCACACACAGCTGCATAGCACAGGTTTTATGTTTCCAAATACTTCCCAGCCTGCCCCCCCCGCCCCCCACCCAGTTTTAGGTACTCATCCCATTCTCCAGATGATTGTGCAGCACTGTAACTGCAGGTGTTATAAATAAACAAAAATATGCCCATGATGGCATACAGCTTTCAGCTAGGAAAATAGGAATCAAGCATCCTTAATGAAATGGTTTTGCATTTCCCATCAGTTCTGCATTCTTCCAAGACGAGGCAATTAAACAAATACACAGAGCGAGCGACTGGCCATGACTCCATCTATGGGAGTTTTGCCACAGACTGAAATGAGGCAAGAAAGCCAACCCATGGACCTCCTCCAGCCAGCTACACAGATCGTAACTTAATATTATGCCTCCCATTAAGGGTGCAATACTGAGAGACAACCATATTTAATATGGCACTCTGAGTCTAGGGATAAAGCAGGGCGGACCCAACCATCAATCACTCTGCTTCTCTTTCCCTGCAGGATTACACCAGCCAACCCCACAGCTAGGAAGTATTTATAAAGTATTATTTTAGTTCTAGATACTGCAGACTTTTTATAGTTACTATATTTCTGTATTTTGAGTACTGTATTTCCATGCACATAATCCTCACCTCAAACTCACTCATTAAAAAAGGTACTGCTCGCTAGAAAAACAGTCCTCACATTACCTGCAACCCACCCCCTCTCCTTGCCAACACCAGCTATCCCAGGAAAGGCTCTCTGCAACTAGGGAGAAGGAAGCACGAGCAAAGAAGAGGGAGGACCAGGCAGGGGATGAGCAGCCCTGGAATAAACCTCCCCTTTTCACTACACCCCCTGCACTGCACTCAAATCATTTCCTCCTTCCTCCCCAGGCAGCCCTCGGATTAGATTCATGAAAGTACAGTAATTACCCTCTTCAATTACCCTAAAGACTCAGGAAGAATAAATTGTTTGCAATGGAAAGCCCTTTTGCCTGCTCCTCATGCAAAGCCGAGCCCTCCTCTGCCTAGAGCCAACCTATGAAAACTGTATGCTTTGCAAACCAAGACCATCACTAAGCAGTCAGCTTTAATTTCCTTGGAGTCCTCCAAATGCAGCAGTGTGGCTCATACGCAGTTATCCACCACTGGCGTCAGAGGCTTCTCCCCCACTACTCCCCAACACACAGCCCACACAGCCCAGAACACAAGTGGGAAGAGAAGGAAGCTGGGAAACTTCTCTCCGAAACCATCCCTTCATGTCAGGCTCGTGGATGTGGTGTGGCACCAGCCTGGAAAAGAAATCTTCGCCCTGTGCTGCCCATCACGCTTCCCAGGGCTGTTTGGAGAAACAGCACCAGACATCAGCTGACACTAGCAATTACATCCAAATAGCAGATACACGGTCTGTTATTGATCTGTTCCTAGAGGGAAGGACAAGCAAAGCAGTAAAAAGGGGTGTCACGTTATTAAATTCTGAAAGGATAATAACCCAACACAGAGGGCACAGCTGTTACTGGTACACTTCAGGCTTCCTTTCCAAGCCTGACAGGAGCAAAGATCATCGGAGCACTTCAGTATTCAGCGACAGGCCTAGAAATTGCAGGAATAAATTAACATATCCATATCCAAATTATTGGGCTAAGGGGAGTGCAGTTCTGCTGGCAGGAACTGGCCTCATGCTGCTGCCAGTTGCTCCAGCAGTTGCTTTAACCTCTTGTTCGATGGGACCACAATGCTTGAGTAGAAAAGAAAAACCCTTCGACCTCTCCAAGCTCTGCAGCTGTGCCCAGAGCAGGAGTTTTAACAGCAAAGACTTGCAAGAGCCCACAGAAAAGGCATAAGGGAGGACAATTCTCTCCTGCAGTAGCTTGATCCTGACATCCTAGTGAGGAACAGCAACAGAGAGCTCTGTGCAAAAGCCTGGATCAACTCTGTTGCAAAAAGAAAACATGGCTCAGGTAAGCGAACAAGTCACAGCCTTTCAACAGCAGCACGGCAAAAGAAATGAGAGAGTTTAACCAAGCTGCTGCTGAAAAAAAAAATACCAAGAGTTATCGATTTTTATGAGCTTGGAATACAGAGATCCATAAATTATTCACAAGGCAACAGAGATGGCAGATTTCTTGGACATTTCAGCACCGCACCACACAGAATTATGAGCTCAGATCATTTGGCCAGACTGTTCCACAATCGAGCCTTTATAAACATTAAGAGCGATCTCCGAAACAGGTGCCTGAACGTCTTACAAGCCACCACCCCGCTAACTGCTTTGCAGGGCATACCAGGGGCTACAGGCAGAGCCAGACAATCAGAACCACAACAGACAAATGGCTTCATAGCATAACTGGGGGATTTTCCACCCTGCTGCAGACAGCAGGTCTCCCTGTCTGCATTAACAAAATTACAAACATAACACGAATTAGAAATGAAATGCACCGGCATCCCTGCCGAAACAGACTTAGCTGAGGAATCCAAGTCCCTCCAATCATCCTGAAAGGCATTTGGAAATCAAGGTGAGAAGAGCCCTACAGATACCAGTTTTCATCTCAGATGCAAGTCTGGGCAGAAAACTCGAACTTAAGAGCTCTGCAAGGTACTCCCAGCTTCATCACAAGCCTCAGGTGCAGCCCCTGGCAACTCATCTCTCCAGGCCCCTTTGTAAAATAGAAATCAACAATCTTCCTCCCCTTGTGAGGGAAAAGCATTGATGCACCCAGATCCAAGAGCAGCAGAGGCCTGGCAATGCCTCAGATCATGAGCTCGCCTGCACAGCTCCTCATCACTGCAGCCAACCTCCAACGCCAAAAGAAAGCAGCCCCTTAGATTTGCAGCACTCAAAGCGCTGGGGGACACCTGGGATTATCACATCACACAGCCAGAAAAGCACGGAGCAAAGAATTGCTGCCGAACACATGCCTGGCTGGGCTGAGCCAGCAGCAGCACACAGCCCCTGCCCCCACTGGCTCCAGTAACACCAGCCCCTCGTCATGGCCAAGAACTGGGGAGTCTGGTTGAACCCCTGAGCCAGGTGTGACCCCAGATGACGTCTGAGACCTCAGCACCGCGGTGGAGGATCCTGGTTAAAAAAGTGGTGGATTGAAACTTCATACCAATATCAGTTTTAGTGAAATCTAGAGGAGAAAGATCAATATTTTCTTTTGTTAAGTAAATCTGGTCATTGTGAAAACATTGGAGCAGCTTGGGAGAGAAGTTTTCTGTTTATTGACACCACCAGAAACAAAAACGAGAACAAAGGCAGCTGTCATTCCCCACCATCCCAACACAAACCTCATCCAGGATCCCGAGCCTTTAACTCGCAGAAAGGAAAGCATAAATCTCCCCATGCTTGTGCAGAAAGACGTTTTAAGACGTGGTGGAGGGGAAACAAGCCATTTCTCATTACCCTCCCCAATCCCAGGGACTTGCATGGCCAGCCAGCTGCCTGCAACAGCACCAAACCCCAACGCAGTGCTGCAGAACTGAAACCACCCGTAACCCCACAGGTCTCTGCGGAGCCAAGCGTGGTTTCCAGCACAAACCCTGCTGGCTCTGCAGCGAACATGGCAAGTGCCCGTTATCGGAGGCGCACTGGGGAAGGCTGTCGTGCTGAGCTGTCTCACACTAATGGCCCCACAGCAGGATCCCGCAGGCACAGGCAGCCCCCAGATTTAGCCAGAGCCGCTTGAGTTTCAGATGGTGCAGAACAGCACATTGATCCATTTATCGTCTGCAGGTTGCCATGGAGACCACAAGTAATTCCCCACCATCACCACCACCCCCCCCACTGCTTTTCAGTTGATAGCCAGGCACTGGGGAAGCATTTGCAGCACTGTGGAAATTAAATCCACACCAGAGGAGCAGGGGATTCAGAGCCAACATGGCCAAGGAACCTCAGCTGGAGGCAGTCTGTCCCACTCTTCCCTGCTGAGAAAGTCCAAGCAACAAGTCGCTCCGAGTCTCTCTGAGTATTACTGGAAACTGACAATAATAAAGTGGGATTTTAATGCCCCTCCATGGGTTCCCCTCTGACACTCAAAATGCTCACAAGGTAGCAGGGAAGGAATGTTTCCCATTCTCCAAATGCATGTGCCAAAATGGGCTTTGGAGCATCCTGGAGTGTAACCCCACTGACCCTGTGCACCAGCAAGCTCAAGCACAACCCAGGAAGGGTCACACCCTGGAAGACAGAAATTTTCTGCTCTTCATACAGCATATCCACCACAGAGGGATCACAGCTGATCCTTTGCTAAAGCGAGCACAGCATCAAGCAAGCACACAACTCCTGCACACTAGAAGCAGGAGGATGAAAGTGGGTGGATCAAGCAGCTGAACCGACTCAGGTAACCGAACCCCAGCTCAGCCTCCAGTCAGCTGTGGCTGGGAAAGCATCTCCTCTGTCTGTAGAAGACACATGAGCTCTGGGGACAGCAGAGCAAGAGGCCAGACCTAAGCGTATCCCATAATACCACCCTTCAGATATACATTCCCCAGGAAGCAGAGAAAAATACCTGAACTGCTTTTGGGCAAACGTTGCACCATGGTGCACAGCACCATCTCCCCTCACCTACACAGTCCAGGCTCTATCAGCACAATGTGTGATGTTCCAGATGCTGCTGCTCAGTACTGTCACTTACCAGAAGAACCAGATATTATCACATTTCCTTCCTCCCACCTGATGTGGGATGAAGAAACGCCATCAAGACAACCTGAGGAGAATTTCCAAATCTTCGTACTTAGGTTTTTGCTTTTAACTCCACACACAGCCACTCGCACAAGTCACCTGCTCAGACAGAAGAGCTGATCCCATGCAGATCCCCTGCATTTCAAGAAGGAGCTGCTGTGCAGGTGCTGCACTTCTTAATGGCTCATTTCTGCACATGCAAGTGCAAAAACTTGGAGCTGGCTTTACCCTAGGCTCCAAAAGCACGTTGCAAGCACCTCTTTCAGAAGGCCAAAGGAGGCAACCTCTGGGCCAAGCGCAGAGGAAGAGCTAGTGTCAACAGCCCCCATCCAGCACAGCAGGCTGCTGCCAGAGCCCAGCAGCCAGTACCAACCTCAGGTGTGGGAGCATGAGGACACAGGACAGGAGGAGAGCACAAAGGCAGCTGCAGGCTGAGAGCCTTCAGGGAAACTCAAGCAGCGTTGGTGTAAATACTGTATGCACCCGGAGCCAGAAAGCTCAGCAAAGGCTACGTGTGGCATTTCCTGAAGGTTACCTCTAATAAGTGCTGTCAGCCTGCCAGCCTTCGACTGTCTACTGAGTCCTTCTGTGGGAAGCACAGCGCTGCCTGGACCTCTGTGGCATTGTCACAATCTGTGACAGCAAGAGCTTAAAAAATAAGATTCCTCCCACGCAGCACAGACAAGGCAACTATAGGACACCAGGGCAAGCAAACCCACTGAGATCCAGCAGGGTGAAAGAGCTCTTCTCTTCTTCCTAATGCCTGGTCATGTAGCTGCTCGCTGAGCACCACTTATCTCTCCCTCCAAAGCACCAGACAGGGGTGGTGGGAGCCGGCCCCTGGGCACCAGAGGAGGTGAGCAGGCGGCCACAGCCTGTCCCACTCAGCAGTCCTGGTGTGCACACAGCTGCTCAGCCCATCCACCACGCAGCGTATCCGGCACAGTGGGGTCGAGCACCGGGTGAGACAGTGGCTCTGCACCACGATGCCCAGGCCAGTCTCCTCCGGCAGCAGCAGTCAGGGTGCTTCACCACCCACCTCCTCGTGCAGAGGCATGTGCTCCGTGTCCCACCCTGGATCAGAGCAATTGATCAGCAGAGCTGGGGTACAGAATATTGCATTTGTCTGCATTTATTTACTAGCTGCCACAAAAGAGATGAACCCAGCCCTCCCCACTCATTTGCTTTTCTCTTCACTGGGAATAGGCTAGTAATCCTATTCCGGTTCTCAGTGTCAAGTTTACTCCTAACTTTTAGGGAGTTTCCAGCCCCGTGCTCACCAGCCCACACTGGTGAAGTGGGTCTGCTCCCTGCTGTTCTTCACAAGACCTGCTGCACCTGGTGTAACGCAGAAACTTGCAACCAAGCTGTGATCAGCACCAGTCTCTCCAGCCGGGACATCAAGCCTTCCAGCAGAAGCAGCCAAGCCCAGCCTCTCTCACTAAGCTGCTGCAGCCCTCCCCCTCCACCCCTTTTTCTTTTCTTGGAGAACCATTCCAAAGGCAGCACTGGAAATAAATGACCCCCAGCAGTACGCACCAGATAACAGAAAACATTGCAATTGTGAGGAGGGAAGAACTCAGGAGATGTGTCATTCCAGCGATGGAAAAAAGCCATGTTCAAGGCCTCCTAGTTACGTAAACTTCATTTCCATGTCTTTTATCATTGATAAGATAAGCCATTGCTCAAGTTCAAGTTCTGTATCAAGTAAACTATGATAATCCTCTTAGGAATTCCCCATGCCCCGGCTTGAACAGACCTGCAGAAAAGAGCTTAAGGGGTTGCCTTCAGCTTAAAAAAAGAAACACAAGCACACAGCCACATACTTATTTATAACGTAGGCAAATTTGGGGCCTAGTACAGAGCACTGAAGGCTTACACGAGTCTGCCTGAATAAAGGGATCTGCTTCTGCCCTAGTTCATAAATGCTACCAGCTACTACTTGGTCATGCATCACAGAGCTGAACACCACCCAAAGACAACTGCCCTTCCAAGGAGAATTTCTTTCAGCAGTAATGATCTGGGGGATCAGAACCCTAAAGGCAATAAAACTGATTCACAGCCAGTCCCACACACCTTGTGCTGGATTGCAGCAACACGAATTTTCCAGGCAGCTGTATTTTTTTATTCCTTTATTACAGCACAGGATAGTTTCACATCCTTTAATGCTGGTGGCAAAATTAGTGATTTCAAGCAATTACTACCCTGCTTTGGGGATGAGATTTAAAACTCACTAAGACAACCACCTCCTTTCCTGTGCTGTAGGACATCCAGATGTGAACCATCACCGTCTGTACGTGATCCGATCCAATCTAGCAACTGGATGTATCTGCTAACAACTTAAATATGCATCGCACACACTGCACAAAAAGCCATTTCATAGATTTCTGATTGCAAGACGGATGACAGCAATAAGCAGAGACACAAACTCTTGCCCTTCTCTCTGCTGCTCATCAACAGGACACAAATTGCCTGGGCCAGCAATTTTATAACAGCATCTTCCAGAGAAGCGTCTTAGCCTAAAGGCAATGAAGACCAACGTTTCAAGCTTAATACTTTACTTCACAGGGTTACATCTGGCCACCCCCACAGAGTGGAAGGGCATAGCCTCAAGCTCTTCTTTGCCTGCAGCTGCCAGAAGATCAAGGCAAAAAGCAGTGGGTAACATCTGAAATTGGTGCTTAAAATGTAAACTTTCTTCAGATCTATCTGCCTCCTCAGCCAGCCCAACAGGCTCCAGCACCCACAACTGTTTCACAATCATTTCCAGCTAGCAAGGCTTTCATCCCTCCAACAGCTCCTCTCCATCAGGGTCTTTTTCACATGCGCCTAAGTATTTTACAACACTCCAACTAAAAGATGCAGCATATCAAACAAAACACTTCTCCACCAGCAACCTCAAGATCCTTTAGCACTGACTGACAACCCATAACATTGTGGGAAAGGTTGTTTGCAGATCAGCTGCTGGAAATGTTCTTCCAAGGTAGCAGCTGAATTCAAATCACACACCAATTAGCTTAGGGGGATTTGTATGTTTTTCTTTTGGGAAACCTATTTGAAAACAAAACAAAACAAGCTGGTTTAAATCCCATTAAAAGATCTCAAACCCCGTCACAAGCACGCCAGATTTTCCATCAAGGAAAATGGAAGTACATCTAACTAGTTTCACCCCATGAGAAAGGATTTTGTCCTTTAAACCCTCTTGCTGTGTCCCCCCACCTCCTGAGGAAGAGGAAGATAATGCAGAGGTCCAGAGCGGCTACAGACCTGTTCAGCACCATGCAGCAAGCAAATCACCATGCCAAACTGCCTGAGTCCATCCCACATCTTTCCCTCTCGAAGAGGTTTTCCATGCTGCTCTCCTCAGGTTTTTGCCTCTCACCTCAAGGCTGCATGCAGATGACGTTTTTTTTCTGAAGCCAGTGCCAATGAGGCCACTGCATTCGTTATCCAGCAGGATAATGACAGAGTGCAATTCAGTCAACAGCAAATCCTCCCCAGGGAGGTGCCCTCTGACCTTGCCTGAGCTGGGGGATGAACGCAGACAGCCAGATCTCAGACAGGCGGCAGAGTTGAGTGAATAATTCCTAATGAATCCTTTCATCTCTTCTTTTGTTTTGGGGAAAGGGGCGGAGGATGGAGGGAAATAGTTTGGAACTGTCCACCAGCAGAAAATGATTTTCTAGGGCTACCCCAAATCACTGTCATCCAAATGACATTTTTCATGGCTTCTGCTCACTACACAGTTTCATGCTTAGCATGAAACACGCTGCTCTCTGCAGAGATGCCCCTCATGCAGACAGCCAGGCCGGGAGGGCAAAGTGGACCAGCCAAAGTTGCAGCAAGAACAGGGATGCTCCTGGAAACCTAGCTTAAAATCACCCTTAGACAAGCAACTGAAAGCGTATTACAGATATCCATTCAAACCACATTTTTGCCAATAAAACTTAGTTCCACCAACACATCAAACGCATGAAGGACAAGAAAGTTCATGATATAAGGCCCACAGACAGCCAGGACCTTACCTTTGTACACATGCCTGTCAGCCCTCACTATCAATTCTCTCCTGCTTTCCAAACCACAAGCTGAAAGGATCACAAACATTTGTCACAGACTTTTTTCCCCAATGAGAAGGGACAAGACTCGTTTCTCCTGTGTGAATTCAGCCACAGTACTGAACTCTGCAGAACCTCCTGAACGCTTGGTGTCACCCAGAGGTAGTAAGGTAAATAAAGATGGACATAACTCACAACCGTGAGATCTCAGAGCTGCTTCACAAATTCTCAGTCACCCATGCCTGGGCCCATGGGCACTAACTCCATCAGTGAGACAGGACCACGCAGTGAGACATAGACACACAGTTTTTAACCCACCTCCCAGACAGGCTTGAAAACAGCCAGGTCTGAAGCAGTCATTCCATCCAGCTGCACTGGTATCTACAGGGATTCACCCTCAGCAAGCACCGATGTTTTAGATCAGGAATAGAAATTACACAGGACCACAATCATAGGATGCTCCCTACCCTATTCCCAGGCAAATGAACTGCCGTGAACCTACACACTGAAATAGAGCTTGGCTCCTGTATTTATATAGATGCCAAATCCCAGGGATATCAATGACAATCTCTTCCCCACTAAAACCCGATTACTGCGCTGGACTCTCTAAAGCCCCCCCTGCCATCTTCCATGTCACCCAGGACGTCACGGGGAGCAGCCAGTGAACCCCTCCAGGTGCCCAGCACAGCAGGGGTCGCAATGCCAATGATTAAGCAGATCTTCAAAGGAAGAAAAACAAGAGTCTCAAGTCAATGACTGACCACTGTAATGGCTCAGGCTACTCTCACGTGCTCCTCTCACAGCACATTTGTTTGCTGCGCTGCCCAAGAGGTTTCAAAGGGTCAAACACGAGGTCATCAACTGCGCGGTGATTTCGGCTTTGCTGAAATATAAAAAAGCTGAAACCACAAGCAAGGAAGGTCCCAGCACTTACCATTAAGGCTAAAAAGACATGCAAATGCAAATCTTTTAAGTTCAAACACATCAGGAAAAAAAAAAAACTAAACTTGTGATTTTGAAGCTCCGAGGTTAGTAATATTCAGTAATCAACCTAAAATTCCAACCAGTCTCAAGGACCAAGAGCGACTGTGGAAAGCAAAACCTCGCTTTCAGGCTATTTTGAGAAGCACTCACAAGGTTTACCCCAGAAACTGCTTTCTGCCTACTCAGATTTCTCAACTGCTTGGGTCACATGGTGTTTAGATGGACTGCTGGCAACACTTGAGAACAGCAGTAGTGCCTGCCGCTATCTGCCTGGCACAGGATGGTTTTTAATTGAGGCTGAACCCTTAAGTCCCTGCTGCAGTCTGCAGCTCCAATCACTGAGATAATAATTAAACCCAAGGAGAAACAGTGCAAAGTGGCAATGCCTTTAACTAGTACACTGAGATGAGGAAACCCAAAGATATGCACAGACAACTCCAGACGTGCTGTTCTGTTTCAAGCCTGAAGATTCGATCAGATTTTAAAGAGCCAAATTCAGGGTGGCAGAGATTCTGCAGTGCAGTACAGAAACAGAAGAGATGCAGAGAACTATTCACCTTCACCTCACCCAGCCCAAGGAGGAAATCAAAACAAGTTTTTGCCACTCGAGTTTGGGATCTTCCTCCCCTGGGAATCTGAGATTATGAAATCAGAGGGGAACGCAGAGCAAGAGGAGCCCCCATCAGTCCACTTCAGAACCATCCTTCCCCAACTCATCTGGACCCGCGAAAGAAATCTGCCAGAGAAACCCACCCTGGGGAAGCCAGCACTGGCTGCAGAGGCTGCTGGTGGATCAGACAACAAGTTCTGCTCTGAAATCGGAGCTGAGAGACTCAGGCTGGAAACGGCTCTCCATTAGGTTAATTAGTCAAGTTTGATGTATCCAAGTCGGTTACCATGGTCACAGGAACTGAAGAGTTATGCTACACACAGATTTCCCTGTGTGGGACTGGGGAAGGGGGTGCTGTGTCCAGCTCCTCCAGGCCCTGACAGCACATGGAAGGGAATCCGAGCACCCCAGGAAACCCCAGGCTCTGCCCAAACAGCCCCTGCCCCATCCCAAGCTGGGCTGCTTACAAATGCTTCTGGAAGGGCTCCTTGTCCGTAGAGCGTAAGGCTGTTAAAAATAGCACCAGAGAGCAACCAGATTAATGACACATCAAGAAGATGCACTTGCAGGCAGAAACAAACAGAAGGTATGCGAGATTTGCCCCCCACCTGGCTTTTGGTTGGTTGGTTTTGAATGGAGGAAAAAACCAAAAAGATGCTCTGCTTTTCTTTAAAAATTCAAAATCTGGCTGCCAAAGAAGTGACAGGAAGCTGCCTCTCTCTCCAAACACCATGCCAAATACCGCTGATTCTTGTCAGTGTGTTCCAGCGCCTGGGAAAAGACCACTGGGTGTTACAGCATCTCCCCAAACAAGCCAACATTTTAAGCGTCATTAACTACACCCTGCCCGATTATGGTCAACATCACGTCAGTTATAACTCTCTGCTGCACCACATTCATCCAGGCACTGGAGCACACGAGTGAAAACCACTGCCACTTCTAGACGAGAACAGCAGCAGATTTAGAAAAGAAGTGGGAGAGAAATCGCAATTCGCGATTCAGCAAAGCTCCTGTAGAAGAGCAGTTTTAATCTCTCTTGGGAAAAGGACCCTCCCCCCTCTCTCATTTTCTGTTCATCAAGTGCCTAACTGAGCCACCAGTGATGCTTGCGGAAGCTGCCACAGAGCACAGAGGATGGCATCTGACCAACTTTCCTGTTCATCAGCTCTCCCCTGGATATGCAGGGCTGAAGGCACAAAAACACAGACCACTCGAGTCTCCCAGGGAGCACAGGCGAGATTCAAGGAACAAGGGTAACGCAGCCAGCAGCTAACACAAAGCAGTTACAGGCACTCAGAGGGCAAAGTGAAAAGCCCAGACCTCGCTATGGAGAAGCACGTCTAGCCACAATTCTGAATCAGGCAGGCAATTTCCAGCCCGCAGAAAAGGAGCAAATGCCACAGACCTTCCCAGCTGCCCAGATCACGGCAGGGAAGGACAGAACTTCTACCAATACTACCCGAGTGTGACTCCAGGCTAAAAATCACTGCAGCTACTGGAATGCAAATAAAACCCCACCTGAGGGTCTGTATCACCTGGTGTAAAGCTGGTTTATCCCCCGATAAAGGGATTCACAGCAGAGATAAGCACAGGTCTGCACAGCAATTTGACAGAAAAATCTCCCAGTTAGAGGAGAATTTCAGTATTGTGGTTTTACTTTTGCAAAAGACAGACTTGAAATGCAACCAAGCTGCGTAAATCACAGCTACTATCCCTGGGTTTCAGGCTGCCTGTCCCTTGACTTGCCATCCCTGCTCACAGTACTCATACTACCCCCCAAAGCAGTGCCAACTCAACCAAAAGCAGGATCACTTGGCGAAGACATTAATTCAACTACTTGGCTCAAAACTAGAAGGAGGGAGAAGCACTGGGATAGAAACATGGTGAGGGGGCAGCAAGGTGGCAAACTCTTAGCCAGCACTACAACCAAAGCTCTCATACCCTAAAAGAAGTCAGCTTGATGCTGTAAAAAAGGCAGAAGCATTCACCCTTGTTTGAAAGACTTGAACCCATTAAGAGATACAATTCAGCTCCACCTTTCTCAGCAGGTTAAGGTTAAGCTGTTGCTTTTTCCCCCCGCCTTCTTCTGCAGATGCCTTAATTAGTTGCTTAATACAGATTTCAGTGTTATGCTTATCGCAACGCTTTGAGCTGGCGGAGTGATGGGAGTGCAGAGCACAGAGAAGACCCATTTGTCTCCAGAACTAATTGTTCTGCCTCCTCAACATACACACTAAATTGACTTGGCAAGACTGCAAGACAAAGCTGCTGTATTTATTTAGGCATTTCTTCTGCCGGTTGAGAGGCTGTGTGAAGCAGACTGCGAAGGGCCAAGACAGCACAGGCACCTTTACCAAGTTTATGCAAAACTGGAACGAGTGCAGAAAGGATCAGGCCCCAGGTTAGCAGCATTCCTGGCCACATCCTTTACAGCAGGTATGTTACCCTCGGTTACTTAAGAATTAATTGGCAAAATACTCAAGAAGTTCATAAAAGCAAGTGTGAACGCTCACTTATTTCTGGCTACAGCCTTATTTACCCTCGGGTTCAGCCTCCGTAAAACAGAAATAAGTACGTGTAGAATGCTTGATCAAAACACAGGGGAGTGCCAGCGTTAGCCAAACACGTCTAACGCCTCAAGCAGCAACTGGGTAACTCAAGGCTGAAGAGTCATGCACAGACACGCTCTTCCTGGAACAGCCCCACGCCTGCAGCCAAGGGTCTAGGTCTGACTCTGCACCCATCTTCCAATTCAGGCAAAGGTTCAAGGTGTTTCCGCATAAAACAAGGAACTAGAGCAAGACAAACACAATACTACATTGTGCGGGGAACAAAACCTCCTGCCGAGAAGAAATCCCACAGACGTTCAAAAAGTACAACTGAACAAAATGGGGGAAAAAAAAAAGCGCCACAGTTTGAGCTTAAAGTTCTTGTCTCACAGAAACAGACAGCAAAACTCGCAGGGGCTTTGGCAAGGGGAAGCAGGAGCAGTCGGGGAGCTTGCCTGCTTGTGTCTGCCACCGCAGCACAACTCTTCTGCCTCTGGGCAAACCAAACTGCCCACTTCTCAGCTTTCACCTGCTGTTGGCAGAGTTTAAGGACATTCACAGAAGTGCTCTAGGTGGGTGAACACAAATTTCAGAAGAGAGGAAGCAAACCTTTGCTTTCCAGAGAGAGTAAGAACAAAAACACAATCCTTAAGGTATGCACAGGCATCTCCCTCCACTTTTGTTTCATAACATGGAGAAAACCCAAATCCTGCAGTGTTTCTCAGTCCATCACCACACAGCCCGCAGGAACGCTGCTGGCAGCTGGCTGCATTCTGGACCAAAACCACAGCAGCTCTTTACGTGCATCTCTAATTACAGCATCTTAAGACATGTAGACATCAAAAATAAAAAAAAAAAAACCACAACAAAATTCTTTAGCCATTGCCCTGTCAAGAGAACAAATCAAAGCCAAGACTAAAGCCTACAAATGACAGGGAAAAAAAACAAAAAAAGAGAGGAAGAAGAAACAAGAGCTGGCTGACACCTCCTATACATGCTGTCAGCAGGATCATTTGCTCCAAAAATAAAGATGCTCAATGCATCTAACTTGACGACATGACAACTGCTTCATGGCCCCAACACCAGAGCTGCATAAAATCAGTAAAACTCAGTAAAAACAAGCACTTGTACTCACTCAGAGCAAGCCACAGCCACTGTAGGCTGCTCCACAGTAGAATTTTCATCTCTTCACATCCACTCAAGCTGCAGAGCAGCCCTTCACCCTTCTACCCTTTGCCAGTCACGCTCAGCAGCTCCAGCCACACAGCCAAGCTGGCTGCCCAGGTGTCACCATCTCAACAGCAGCTCAGGATCACAAACGAGTCCACAGAGCAATCGCAGAAAGGCAGCGTGAGCAGCCCAGGACCCGCACACAGCCAGTGGCAACCAACCTCCTGCACAGCCTGGATACGCTCAGGCTGCCTCATCAGCACCTCCCAAATAAGTGACAATTATTTAAGACCAGAAAGCCTTAAATAAGAATACCAATGGCTTTTTCCACTGCCAGTTCAAAGGTGGGGTTTTTTTCCAAAACACTGGACGCAGATTCCTGTAATGCTGACTTTGCTGCATTTTATTTCTTTGACAGTTTTTAATCACCTCTGGTCTAGCATTTGGAAATTATTATTCACACACACAACAGGAACAAGATTGCAGTGAAACACGAATTTCGCTGGCCTGCCTGATTTTGTCTGTACACACCACCTCACATATTACCAAATCAAAACAAGCCGGCCAACTGCAGTGTGAGGGGGAAATGAAAGGGCAGATCGGTGACCTAAAAACGAAGCTGAGACTTTGGCATGAGCTTGAAACTCTGCAGTAAAGGCAAAAAAAAAAAAAAAAAAAGCTGACTGCTTTCAAGAAGGAGCTTGAAAAGTTTATTAGTGGAAGTATATGAAGTGGTACCTGCAGAAAAATAAGGGATTGATCAAGGAAGTCCTTCCAACAGGAAAGAGTCATCCTCTTCGACAAACAGAAGAAACACTTAGAGAACAGAGGACACACATTTAAGGTCCTGATGCAGGAAAAACACCCCCAGGCAAATGGCTGGAGCAACTTCCCAAGCACACAGCTCTAATACCAAACACCACCACGATGTTACACACCCAAGATTTAGGTATCACATGATAATCATGAATAACGGCAAGGGCTTGATGAGTCAGTAGATGAAGCTTTAGGGCTTCAAGCAGTAGATCAGGAGTCGCACATTTCAGTGCTAATCCTATGCAAACTCACCCTGCCAGGTTCAAGAAGGTGTTAACAAGTTACCTTTGTTCCAGCAGGTTTCAGGTTTAATCGGGTAATGTCCACATTGCCAGCGTAAAACTGACACAGGATCCGCATCGTCCTCCGGCCAGGCTGACAGGAGAGGCTGTCACACACCAATGTCCAGCCTGGACTGTGCGTGCACCGCCAGGTAATCCAGTGTAAATCACTGGGGACTCAGCCTTCGCAAAACCAGCTCCTTGCAACATCAGGCCAAAGAGATCACGCGAGGTTGGCAGTAAACACTTAAACAGAACTGCAAAGTGCTTCTGCTACATGAGCCAGGTGCTGCCACCATAGACCACGTGCTAACCAGTCCTTCTGCAGCACTGGGAAGTACTTACTCAAGTTTGCAGAGGCCAAAGACTGAGCTATTTACAAAGTGATCGAGTACCACACAGCTGAGACCTGGTCCTATAAAAATGTAGCTGTTGGAGTCATTTTATAAAGTTTTAACATATTTTCAGAAGAGAGCGAACTTTCCATTGTTTGCCCCAGTTCGTTAGAAGCTCACACATCCCGCAGAGCAGAGGAAAGACACCCTCCACCCTCTCCAGGCAGCTCTGCACAGCTGGAGGCACAGGCAGTTTTTCAGAAAGCTCAGCTTTGCCTGCCATCCTCCTCACTGATTCATCCTCCTCCCACATCGCACTGAAACCCAAGCCCAGGGTTCAGTCCTTCACTGTAGTGTGCCACAATAATCAGGCCCCAGCTCTCTGGACAACCACCTTAGCCTCCAAACCTTCCAAAGACAAACTCCCTGAGGAGAACGAAACCTGCCTGCCCAGGAGACAGAGTCCTCAGGGAGCGATCACAGACCATGGGATGATCCACACCAGGAACCTTCCCCAAACCCTGTCATCCTCCACCCACGGGCTGACACATTTCTTTCCTTCTGCCTTTAACACAGAGACACAGAAGATTGCAATACAAACCACTCTTGCCCCAACATGCAGAGAATAAACCTTAACTGTGTTGCTTCGGAAGTCAGTGAGAAGCATTCAGGTACCAGCACAGAGTACCAGCCCGGAGCATGCAGAAAACAGGGTTTAGAAGATACAGAGGTCCCAAAAACTACACAACAGATGGCTACACCATTGGAATATTTCTAAAGTTTACAGCCAGTTCCCTGCACAGGCAGGGAGAAGCACACCCGGATTGCAAGGGTTAACTTCCCACGTATCTGGGGCCAAACGGCATTTCTGGGCACCGCCACTCTGTCCAGTGCTAGGCCAGGGACACAATGCTAAATAAAGATTACGCCAAGTGGTATTATGTAAATAATTCTCTTCCACAATGAAAGGATAAACCTAGACTGCTTGGTTAGTTATTAACCCCGGGAGCCAGCACCGCAGAGAGGAAATCCTGCCGGCTCTCCCTCCCCACATGCACTGCGAGAGCCGCAGCCAGGCTTGCAGCTACCAGAGACAATACCTGCACCATTCCCTGCCTCCTCAGGTGCTGGCACTCTCTTCGAACCACTTCCCACAGAAGGAAACCATTCGGGCCATGCCACATGGTCTCCTCAGGCAGCCCTATTCCTCCTGGCCTCACCACCACTGCTGAGGTTGGGCTTGGCCCCCTCCCTCCTCATCCGCCTCACACCACTGGTGGAGGACAAGAGGGCTGCTCCCTGCCCTTTGATGGAACACACTCCTCATCTCTTCCCTCCTCTTGAAGACCTTAGCTCCCCCTTGCAGGATGAGCCCACTGGCATCCGCCTTCGCCTGTACATCTCCTCCTGCCTAGAATAACGTACTCGACCTCTCTGCCTCTCTAACTCCCCCTTGCAACCTTCCTCCCGCCTTGGCCTCGCGTCTGAATGCTTTATGCTTGTCATAGGATTTTAAATCTGTCAGCAATTCATCCATCTGCTGCCTCCTGGGTTTTTAATGCCACGAACTGTTCTCAGATACAGCCTTGCATAAAGCTCTCAGTGGAAAATGAAGCTGTCCCTAATTCAGAAACTGAATCAGCTTCGAGATCATTTCTTTCTGCAGTGCTGGGCTGTTTCAAAGACTGGCTTCTTCCCTACAGCTAACAGAAAAGCCATGATGCTATCCAGTCTAAAATAAACATTACGGGAGCAGCGATAAGGGGAAATATTTCAGCTGACTAAGAGTAACATGGGTTCAAATCCAAGAGTAAGCTGATATTGCTTGTAATTTGTTCCCAAATTAAAAACACAGACTGGGGAGTGAGAAAATTGAGGGCATTAAACAACAAGCAGCATGCTCAGCGACTCTGTAAAACTTCAGCATTTCCATTTATGTTATTATTTTTTTAAATAACCTTCAGTTTCACGGATCATAAAGTTAATTTGGAGTTAACTTCCCTTCTCTGTAACTAGACAAAGCTGCTATCCCTTACATCCGTTAATGTTTGTTCAGTGCTCCGCAGCTATAAAGCGCTTGAGAGCACTGCGCATTATCAGCATCCGCCGTGCCACCCAGCAGGCACATAACCATGCCGACTGCTTTGCTCTCCTCGCATCCTCCTTGTGCCCAAGCTCTCCTCCAGCCCTCTCACTGCAGTAGGTATCACAGCCATGGCCATCTAGCTCTGGCTTTACCACTTTTCCTCCAGCACCAGTCACCTCTCCTCTGCAGGCAGGGCTCCTCTCTGGACATTTTCAAGCCAAACTGGAACCAACGGCCAAGCCGGCTGTTAGCAGCAGGGTCCACAGCAGTTATCACCTGTTCTTGCCTGCCCAACCATGCCCCATCTCTGAACTTCCCAAAGCGTAGGTGGCAGGGGTAGCAGCACTGCGTAAGCACTGCCTGCTCACCAGAAACATCCCCTCCTCAGGCACTCTCTTCGCCTCTTGTAAGGGACAACCCGCACCCACAAGCCTCGAGTTGCCAGAGGCAGGCTGGCAGAAAGGGAGAACTGGTGGCTTTGAGAAGGGACGTGACAAGTGGGTAGCGAGACTGGGAGTGCAACCCAGGTTTCTCAATTCCCAATACAATCCCGTTGCTGTCTCGTGCATAGGTCAGGGTTCACTTCCCAAAACTGCCACATCACTCATTTCCTTCTGCTCTTCTATCCTCCTGCCCTTCATATCAGATCCCTCCCTCCGACCAGGCTCTTACAGGCATTTTCATGCTCTTTGTTCTAGAGCTCCAGATCCCCTCTTCAATCTTATTTTTAGGAAGCATCTCTGCTCTAGCCAAGCCCATCAAAAGACATATTTCCATTTCCCATCCCTTTGGCATTACAGGGTAAACAAGAGCCTCTGACACCTGTGCACCAGCACAAGTCCAGCTATAAATAGCAATTCTCCACCACCTTGCAATGTCAATACACAGCAGGGGCCCTTCAGAGCCATGCAAGCTTTGCCACATCATCCTAGATGAAAATCCATGATCTTACAATGCCCGAACCCTTAAGAAGCTGCAAAAGCCTCAGTCACTAATCACAGAAGTGACTGGGTGCTGCTACACCTCATTTCTAACTCCATTACAGCTGACCCTACTCTCTGCTGAGTCTCCATGAAGAATAAAGCAAGGCACAGTTCACAGAAATGCAGCTGCTAAAAGATAACAGTCCTTTTAAACAGACATTGCCTTGATTCCCATCCTCAAGTATCCCTGCATCTAGCCTGTGATCTGCATTTGGGGGATAGGTACTCACAGGCACAAAACCCAGAAGGGAGCCAGTACTTGCTGTCAGGAACAAAAAGCCCTCGTGCTGAACAGGCAAAGCACTCATGAGGAACGAGACTCCTCTTCACCAGCTCTCCAGCAGAGCTGCTCTGACACACTGAACTTCACGTAGCCTTCCTGGCCTCAGTTTTCAGACATGTCAAGTGGCCTTGTCAGAATGAGACATAAGGTTAGGGATGGGTAGTATCACACCCCAAACACAAGGCCCTCTCAAACCCATGTGCCTCCACAACTGCTCACACCAGTCACCCAAAACCTACTTATGAACCTTACCAATTTATTCCTCCTTTCCTACCCATCAGCTAGAAACCGTGGAGAACATAACTTTCCTCCTCCCCAGAAAGCTGAGAAGATGACAGTAAAGTATTCCAAATGTGTCAATCATGGTTGACTTCAGGCAGATTTCTCCCAGGACAACCTGACCACAAACAGGACTGTATTTCAGGAGGCAACCAACAACCAGAATGTGCAGCAAGAGGAACACCGGGACCCAGCAAGGGGACAAATAATTTACGGACATTGGGCAAGACGAAGACATCTCCTATGACCTCATTTCAGCCAGCACAGTCCAGAATTGTTGTGGAGATGAGATGGGTAGCTCTCTTCACATGTGTAGCTATCAGCCAGCTGCACGCACGCTTTCATCTCCAATCATAACAAAACTGTCTTTACCAGACTAGATCTTCTAATTACAAGATGTGAACACAGCCTGAACCAAACTCCGTTTGGATTTAGCACAGGATGGCTCCAGGGACTGGAACAACCTCCACTGGAGGCAACTTGGTTCAAATCCAACCATGTCCATTATCAAGTGAAAGGTATTGCCAAGCAGCAGCTGTTCGGTGGCTTGCGTGAAACAACTCTATGGTTTCAGTCCAGATCCTGTCGTGAAAAAATGCCAGTCACCTCCTTGGCGCTCGAAGGTGTGAAATCAGAAGCATCCACCCACTTCTCCAGTGCTGGAGATGCCGGTGTGGGAGGTGTTCTCATACAGGACCAGTACTGGCTCCATGGAGCCAGCCCTGACCCCCACAGGGTTTACAGAACCAGGTATGTTTTGCAACTTGGCACAAACACACAGCTAAATAACAGAAACCACCACCCACATGAAGCCAGAAGAACAAAGTACCAGTGTTTTCCTGCCCCAGACATGTGCATGCCCAATCTCCTCTCTCACACCAAAAATAGCCCTGCTTTTTCACTTCTGGCAACAACAGACTGGTGTTTGAGTGCATTTGCTTTCAATAAACTAAACGCATTTTGCAAGAGTCTCTCTCATACTGAAACTTACTCAACTGAAGTTATAAAACATTGTCACACACAGAATTTCCCTTCCTTGTCATCTTGGGATTGAGCCTCAAAACACTGTGACCCTCACTCTATTTCCCACCCAAGGCACAGCTTCTGCACAGAGCCAGGCAGACACCGGCACACGGGAAGATAAGCTCAGTCCCGACGTCACCCAACCAGCCCGCAGTGAAATTCAAAGAATTCGGTACAACTTCGCTAAAGCCCTCCAGAATTTTTGTCACCACTTTCAGAAGAGATGGAAACCAGCCCCGAGTTGCCCCAACTCGCATTCCTTCCATTTATGAATTAAGAGTAGTACCAAATCTTTATCTGTAAAGCACACAGCAAACTAAAACTTAACCTTGTTGATAAAACCCCTACGCTAGATGGAAACGCTCTCACCCCACACGGCCAAGGAATACCAACGGAACAATCCACATCCACCAAAAGCAGATTAAAAATCCTGGATTCAACAAAACCCTGCTGTTTTCAGGCATTCAGAGCGCCAACCTTTGCCTCAAGGGAATACTGAAGGAGAGGTCACAGAAAGAGTTCAAGCCTTGAGCACCTGCGAACCGAAAGGGCAGCGTTAGGAAATACCCGCTGCACAGAACCGTCCGCTTGGGCAAATTCTTGAGCTGACCCAAACCACAAAGTTCACAGAACAGACCCAGCGGGGACATCCACGAGGTTCAAAGCGGTGGAAAGAAGAGATGGGTTTATGGGGTCAAGGCAATCCTCAGCCCCCAGCAGCGAGAGCCCCGCAGGTTCTGCTGCTTCAGTGGCTTTGGCAGCAGCCCACATGGCAGGCAGCTGCCTGCACCCACTGCAGCCTGCTCTTTGTGCATTGTCAGGGCAGGAGAGCAGGAGGAAGGGCCGAGGGAGAAGAGGGAACAGGAAATTATAAGAATCGACAGAAAAAAAAAAAAAAGCAATCGCTCCAGAGGCTGCAGCTGGGGTTTAGAGAAGCGTTCACTTGTTGCCTGCAGACACCAGCCCTGCGCACCCAACCCTCACCCGGGGAGCGGGGACCCCGTGGCCAGGACACCCCCCCCCCCCAGGCACTGGGGGGAACAGAAAGGGAGGGGGGAAGAAGAGAGGGGAAAAGGGGGAGAAAACAGCCCAAAAAGGGGGGGGGGGGACAGCCCACAAACAGGGGGAAAAGGGTGGGACAGGCAGCCCAAAAACAGGGGGAAAAGGGGGGGACACAGCCCGCAAACAGGGGGAAAAGGGGGGGGGAGCACAGCCCGCAAACAGAGGGGAAAGGGGGGGGGGGGCACAGCCCGCAAACAGAGGGGAAAGGGGGGGGGGGGGGCACAGCCCGCAAACAGAGGGGAAAGGGGGGGGGGGCACAGCCCGCAAACAGAGGGGAAGGGGGGGGGCACAGCCCGCAAACAGAGGGGAAAGGGGGGGGGGGCACAGCCCGCAAACAGAGGGGAAAGGGGGGGGCACAACACAAAAAGAAAGGGGGGGGACAACACAAAAAAAAGGGAAGGGGGAATGGACAGAGCCTAAAAACGGGGATGGGGGGTGGGGGGTGGTGTAAAGACTCGCGGGGAGAGGGGGAGAACGGGCGGGAGGGAGAAGGACCCGGGGGGGCGCAGACCAGGGCAGCTCGGGGCGCCCCCCCCCCCTCACACAGCGCGGCTCGCGAAGTGCAGGGCTCCCCCCGCGCTCCCCGGCCCCGCGAGGGTCCATGAGAAGAGCAGAAAGGCGAGGCAAACAGAAACTTTCTCCCCCCGCGGACACCCCCCCCCCCCGCCCCCCTTACCGAGCCCCGCCGGCAGCCGCCGCCCCCCATCGCGCCGCTCCCCGCTCGGCGCCCGGCGGGGGCCCGGCCGCGCCATCTGCGCCGCGGTTATAAATCCAGAGCCATGGGGCCGCTCCCCCGCGCCCGCCGGTTTGTTTGTCGGTGTGCGCGCCCGCCCGCGCCGGGCCGGGCCGGGCCTCCCCTGCCGCCGCAGCGCCCTGCCCTGCCCCGCGCTCGCGCCCTCCGGCCGCCCGGGGGGGGGCGGGGCCGCGCCGCCCGCGCGCCTTAAAGGGGCCGCGCCCCCCGCCTCGGGCTCCGGGGGCACAGGGGGCGCGGGACATAGGGGGTCGTCCAGCACGTCCCGCGCTGCCCGAGCACCTCGCACGGAGAACCCTAGAACGGCTCGGGGGGGGAGGCACCTCAAAGTCCCCCCAGCCCCCTCCCCACCACTGCAGGGGCACCTCCAGCCCCATCAGCCCGGCCTGGGACACCCCCAGGGACGGGGCAGCCTGGGACGGGGCCTCCCCCCTCGACCGTGAAGAATTTCTTCCTAATGTCTAACTTAAATCTGTACCTCCCCAATTTAAAGCCATTCCCCCTCGTCCCGTCACTCCAATACCTTGTAAAAAGCTCCTCCTCAGCTTTTCTGGAGCCTTTTCCATACTGGAAGCTGCTCTAAGGTCTCCCCTCAGCCTTCTCCAGGCTGAACACCCCCAAATCTCTCAGCCTGTCCTCATATGGAAGATGCTCCAGCCCTCGGATCATCCTTACAGCCTCCTTTGGACCCGTTCCAACAGCTCCATCTCTGAGAGAGAGAGCTGGGGGTGTTTAGCCTGGAGAAGAGGAGGCTGAGGGGAGACCTCATTGCTCTCTCCAACTACCTGAAAGGAGGTTGTGGAGAGGAGCGTGCTGGGCTCTTCTCCCAAGTGACAGGGGACAGGACAAGAGGGAATGGCCTCACCTTCCCTGGAGGTGTTTAAGGGATGGGTAGACGAGGTGCTGAGGGACACGGTTTAGTGATGGATAGGAATGGTTGGACTCGATGATCCAGTGGGTCCTTTCCAACCTGCTGATTCTATGATTCTATGATCCTATGATCTCCTTCTTACATTGGGGATTCCAGAACTGGGCACAACACTCCAGATGAGGCCTCGCATGAGAAGCAGAGAGAGCAGAATCCCCTCCCTTGCCCTGCTGCCCACACTGCTTCTGATGAAGCCCAGGACACAGTTGGTTTCTAGGCTGCGAGTGCACCGCTGGCTCACGTCAAGCTTCTCATTGACCAGCACCCCAGGTCCTTCTCCACAGGCTGCTTTCAATCGCATCATCCCCCATCCTGTACTGAAACTGCAGACCCCGCAGGGACACAAGGTATCCTTGCTGCCTTCCTGTCACCTGCTGTACCGGTGCCTCCAGCTCTGTCCATGTTCCCAGCTTTACTGGTGCCACAGGGTGTATTCGTGCCTCTGGGTGTCATCGATGGTTTTTTTTGGTGGAAATCGGGGATTCTTGCCCATGCTGTGATCTGGCCCAGCAAAAGCTGCCCCGGTGCTTTTTCAGACACCAGTGCTTCAGAAGGGGGTGTTGGGGAATGCCCGTCTCCGCTCAGTTTCTTGGCAGCTCACACCCAGCAAAGTTTCAGCTCCTGTGTATTTGGAGCCCAGATCTACCCCACAGCAGTGGTTTCCCCCAAAAGAAGGAAGAAGGGGGTCTCCAGGAGCAAACATCATGCTGCTCGTTCCCAGCCCCACCTTGGTGTCTGCACTGCCACCCCAACTGCCCCAAAAACCTTCCCCAGGACCGAGTTGTGCAGGGAAATCTGAATAGTTTAACAAGTGAATGCCTGCAGGAACTGGGCTCTGGGGCAGCCCGAGTTGTTCCCACGCCGTTCCCATCTTCGAGTTTCACACTGCAGCTTCTGATTTGTACGACTGTTCCACTTTTTCATGATTTTTCTCACCCTCTATCCTCCCAGGAGGGGAAGGTCACTCCCTCTCAGCTGTTTCTGCTCCTGCTGGCTGTCCCCTGCCCATGCAAATCCATCCCCCATCCCTGCTTTTCCCAACAGCTGGAAAAGCATCTTGTGAACCTCCTCTTCTCCCTCCCCTCTTCAGCAGGCAGCAAGCAGTTCAGGCAGAGGTGGACAGGCGTGCGTTTCCTGCCACTCTACCTCCCCACTGTGTATTTCTCTGTGCCCACATCTGCACAAGCGGCATTTTCCCGGGAAGCAGGATGGTGGGGCAGGCAGCTCATGGCATCCCTTGCCCCAGTACAGCTGTGCTGCCACAGGGCAGAGGGATTTTCCCAGGCCTGGACCCAGTTTCCTTAAGTCACCCGACTCGAAAGGTAAGCATAGGTGCACGCCTGGGTGCAAGCATAAATGCAAACATAAACATCAGGCGCACGAGTCAAATTGCCTCAAAGGAGCCCGGTGTGCTGGGAAAAGCTGGAAAAGTTGCCATCCCGTGCCTGTGGCATCTGGGTGTTCACAGATTTCAGTTTCCATGCAGTTCAAGTCCTTGTTTGTAAGTGCTCGTCTTGTAAGCTGAGCATCTTGCGAGGCAAAGCAGCAGATCAAATCTTCCTCTGGAAGATGTGATTATCTTGGAAGATAAAGGACAGAATTTATCTGTGTTGCATTGTGGGGTGCCTCTGCTCCAGCCGTTAAGCATTTCATGAGCTGGAACTTCTTTTTTTTTTTAATATCTCTGACTTTCCACTTAATGAATGGAAGGCAAGTCCTGTACCATAGCAAAAAGACTCATGACATTAATTTTACAAGAGCCAGGAGCCAGGCTTTTAGATTCCAGTGACCTTAGAACAACATTATAATCAAATGAATTTTAAAAAACCCTTAGGGTTGAACACACTTTCCAGCAATGCTGAATATTCTGCCAGAGCACAGATGGATTTTTTGCCCATGTTCCTATCGTCCAGAAGGCCGTGGTCCCAAAGGGTGTCGCTGGGCTGGTATCACAGCGTGAACGTGGGCTTTTCACAGTGGCATAGTTCTTGTCATGGAGAGGATTATTTCCTCTTGCATTTCTACATATTTGGGCAGCCTGGCTGCCTGTAACTAGCAGCTACCAGATCCCAGTTGTGTTTATAAAACCATTATGCAAAACCACTGCATCCAGTAATCCTAAAATACTCCAAATAATACCCAAATTACCCAATAATACCTAGAAATAATGGTTGCCCCAATGCTGCGGGGCTAAGTGACTTCCAGTGTGGTTCAAGACTGAGTGCTGAACCGCTCTAGTCCAGATCCGATCTTTACATCCTCATCTTAACAACCTAACGAGGAGCATGTGACTCCTTAATGCTAGATATCTTTGTATGGTATTGCCGTTCCTGGGAAAGCAAACCCCTTCCTTGTCTCAAAGAAAGAATGAGCTTGGCTTTAAAATAATGGCTTTGCAAACACCAGACAGCAACAGTAAGCTCTTTGCAATGGGGTTCTGGCTTTCAGAGCCTCAAGGCTTTGTGTTTTCAAGCTTTTTCCCTGCAATTGTGGAAGCTGGAAGCTTCTTCTTCTGGTTAAATCACAGATGAGGTTGTGGCAGCATCCCAAAGCTCTGGGAGCTGCTTCATGAAAGCAAAGACTACAGCAAGCTCACATCGTGGGCCGGAGGGAGGGCTGGCTTGGGTCACAGTGCCGCAGCCGGACACGTACACACACATTAAACAGAGAAGACAGAGCCAGGCTGTCGCTGTAATCAAAGTATATCTGAGCGGCGAGGCTGCAGATAGCTTACACAGATTTTCCGTAGTGTTTCACTTCGAAGCTGCTGTTGATAGCTATTCCATCAGATAAAATGGTAATGCAACCTGCCTCTGAAACGTCGCAGCAGCAAGTATGGGGATTTCTGGTCTCAGCGGAAAACTGGAGTCCTGCCTCAGCTTCTTGAAATGTTTTATATTAAACTTGTCCCACACCTGGCACAAATGCAAGAAATTGGGGTATTTTCTTGCTTAGTTTCACCTAAAATCCTCCAGGAAAAGAAGAGGGATGCAAAACAGGAGCCACCCTCACTTTGAAACTACACTCCCATGGAAAGCTTCAGGGGAAAGTAATTACATTTAAAGCAAGCTGCAGCCTTTAAACTAAGTCATCCTGTAATTGACTTTATCAGAGCATCAGCCCACTAGACCAGTGTGGGTGAAAACTATGGCAGGGGCTTACCCTCCACAACCACCCATGACCCATGGTGCTGGGATGGGCATGAGGGGGCTTGGACCCCCCCAGCGCTGTGGAGGGACCCGGGGGTGGGGTGGATGTTCGGTGAGGGGTGGAGGCGGCAGGAGATTTGCACCCCTGCTCTGCATGATTCAATGTGGCTCCCTCCACAGCACCTTCCTACCACCCTAGTGACCTGTCTTTACTTGCTCTGGGCATGAGAAGAATTTGATGGGACTCGGGTGGTGTGAAGGGCTGGAGTTCACCTCAGGGAAGCAGATCAGTTTTTGGGGAAAAAACCCACCCTAAAATAAAGGTCTGCCACCCTGGAGGAGGAATGAAAAAGCCTGGAGAACCAGGGGCCTGCACTGGCTCCCTGTGGCCATGCTCCATTTGCAGGAGATGACTGCTCCTGCCTCAAGCTGGCAATGGTTTACGGAAACAAATGACGCAACGTGGTACTCAGCTACATGCTGAGAGGGGGAAAAACTGAAGTGATCCTGGATGGCAGCTGTAAATTGGGAACTTAACTAAGAAGCAGGGCTGCCTTCATCCCCAAGGTGTAAGGGTGATCCCACCCCTATGCGTCAGCTTCACCAGCGGGAAGGGACCCCCATTAGCATCCTGGTATGCACAACAAAGGGGTTGTGCTTTCCTGGCTGGTCCTGATTCACGGCCCCGAGGTTTGGCCTTTCTTTTTTCTCCTGGCTCTTTTCTTGGCTCCCTTTCCCAAATGGCTGGACCAAGCAGTTCTGAGCAGCTGCGCCTTCCCCACTTCCCGCGGCGGGTTTGGGTTGGGTTTGCAAAGCTCCTGCCAGGGCCTGGCATCAGGTCCTGCTCCGTCTGCCCTCCCCAAAACACCCATCACCAGCAGACCTGGACATTCGCATCCGCTCCTCTCAAGTTGTGCTGAAGCTGCATGTGGATTTTAACACGCTGGGGGCAGACAGGACCCGTGGGGCTGCAGGACCTCAAAAGGGTCTTGTCTGACCTGAAAGAATCTGCTTTTAAATTCACATAAATACAGATTGCTTTTAGATTCAGCTAAAAGCAGCAGATGCGCTCATAGTGCAAGGGCAAATGTTCTTTTCTGCCCTGTGACGGGCACGGCAGCAGGGCTGTTTGCAAAGCAACGGGGCTGGATGGACACATGCTGGCTCCCCTCGCACCGGTGACCTGTGGGGGGGAGCGGGCAAGGGGCACTGCACGCCGCTCCCGGGCAGCGGTGCCTCTTCCCGAGGGACCTGCAACTGTGAATACCAGGTGTAGAGAGAGCAGCTAGAGATGGCTACCGTGTTATGACAATAAACAGCACAGAAATTATAACCGAACAGATGGAATGAATGCGTTCCAACTCCAAATCAGTTTGGGGAAGCAAATAATTCTAAAAAAAACCCAAATTAAAATACACAAAGCTACCTCATGGCTCTCCCTGGGGAAGCAGAAGTGTCTTGAAGGAGAAGCGCCTGTGCAGCGCCCCATGCCAGCATCCCTGTAGTGAGGGCATCAGGTGTAGGAGTGTGTCCCGCACCAGCACAGAGGGCAGCCGGCCGTGCTCAGGTACACTCCCCCAGCACGGTGCGCACGTGTGTAGCAGTGTGCAGCTGTGTCAGAAATTTCTCCCCTAGTGAGAAAGTAAAACCAAACGTTCCTTGCTAGGCAGCAGTGTGGTTTCCGTTGGTGCCAAATAAAGATGCCTTTTACAGGTATCAGACAGAGAAATGGTTAAAATGAGCGGAAGATCAGAGTGGTGATTAGCAGGCTTTGGTAGAAGCCTGGTGCACTCTCTGCTTCCTACCCACAACAAAAGCGCTGTGGCCCCACAGCTCCTCGTACCCCTGCATGGCACCCCAGCCTGACCCTCTCCAGTGCCGTCCCTGAGGTGCATCGTGACGCCAGGGCTATGCCACCACAGCACAGTGGGGATGGGGTGTGAATTTGGAGCTAGGTGTCAAAGCCATCCCCTTCCAAGCCAGCGATGAGGATGCCAACGGGCAGGGGACAGGCTTAGCAACCAGTTTGGCCTCCCAGATACACACCTCTGGCAGACAAGTTGCTGCCCCCCAAGGTGCTGGGGCAGCCCACAGAATAACTAACTAGTCTTTACCACAGAAATAAATGGCCACAGCTTTATTAAATCAATATTAATTCATAATCTTTAACAGACAATTATAGTTATCTCGCACACGAAACTACCCACCTCTTCAAATCTCCTATCTGACAGGGTTATAATTAGCTTATTACTGGCCATACATCTGCTAATAACTTTTCCCTCAGCCCTGTGAAGTGAATTAAGGAGTGCTAATAAACCATGGCTGTTAATCCATTTATATGTCTTATGCTTTTGTCTAGGCACCAAATTTAAAGATACACAGAAAGGGATTTTCTCCTTCCCTTCCTCCAAGCTCTTGCCACCCCTTGCTGCTTGGTGTGAACAGCAAGGGTGCCCTCAAAATATCCTGGAAGATGTCATCCTCACTCGGAGGGGGATGCAATGGGAAACTTGGGTAAGCAAGTGAAAGCAAGCTGAAAAATCTTGGAATATCTAAGAGCGGGTATATTTTCCCCAATGTTTTCTTATTCTTAGCCGCAGTGTCCACACCTGGTACAAGGCAGAGGGTATTTTGGGAAGGTCCACTGGCATGGCTGTGAACCCCAAAAATACCACATGGGAGGCACTAATGGACCAACTTCTGCAGCTCTTCCAGCAGTGCCCACTCTCGTTCCTCTGCCACAGAGTATTGACAGTGCTGGTCATTAGCAATAACAAAAGTGAGATAAGAGGCAGCTGGGGGTGGAGGGAAACGTTGATCTAAAACGATGGCCAGTAATAAAGGACAGCAGAGAGGCACTGTGTGATGTGATGAGATAAAAGCAGATGGCTGGCTGCTGCTTCTAATTATAGGTCCCTGCTAATGAAGAGGGCACTAATTAAACTGACATTGTCCTAGGACATTCATTTCTATAAAGACCTGGAGCTAGGGCTCGGGGTGTATGGGTACCAGGATAGGGTTCCCCACTGCCTGCCAGGAACTGCCCCAAAACCTGCTTCTCTCTCATCTCTGCCCCTGCATCCACACCACATAATGAGGTTTGCTCTCACCATGGGGACAGTTGGGTCCAGGACACCATGGGGACGCCAGGTAAAGGCTGACAGTGATACCTGTTTTCTATAGAATCTTAGAATGGTTTGAGTTGGAAGGGACCTTAAAGATCATCTAGTTCCAGCCCCCCTGCCATGGGCAGTGAAACCTCCCACAAGTCCAGGCTGCCCAAGGCCCATCCAATCTGGCCTTGAACACCTCCAGGGATGGGGCAGACACAACTTAAATCTTCCCCTCTCCAGTTTAAAGCCATTCCCCTCATCCTGTCACTCCATGCCTTTGTAAACAGTCCCTCCCCAGCTTTCCCGTTGCCCCTTCAGGCACTGGAAGGTTGCTATAATGTCTCCCCAGAGCCAGGCTGAACAACCCAACTCTCTCAGCCTGTCCTCATACGGGAGGTGCTCCAGCCCTCAGATCATCCTTGTAGCCTCCTCTGGACCCATTTCAACAGCTCCATCTCCTTCTCATGCTGAAGATTCCAGAACTGGACACGGTACTCCAGGTGGAGTCTCACAAGAGCAGAATCCCCATATGTTCAGGCTGTGGTGGATGGGAAAGCCCCAAGTTTGTCATGGAGGTGACCTTCAAGCCTGCCCAGGCTCTGCTGCCAGCCCAGGAAGGCTCTGAGGTCCGAGCCCCTGAAGACAAAAGGAAGCTCCTTTTGAGTAAGAAATGCAGTTGAGTCTCACGGGTGAATAATTTATGATGCTTACTGTAATAAGGCAGAAAAAAACCACATTCAGTTCTGGTTTCATCATACTTTTGGCTATGAGTAAAACAGTAGAAAATTATGAGGGCTTCCCACAGCAAAGCCAAACGCCTGAGACTGAAACTGGTAGCCAGGCCACTTCTTAACCAGAGAGCTGATCTTTTACATATTTTTGGTCGTGTTGGCTCTTTTCTTCCTCCATGGAAGAGGTTTGATGTGTATGTGTAATGACACCACTGTCTCTTTCTTGGCTGAGCTCAGCCTGCAGCATGAGAGCCTTCCCCAATGGCAGTGAGAAGGGAATCTGGCCTCACCCATCCTGTGACTCCCACAGATCACCCACTGGCACAAGGAGACAAAGCCTCTTTAGCCCCTCAGCGATGGTGGGATTTGATTTTCTCCACCAGAAAGCAGAGCTGAAGTCAGAATGGATCCGGAGCTCCTTCCCACCGCTCCAATGATGTTCCCACAAAACAAGGGCTTCCCCAGTTTGGATGTGCTGGTTTTTGCATGAATTAGGAAATTTTGTTCATGGTGGAGGTTTTTCATTTCAAGACATTTGGTATTTATTGAGACTGGGAAAGGAAAAACAAATTTCCCTCTTCTGTCCCCACTTCAACTCTAGCAGGAGCCCTGCTTTGTGATGGAGAAGCGTCTTTTAACAAAAGACAGAAGACGTGCATCTCAAAGAGGAGCCAGCAAAAATGGGGCAGAAATTTTGGAGGCCCTGAAGATGGGAGGTGGACGGAGCGGCTGGCAAGCAGCTGGCTGAAATCTGGCAAAATCTTGACTAAAAAAATAAACTCGACAAAACCAAATTGATGCTTGTGAGACAGTGTCTAGAAAAATCCAAATATCTTTCAGGCAATGACTTTTTCCAGGTGAATTCCATGGGAATGACCCACGTGGCCCTGAAATGGTATTTTTGGGGTGGCCCGACAGGTGCAGAAGAGGCACACGGAGTGGTGGGTGAGGCGATGCAGGACGGGGCCCCCAAGTTCCCAAGGGGTGGCTGCTTCCAGCTAGGAGAGCTGGGTTTGCTTAGATTAGAGAAGCTTTTCTGGGAAGGATTCTGTAGCTACCAGGCTACAGGCATCTTCCCATGGACACAGAACAGAGCGAGCGCCTGCTAAGTCCCTGCATGACGACTGCAGCAATTTCAAGCCCTGCTTAGACAGGAGAAGCAGTTGCTGGGGCACCCAACCTTTTGACATCTTAATGAGACAAGGGTTCAAAAGAAATCCCACCAGGATTTTTTTGTTTCTTTTTCTTATTTCTTCTTGGAGAGATCAACTTTTCATCTCCCTCCTCCCAAGTATGAGACAGCCAAACATGGGGATAACAAATGAGCATCTTGCCCCACCTGAGGAGTTCAAGCCACCATCACCCAGCTCCTTGTCGCTCCAAAGAGCTGGGAAGCACCAGCACAGTGTGCAGGTGTGGGTGCAGGGCAGGAGATGTAATTAGGTGCAATTCATGAACAGCTCATCTGCTATATTTAACAGACGGGCCGATTCCTCGGCAAGCCAAACTCCATGGAGGAGCTGAGCTGTGACAGAGCTCTGCTCCCCCAGCCCGGCTCTCCAGCACTGGACTGGCCAGGAGTTGGTTGTGGTACCTTCTGAAACACGCTTTGTTCTGCAATTTTATTTTCTAATGTCTGTTTATCCTGTGTGTATCTCAACTGAGCAGAACACTCATCCAGGTATTTTTAGCATTTAGAATTTTCCATTCAACGGGGTTAAAGTTAGTTGGAGGGAGAAGAGCACAATGCCCCCTTTTATCTTAATCTTTTTGCCTGGAACAGATGGGAGCCTGAGTCCTGCCTGAGCCCCAGTGACGTGTCATGAAGGACACGGTAACAGAGGAGACACCGTGTCTTCTGCTGAGAGAGGGGAAAGAGTGTATGCGTGCCAGCATGGGAGCACCCAGTCGGGTGGGAGTGCTGGTGCCCAGCTCCCACCAGCTCCCCTCCCTCAGCCTGCCGGCCAGGATTAACATGAGAGACTCCTGAGGTTTGGGAAGCACCTGGGAGAGCTGGCGCACCGGGTGGGAAGGCTGCAAGGCTGCTGTGGGTGACTGACTTGTTCTCAATCACAGTCTCTGCTTTCCGTCTCGGCCACTGTTGTGCTGGAAGCTGCTGCCTGTAGGGTGGGAGCCCTCCCTTAGTATCTCTGCCAGACCCTGTCCTGAGTCCTCATCCCACATAATACCCAGTGACGAGGAAGAGAGAAGTTCAGGAACCAGCCAGGGCCCTTAGGGGAGCCGCAGGGCTTGCCTGTCTGTGCAGACCACTTAAATACACAGACTGCACTGAAGCACCAGCTTAACTACAAAAATCATTGAAGTAAACACTGAAGTTCCCTGGAGGAACACTCATATTCTTATTATTAATGAAAGTCACCAAGTGGATGGGAGATTTGTGTGTCAAGCTTTGAAGATGGGACCGACAATTACCAGCAAGATGTTCAATAGCCGCAAGCAGCAAGCCATGCTGGTGCTCAGCGAAACGCCCCCATTCCTTCAAGCAATCCCCCAATTCAAGGACCAAAAGATGTACCAAAACACCCAGGGCTGAGTTCTCCATCCCAGAGGGACAGGTGCTTGCCTCCAGCAAGGCTGGAGCTGCAGCAGGCGAGTCTGTGGAAAGCAGGGCATACTTTCCTCTGCAGGGAAGGATAAAAGAGTTATTATAGAGGTGCAGGCTCTGTTCAGGCTCACGCTAGGCTCCTTGCAAGCAGAGGGTAAAGAGCTACTTATACTGGAACATAAAAGCCAGGAGACAGCGGAGTGCTATAAATAGGGCATATAAACTTTCAACTGACAAGTCTCTGATTTTGTTATTGCAAAAAGAAAAAAAAAAAAGGAGAAAAAGTGCCTAGATGGAGCTGACAAAGAGGGAAATACATGCAGAGTACAGGTTTGTTCCCAGTAACGCGCTTATTATAAGTCAGATGTAGTTAGAGCTATTACTTTAGCTTCAAATGAATGTAAGGAGAATAAATCTGCCTTTGTGCAAGGCTGCCTGCAAATAGCATCTCCCTCTGGCAAACCTGCAATTGTGTTTGCATGAGACATTTGTTAGAATAAATGCAATTTAAAAAGAAAAACAGTTCACACCTACGGCAAGGGAAAGCTGGTGGTATGAATGGTAACCAGCAGAGGAGGAGGGCTCCGTTGGCAGGGGGCAAAGCCTGCAGAGCTGGAAAGGGCTCCTCTAGGCTGGCTGGAAGGATGGAGAACCTGTGAACAGTTCATCCTCAGTCCCTGTCCCCACGTCACATCTTTACACCATCACCCCAAGCTGCAGAGCCGATTTCAACCATTTTCCTACTTCTGTCCCCAAAAGGATTGCCCGGCCCTGCGCTCGGCCCCCGGGGTTCGGCCTGGGAGGGGCTGGCGAGGGGTGGGTGCCTGTCGGTGGGGAGGCCCTGGCACAAGGTACCCAGGGAAGCTGTGGCTGCCCCATCCCTGGAGGTTCAAGGCCAGGCTGGATGGGGCCTTGGGCAGCCGGATCCAGCGGGAGGTGTCCATGGCACGGGGGTGGATCTAGGTGATCTTTAAGGTCCCTTCCAACCCAAACCATTCTATAAATCTATGAAATATGAGCATTTCTCACACTGAAACTGTATAAATTGTGCTTTTAATGTCGCTCCGCTTCTAGAGTAAATGTTCACATTAACTCTAGACAGGGGACAGGACAAGAGGGAATGGCCTCAAGCTCCGCCAGGGGAGGTTCAGGCTGGACATCAGGAAAAAATGTTTCATGGAAAGGGTCACTGGACACTGGCAGAGGCTGCCCAGGGAGGGGCTTGAGTCCCCTTCCCTGGAGGGGTTTAAGGGATGGGTGGACGAGGCGCTGAGGGACATGGGTTAGTGATTGACGGGAATGGTTGGACTCGATGATCCAATGGGTCTTTTCCAACCTGGTGATTCTATGATTCCATGATTCAATGATTCTGTGTGATTAAACACAGGTTTTCTAGGGAAAGGATGAAACACACTGGAGGTGGGGAGGAAGCATTTTCCATTGCTCCAAGCAGTCACACCATCACAGCCCTTGGGACCAAACCCTGAGGTTTATCCTGCATCCATGCAGCCAGGGCATGAGGGGATGGGCATCCGGGGAGGGTGCTGGTGTGCTGCAGGCACACAGACACCCACACTTTATCAGCAAGAAGCGCATCCTTATCTTCTGCTTTGTAAGCCAACTGAAAAAGAAAAGCTCTTCCTTCAAAGTTTTAGATTTTGTACTTTTTCTTCCTAAATAACTTTCCCAAGGTATTGAAAGCACTTGTGGGGTTTTGGTTTTTTTCTGTTTTAAACAAATATAGATTTTTTTCCTCCCAGAGCATGTCGCCACCCAGTTCTGACCTCCACCCTGCTCTGCTGCAGGGTTTTGGGGAGGAGCCCAGCAGGGGTGGCCCTCTGGGGGGCTCCTTGTCACCTTGTGATACCCACAGGCACATCCCCTTCCACTGACTGGGGATGCTGACTCGCAAATGCAGCGTCTCATTCAGGTAACAACCTAAGGAAACGGGGAGAAAACCCTCTGCAAAGTCCCCTCACGCCTTCTTCTGTTATTATTATTTTTAATGTTATTCCCATTGAATTTATAGGAACAACTGTCTGGGAAATGACTTTACCTCTGGTTCCTTCATAAATTTTTAATAGGGCAGAAATAGAACCAAAAGGGATTTAAAAAAAAAAAAAACCGTTAGCGTCAAACTCTGGGTCTATTCATAATTAATTATACTTTCAGGGGGAGGGGAAAAAAAGAGGAAACATAATTACAAGCTTCTAGTGAGAACATTCATTATCATGCTAATGCAGAAATCAGTACTGCTGTGCCTCTGTGTGTGTGTGTGTGTTCGGTCTAATCACTCCGCAGTGATGTGTGTCATTCACGCATTTACTGCATGGGATTATAAAGTCCAAGTTAAAAATGAGAAGATTAATCGCAGCCTGGATCGATGGGGATTGGGACCAGCTGGTGCTGGCGGGATGCTTCACCCTTGGCAAGGCAAGAAGGGTGGGTATCTCAGCACTGGCTACCGGGGCACCATGGCCGAGGTGCCCGCGTGCGAATAACATCTCAGCTTCAATATTTTGTGCTAACATGCCAATACAGGGGTGTCGGGAGGGATTTTGAGGTATGAAGAACAGTGCACATCAGGGGAGGGAGGAATAAAGCAGGCTTCCTCAGAAGGAGCCCAGAGGGAGGTGGAAGTGGAGAAAAACAAGGCAACATTACATCTGTTTAGTGCATAGCAAGTTGCCAGATTAGCCACGCTGGGGAGACCTCACCTCACAAAGCAGACCCTGAGCATCCGCCCCATGAGAGGCATTTGGACTGCAAAACTACCCCAGACAGGGCTGATCCCAAATGCACAACAGAGAGGAAAGAGCAATTTTCTGTAAAAGAAGAAGCAAGAGTCTCGATTTAACTCTAGAGCATTGATGTTGCCAGCAATAGGGCGTATCTCTTTTCTGTTCTGTTCCCTTGAGGGCAAGTGATGGCAGAGCTGGGACGGGCAGCACGCCCTGCACGGGACCCCGCTGCCCCCAGAATCTTCATGAAAAAACAGCTGGGAATTGGGAGGAAAATGTTTTCCTCAGCATCACAGGACCAAACCCAGCAGTGACTGGTGGGGTCAGGCACAGGGCCAAGCCTGGGCACATCCTGCTCACATTGGACACTTGAATTTGAATCATAGAATCATAGAATCATAGAATAACCAGGTTGGAAGAGACCCACTGGATCATCAAGTCCAACCATTCCTATCAAACACTAAACCATGTCCCTTAGCACCTCGTCCACCCGTGCCTTAAACCAGGGAGGAAAAACTCAGGTTTGGATCCATGACTCAAACATCAGGTTCAGTCCCAGACATGTTTATAGACATGAGTTATCTTAATTATATTAAACCTGTGTTAGCCATCTGCACAATCTGAGCATTTCTGTGGAATAATTAAACCGATCTCCCTTTATTTCTCAAGCTGCCAAGTGAATGTCCTACTTTTATAAGTAGGAGCACTGCATTTCCCCAGCTATAAATCCTCCTGCAGACTGCAGGAGCCAGAGCCTGGCAGGCAGAGCAGAGCCAAGAGAGGATGAGGCAGTGGCAGGACACCCTGCCCTCCTGGATGGCATAAAAGCCTTAGAGCAACAGAGCTCTAAGGGCTGTGCTACATCATGTTCCTGCCTGCAAGAGCCAGCCAGGGAGAGGGCGGTCATGGGCAGCTGGAGAAACCTGGGGCCAGGAGCAGCCAGTGGTCCAAAAAGGGATTAGAGAGGGGAATGGGTGGAGTTGGGTGGTGACATGATGCCATCTCTAATTCAATAATCCTCTGCTCAGAGGACAGTGGTAATTAACGCAAGATCACAGTTTCCCTTGCGCACATGGGAAAATCAGATCTTGTAGCAAACGGGAGGGTGAAAAGATGGAGCCAGCAACAAGTGCTGAGAGTTTTGCTGTGTCCCTGCTTGCCCCCGTCTCCCTGCAAACACCTTGTTCCCAAAATATCCTGTAACGCCGGGCAAAAACTCTTCCGAGTGCTGCCAGGATCCGGGCTGTCTGCTGGGCATTGCAGGTCCCGAGTCACAATGATGCTTCTGGAGAGCTGCTGAAAACAACCAACAAAACTTCCTTGGAAAAACCCACCCCCTGGCTCTTCTGGACCTCCGTCCATGGACAGTGTCCTAAAACACAGAGGTAGCTCCAGCACCCACAAGCCAGTGCTTGCGCATCCTCAGCAAAAAGCACCTACCACCTTCAAAATTCACCAGCTTTTCTTGGCATGAAAGCAGCTGCTGGCACAATGGGCTGAGCGCATTAAATTTAAGTGGGAAAGCATTAAAAAAAACTGGGATTTTTTTGCAGAAAATGCCACCATTACCCAGGCACAACTGAATTTCCCCATCCAAAGATGCTCCCCTGGGAGCATTGAGACGCTGCTGTCAGCACAGTCAGTAGAAAGAAGAGAAAGTTAATGCCTGGAGTCCTAAGATAGATTTTTTTTTTTCCAAAAGTGGGCTTTGTGCAACATCTGGGAGCTATTCCCTTCCATGTGGGCTTGGGCAGCAAGGTGATGGGCCCCCCAGGCTCGCTTAAGGTGCAGCTGTGCCTGTTCCCAATATTTAGGGTTGCCCGTGAAGCTCCCTGACTCACGCCAGCCCTGGACAAATGGGCTGTGCGGTGGTTTTGGCCAGTGTCTGAGCTCAGGGCTATTTGGGAACATGGAGTGTAATTGCTCTGCGGAGTCTGCCAGCTGCTTTAAAAATATCCACCCTACCTCAGCACACTGACACTCCCATTTTTATCCAAAAGTGGATTTGGGAGGCAGAGGCTAAGAGTAGCGCTGGGTGCTATGGCCTTGAAAAGAGCTCTTACAGGCACTGCAGGGAAAATAAAGTGGCAAAAGGAACATTTGACCATCTCCACAGCATCACGCAAGCAGCAGGGTGCCCGGTGTAGAGCATGGCCGGCGCTCACACACCTGCCTGGCCCTGGAGACCAGCAGCTCCACAGCACTGCAGCCTCCACTCTGCCTCATTAGGGCACTTTCCCAAGGCATAAAGCAGACCTCAGGTTTTATATGAGGGTTTAAAATGAGTTATCACACAGGGCTGAGACAAGCCTACCATGCCTCTCTCCCTGAAAGCCCTTCCCCGGAAGATAAAAGGCCTCACTGTTCTTCAAAATGATGAAATTGGAGCCAAATCCCCTGAAAGAAAACAGATGACCTCTTGTTCTGGGAACAGCTACAGTTCCTCCCTTTAACTTCATCACCGCCTGAACCCTGGCCAAATGAAAAGCCATAAGCCACGGCTCGAGCATCCCCGACCCAGCCGCAGGTGGGAGGAAGGCTCTTCCCAAGCCCCCCGTTAGGGCTCACAAAGCTGCCCACCCTGCTCTCCGCTTTCCCCAGGCCACTTCTGCAGGGTGGATATCTCCTCTCTTCTGCTGTGGGATGATGTTTAAGCCCTCAGCACAGCCCCAGGTGCCTGCAGGAGTCATGTTTTACACAGAAAGGTCACATCATGTAACACTTCTGTCCACGAAAACGTTGCTGGATGCTGAATTTGGCATTTCAACACCCGTATTCATGCAAAGCAGGTACAGCCCAAGCCATAATTCAAATATTTTGTGCTGATATAACCAACTGATAGGAGAATAAAACCAGATTACGCACACCCTTTCTGGAGACGTTTTATGATGTATGACAATAACCCTAAAGCTTTTCCCCACAGTATCCTAGATGGGATTTGGGAACAGCCAGCCAGGGACGGTCTGGCCCTATGTGTCCTGCGCATCCCCATCCTCTGCCCTCCAGGCAAAGGCAGTGGGAGCAGTTAGTTTCCCACTGAGACAAGCTATAAAGAAATGCTGCTGGGAATAAATCCCAAAATACCAACTCGCAGTGCTTTCTCATGGGACTGGTGGCTGCTGGTACAAGGATGCTGCACCCACGCTGCGCCTACCCGGGCAGAGGCAGCATCCGTCCTGGCGCGGGGTCCAGCGCAGCCGCCCCGTGCCCAGGGCAGGGCTGTGGGAAAACACGGGCGTTACAAGGGCACAGACAGCCCAGTTTGGCATACTCCTTTTTTCCTTGTTGTACTTTCTCCATCTGTATTGAATAGCAGCACCATGAATATTCAAGAGAAAAACATGTTAAAAATCACTGACATTTCCAGGATTGGCTCACAGTAGCCAGAGGACGTCATTTGCAGTAATTACAAATAAAATCCACGGCCTTTCACAGATGACAACAAATCCAAATGGCCTTTTTACACAGTGAAAACATGAGCCATAACACTTTTCTTCAAAATATCTTCCAACCAGTTGCTGCTTTTACAGGCATCTCTGAACGAGCCGATCTCAGAACAACCTCCTGTCACTGTTGCATTCGCTGCCTTGTGCAGAGAATGAATAGCTCTTCTTTTTCCCTCCCTCTCGTTTGAGAGTTTTCTTGGTAGGGATGAAACCACGAAACAGAAGGCCGCCTAAATGAAATTATTAACCCAGAGAAACCACTAAAGGAACTTGATTAATTTGCCAAGTAACAAGCCCGTTTTGTTCTTTTAGGCAACACATCTTGAAGTAATTGAATCACCCCTTGAAAAAAAAACAGTAGATGATTGAGCCCTGAGGTACACTCGCTCGCTATCCTTAATAAATCTCTCTTTATGAAGGAGGTAGCCTGCTTTTCTCATCAGAAACCTGTTAATTTTTTTTCTCTTCTAAGTAATTGAATACAAAGTTCAAAATATATCTGCAGCATCCTTCAAGACAAAAAACAAAATCAAAGGTTTATCTCCTGTTTCATCTCAGCGAGTTAATTATGCTCCCATAATTGAGTTAAACCAGCAGGTTATTAAAAATACCACAAGATCATTTTTATTTTTTTAGAATGTAATACCATAAGCCTCAAGTCTTTGGCAGAACCAACCGTCCGGAGACCTGGATCGTGCCCTGCACAGTGCAGGAGGCAACCAAGATGGACCACCTCAACCTGGTTTCGTTATGTAAAAGTAGCTGGAGTGGATTTTCTCCTATATTTTCTGAATCTGGACAACGGACCCATCTCAGTTGTGTCATTGTTGCCTCCATCAGAGCTGCAGAACCACTTGGCACATCTGCAGGGACATCCACAGCCTAACAGCGGCTTGCTGAAGGCAGTTGTGCATCTTCCCTCCATCTCAGGATAAGCAGGTCTGGCTGCACAGGCTCCCACCAGAACCGAAATACCTTTTACTATTGTCTAAGAAACCTACATTTATCGTGCCCGGGGATGGAGGAGGAGCGCCCGACCCTCCACCACAACACGTATGGAGCTTCCAGCTCAAGTATATTTCTAATCAGCATTTTGCTTCAGATTTTACCCATTCAATGAATTCCACTAATTCTAGGGAATTACAGAAATAATTGCTATTTTCCAATAGATACAGGCCTGCCTCTCGAGACAGAAAAAAATATAAGGAAAAAAAAATCAATGAAGAGCTGTTTAAGGAAAGTCAAAATAAGCTATTTCCATCTCCTCATTTGCAATTAACTTCAGAGCATAACACAGTAGGAGGTGGTTCATGGGAAAAGTACGACTTCATTGTAATCCTCCCTCCTTTTAAGTGGAAAGATCAGCAGAGACAGATGTACCGAAGCAGCTGCCGCTCCCTGCCACGTCTCAGCCATTCTGCTCTCTCCAAGCTGCGAGAGCAGCAAGAGATGCCAGCCCCGTAGAATCATAGAATAGTTTGGGTTGGAAGGGACTTTAAAGATCATCTAATTCCAATCCCCTGCCATGGGCAGGGACACCTCCACTGGATCAGGCTGCCCAAGGTTCATCCAAACTGGCCTTGAACACCTCCAGGGATGGGGCAGCTACAACTTCCTTGGGAAACCTGTTCCAATGCCTCACCACTCTCATGGTGAAGAAACTCCTCCTTATGTCTAGACTAAGTCTGCCCCTCTCCAGTTTATACCCATCGCCCCTCGTCCTATCACTACAAGCCCTTGTGAACAGTCCCTCCTCAGCTTTCCTGTAGCCCCTTCAGGTACTGGAAGGTCGCTATAAGGTCTCCTCAAAGTCTTCTCTCCTCCAGGCTGAACAACCCCCACTCTCTCAGCCACTCCGTGTCCCCGCGTTGCCACCCTGGCAGGCTGCTAGGACAGTAGCTGGGGTTTCTCTGAGGGCTTGAGGTCACCCACCAGCACCATTGTGGGCCCTTGTGAGATGCTCCATCCCTGTCCCCATCCCTGTCCTCGTCCCCATCAGAACACGGCTCCCAGATCACAGTTCCCTAGGAGACACCTTTCCAACACGGAGGGATGAAAGGGACGAGAAGTTGATAACAGCCTGGAAGGGCAGCTGTCCTGCCTGGGAAATACTGGAGATGGTGCCTCTCAGGTTGGAGCTGGCAGAGCGAGAGCATGGTGGGGTGGTGAGATGGAGCTGCCCTTCCCCTCGCTGGGCCGAGCACTGCCTAAAAGAGGGCTGGCTGATATTATCATCTACAGAATTTTTGCAAAACATAAGTTGTGATTTTTCTACTAGAACATCCTTTTCCTCTTCCCCACCAATGACAGTCCCACCACGAGAAGAGGTGGCCCAGCAGCACGTCCTTCCCTGGAAAGTACCCCTTGTAGCGAGGTCCCCACAGGACTTTTGCTCCGTGGGACACTAAGACACCTCTTCGCCTTGCATCAGCCCTGTTTCACCTAAGAAACTCTCTCTGCTTATGGGCATTTCCCAAGAAACCCAGGCCAAGCAACAGTTTGGGGGCAAGAGGGACCTGAAAGAGCCTTTTTCCTCACATTATCTGGGAGGGCTGGGAGGTGCCAATGTTCCTGGGAGGAGGAGGGTCAGACCCAGCCCTGTGCTGGGAACCTCCTGCCAGTTTGTGCCCGGAGGCAGAGAATCCAGGCTGGGAGAAGGACATCCATCATGTACCTCATCTGGCTTCTGGTTGCAGGTTGGTTGCAAACCAAAGAAGTTGACACTATGTGCAGTTCAGAGGCTGGTGCCCAGTAGCCCAACCTATGTCCAGCCAGCTCCTGCACGCCAGCCCCACGGCAAGTGGGAGCAGAAACTTGCTGCCACTGCAGGATCCATCCTCCAACGCACCCTCCAGGCCCAGCAACCTTGGCTGGAGAGGAGGATGTGCCATCCTCCAGCAAGAACTTCACATCCTTTGCCCTACAATATTAAAAGCATCGCTGACGTGGCGACCTGCTGATTGTGCGTTAAATATTCACCTGCATTATCCTTCCTTTGAAGAATTTTCCTTTTAACTGTTCTATTTTCATCGCTGTCCTCATCTCTCCGTAACGCTCCGTCTTCTACTTAAGTGTCATCTTCAGATTTTGTTCCCAATTAATATTTCTATGGCAACTGCATTTAATTTTGAAGTGGTAGCACTCACTTCGCATGGGGACCAGAGCCTCCTCCCCACCTCACAGCTCCGTGCCCTTGGAGGACATTCGAGATGCTGTGTTTTTTTCAAAAGCCACGCTTCTCTGGAGTGGCTTCACCTGCTTTCACCACCTCGGTGCCCCTGCCTTGTCCTCTCGATGCCAGCCTGGGCACAGCCAGCGGGTCAGTCCAGGCAAGACTGAGCTCGAGTCCGTCCATCATCTTGCAACCCCTTGTCACTTAGGACCTTTATGGGCTGTAGCACTGGCTAAAGCAGAAACCTTTGGGAAGCGCGCTCAGTGAGATCCAGATTTTGGGAGCATAATATGGACACATATGATACACCCAGGTGAGCAACAGGTTCCCTGGGCAACACAGCCAAGATGCTGTGAAACAAGAAATGGTTGAGAATTCAGGAGGTGGAGAAGGAATTGCTGTATTTGGAAACTGAGCTTGACCTGGTGCCCATCTCCAGATGATGGACAGTGCTGGCTGGAGATCTTTCACATTGACATCCTGAACTGCAAATCTAGTGTGACAGTGTGCAAACACCTCCCTGGCTCTTGCATCCCCCAAAGCAACCGCTGGCTGGGGAAGGCACCCGCTCATGTCCTCGTGTGCTCAGGGGATTTGTGTATTGTGTATTGGGTGTATTGTGTCCCCAGCTCAGAGGTAGCAGCAATCCTTGAAGGTGACAGGCAGTTGTGGGACAGGGACATCCCACCAGCTCAACACCACCAAGTGCAACCAGGACCCTCCCAAGACTGTGCTGGCAGGAGGGTAAAAATGGGCACTGAGTGGTTAAAATAAGCCTGGATTATTGTCTGGAATGAGAAATATTTGTGTGTGCTGGTTTCCCTGACACGGCTGCCTTTTGGTCTGTGCTGAAACCTTGCAGGCATCTCTGGAATGACAGAAATGCTGAACGTCCTGTTAACGGGGTTTTGCATCCGTCAGCACAGCCCCTCTTGTTTGTGCAGAGGAACCTGTCAGGGATGTGGCCCCGCGGGGGTTGGCAGCCTGACAGATGTAAAGCTGGGCAGTTGCACGTGTAACACAAGGGGTCAGAGATTAAGCTGTACAAAACCACCTTCAAAACCATTTTGTTCTGAGCCAACACCCCTGCCATCACTGATTCTCTCCTGGGCACAGTGAAAGCATCTCCCCTTCACACGTGGGGATGATACGTGCACTGAGGCCCCTTTGTCACCGAGCTGCTTCTCCAGCCAAGATCTCACGTTGAGCAGGGTGGCCACAGGAGTGCACTGGGATGTGGGGACATTAAGGCCACACCCCTCAAACACACGCCAAAGGAGCTTTAGTGGCACTCTTTGGTGTCACCTACCAAAAAGGTCGCTGCCGACGTGGACCAGAGCTTTCTTTCAATGAGCAGAGAGAGCAGGAGAGGATGTTGCTGCTCACATACTGCCTAACACTGGCAGAGGGACATCATGGCTTGTGTCCCTTTGCTGTGTGCAGGCTGTTTTCTGCAGCAGCTTGGGTCATCTCTGTAGTTGTACCATCCCTGGCAATGCATGTTTCCATGTTTCTCTTCTTCCCAAACCATCAGACTAGGAGAACTCTGGCTGGAAACTGCCTGGAGGAGAGGGACCTGGGGGTGTTGGTTGACAGCGACTGAACATGAGCCAGCAGTGGCCCAGGTGGCCAAGAAGGCCAATGGCATCTTGGCTTGGATCAGACACGGCGTGACCAGCAGGGCCAGGGAGGTTATTCTCCCTCTGGACTCGGCACTGGTGAGACCGCTCCTCGAATCCTGTGTTCAGTTCTGGGCCCCTCACCACAAGAAGGATGTTGAGGCTCTGGAGCGAGTCCAGAGAAGAGCAACGAAGCTGGTGAGGGGGCTGGAGAACAGGCCTTATGAGGAACGGCTGAGAGAGCTGGGGGTGTTTAGCCTGGAGAAGAGGAGGCTGAGGGGAGACCTCATTGCTCTCTACAACTCCCTGAAAGGAGGTTGTGGAGAGGAGGGAGCTGGGCTCTTCTCCCAAGAGACAGGGGACAGGACGAGAGGGAATGGCCTCAAGCTCCACCGGGGGAGGTTTAGGCTGGACATTAGGAAAAAAATTTTCACAGAAAGGGTCATTGGGCAGTGGCAGAGGCTGCCCAGGGAGGGGGTTGAGTCACCTTCCCTGGAGGGGTTTAAAGGACGGGTGAATGAATTGCTGAGGGACATGGTCTAGTGGTGATAGGGATGGTTGGACTCAATGATCTGATGGGTCTTTTCCAATCTGGTGATCTTATGATTCTGTCTCAAACACCCATAGGGGATATTCTGGGGTCACTTTGGTTTTGGCCCTGCATGTAAAGTTGGCACACAGCTTTCTGATTCCAGGCTCCGTTCCCTGCAAAGTGAACGGCTGAATTCCTGCCTCCACCCAGAGCCTCATGGGCAGCCTGGACGCCCTCCCACCTGCTGTTCTCACCATCCCAACGCTGCCTAGCAAAGTGCCACCAGCAGCACAAGTGCAGCCCCCATAAGTTCGGATTTAGAAGCGCCTCCTAGGCAGTCCCAGCTCACAATATCTACATTATTCCACATTCAAATGAGGGAACCACAGAAAAACGTAATTTTGGAAGCCAAGTAACTTAACTCCCCGCAGCTGTGCCTTGGGCTGGGCTCCAGCTGCTCAGCCACCGGCAGGGCTCCTCCTGCTCACACAAGCACCAGATTCCTCCCAGAACTCACTTCCGTGGATGGGCACTTACTGTGACTGAAATTTGGGACTTGGATTTCTTTTCTCAGCCAGCTGGGCCGCCCCGTGGCAGTGCATGAACGCACTTTTTTATAGAGCTTGCAACTAGGAGACAAAACTCCTGGCTGCTGCCCTTCCCCAGAGATGCTGCTACCCAAATGAACCAAATAAGATGGAAACTCTGGAGAGGAACAAATTCCCCCTCCGAGCACTTTCCTCCCACCTCAAGCCCTGCACCACCAGGCAGGGAGATGCCTTGCAAAGCCTGTGCCAAGACGTTGGCTATGGATCTGACCTCACCCCTCCAGAGAAATACTTATTCCTATTGCAATACACAACAACGTCGGAGCCCACTGCAATGCTCCGTGTGCTACGCGGATACAGCCCGGGGCAGGGTGACAGCACTTGGGGGGTACAGGACAGGGTCACCTCCCCAGTACGAGCCCCTCCTCTCCTCCCTCTAATGCTGCAGGGAGCTCTGTGGTGTCATTGCTGCCGTCCCTGAAACCTTAACTGCCCTTCTCATCAAATTACTCGGCTCGGTGGTGAAGGGCTGCTGCCCTGTCACAGCCTCCCAGAGCGATGCGCACTCACCAGCTCTTCAGCTTGGGGAAGGTTATTAATGCCTTTCTCCTGCTGCTGGGCTGCAGGGCAGGCTGGTGGCCCCTCACGTCCCCCAGGCACGATGCCACAGCCCAGCATGTCCCGCATCAGGAGCCGCAGCGCAGCTGGCGCGTGGCAGGGTGCGTGCTGCAGTGCCCTTTCCCCATCACCTCTCATTAACTTGAAGTGACTGTTACACAGCCTGGTCAGCTGGGAGCTTGCCGGGTCCGTACACCCAATGTCATCCTTAAAATGCAAGCGCCGTTCTCCCCAGAGGCCCCGCATCAGGATGTCTCTCTGGATGCATCGAGAGGGCAAATGCAAACAAGAGACAGCTCATCGCTGATGTGAAGTGGTTTTACGTGATCTACTTTTGAGCACAAGCTGTACCTTCTGAGCTTCTCAGTGGATCTGCCCTGGTGTCTCTGCTCCGGCTCACGCGTGGGTGACCAGTGGGTCTCTTCCAACCTGGTTATTCTATGATTCTATGATTCTATGACCGCAGCCACAGCCTCTCCACTTGGCAGCCCGACACCGGCCCCGTGTCCCAGGGTTGGGTTTGCACCTCCCAGCTGCTCCCGCAGGTTTATCGGGGCAGGGGACCACAGTGACACCCACGTCCATGCTGGCACTACCGAAGGAAGGCAAGGCCACAGGAAACCCATAGAACAACCTAGGCACCCCCAAAAATCCATCTGACTGCTGTATTTCTGTCTCGCCAGCTGAGACTCCAAACCATGAGTACCTGTGGACAGTAAATTACAAGCAACCTCAGAAAATCAAGCTCACATGCCAAAACCTTCCTTCCTGCCTGCACAGAACCTGTAATAATGGGCACTGGCTTTTTTTTTTAAACCTGAAATCCTTAAGACCGATCAGTAAATTGGAGAGGCCAATTAAGGAAAATCAGCACTTCATTAGTCTCCTGAAATGCAGCCACTGCTGGAATGAGAGGCAGCAGAGCTCAGCACAGTGCAAACCCTTAGGGAAAGGAGAAAAATATTCCAGTGACGGTGAACTACAGAGAGGAAGAAATCATGATGCCTTACGGAGGTGTTGTGCCGTGGGACCACACATGTCAGAAGGACTTGGGATGCCCTTCCTTGCCGGACACCAAATTCTGAAGCCTCTGCCAGCTCCCAGGTGGCAGATCACCACAAGGGGAAAAAAGAAACACAAAAAGGCATGGTTGTTTATCGGTGTAAAATGCTTCCCCAGCACTTGTGCAGGCTGGCTCCTTTCCATCGTGTGAGCTCATTCTCCATCCCACTTCCCAACAGCTGCGCTGTGGCCCCAGCGCCCGGAGCTGGCAGAGCTGTGGTGCCACCAGCATGAGTTAAACCCAGCCCAGCACCCCGTTCTGGGCATTGGGAAGGCCGCGTTTCCCAGCAGATGAAAGGTAAAACCCTGAGGTTAAGTCTTGGCAGCAAAGTGAGATACCTCTGCCTTCCCTGCATCCCTTCCCCGGGTTATGGCGATGCTTTGTTTTTAAGGCAGCCTTGAAAAAACGGCATGAAAATTTAATCACCCTGGCACAAAACCTAATAGCTGCTCTTCACATGCACTTCACCACAATTTATTCTTCTGCTAAAGGCTTCAAACTCACCACCTGCTTCCAGCAGTTCAGCTGTCCCCGGAGAGAATCAGCACCCACAGCACCCAAGGGCTGCGGCTCTGGGATGTGCTGGTCCTCCGCAAGAGAAAGGTGACCACGCAGCTCCACGCAGGGCGGAGGGGCTTTAGGTGCAGAGCTTTTTACACCTCTGTGAATACTTCTGAGAGCACAGTGGGTGTCTGGGAGAGTGTGGGACATCTTTGTAGCCCAGACCAGCCCAGGACAGTGTGATTTCCTGGCCAGGAGTCCCTTACAGCCCCACGGGTCGCTCCCAGCCTGTCATCGGCTACAAGGAAAAACTCTGTGGAGCCCAGAGCTGCAGGTGATGGGCTTTGGCTCTTTAACTTTCCCCTGGACTCGTGTCCAAGGAAAGTCTTGACATTAATCACGAGGATATCCTTTGGTTAAAACCAGAAACTTTGATTCTCTTAACAATTTGGTAATGAATTAATGACATTTTCCAGTGGAAAAGAAATTGTGAAACTCTCCTGGGAGCTTCTAATTTGACCCAAACAATCTGTCAAGTCAAGCCGACTGCAGTCTGGCCACTTGGCGTCTCATGCAGGCTCTGAGCTCATCGGCAGCCTAACGAGCAATAAATCAGAAAGTGGGAGGACAACAGCAGACGCCAGGGATGAGCTGGGGTTCTCTGGCTCCATTGATACCCCTCAGCAAGAAGACCCGAAGAGCCTGATGTGGGTGGAGATGCAGGTTTGCAGGAGCTCAGTATGTTGGATGATGGGTTTCTTTAAAGTAGCAAAAATATCAATAAACCCCATGGTAAGGGTGGAGGTGCTGCAGCCCTTCAAAACGTGGACTGCAGCACCTCCAAACCCAACCCTACGCAGTGGGGTGCTCCACTCCACCATGGACATCCCTGGCCACTGTTGACACTAGCATCATGAAAGAGAAGGTGCTTAAAGGGTCTAATAGCTGGGGCTAAAGAAGAGATTATCATTATCCAAAGTGCCAGCTCTTTAGAGAGAGCTGGGCAAAATCCCCAGAACGCAGCAGATCCCTTTTCCCTGGGTGGTGGGGGATGCTGTGTGCTCCCCTGAGCAGGATGGCTGCACGGTGGCACCAGTGGGGTGGGCGAAGAGCTGAGGACCTCCATGGATTAACACTCCATGGGACCCCCGCAAAACAGGAGACACCCTGGGAGAGGCTTTCTGTCTCAGAAGAGGGTAGTGGCTCATTGCAATTCCTCAGCGACACCTTAGTTGTGTTAGGATGGAGCAAGAGTGCAAGGGTGCTGTGAAGCTGAATGCCTAGCTTATAAACAGAGAGATGAACGCTTATTTCTTAAGAAGATTCATTATTATGGCAGTCCACAGGTCCCGAATCCCCTGATTTACAGTTAGAAAGTTTGCACTGACTGTGCTCAGAATCATTAAGCTACAAACCATACACTAATTATGGAGCCCCAGGCAAGAATGTTAATCCAAAGAGCATAAAATTATAATGACTTTCTTGGCCTAATTAGACCAAACAAGATAAACAGTCCAAATAGCGACTGCAGCTTCGGCACATTTACTCTCTCCCAGCTCAATCCACCAAGTGGCTACAGGACGGCAGCAAGGACCGATGGGAGAAGGGACATCCCACAGGCGATGGACCATCATGGACCATCGCCAACACAGCCCATGGTGCCTCTTCGAGCTCATGCTGAGCCCACCACGGAGGCACCACGTGCCAGCAGGGCTGTTCCCACCTCTCACACCAAGCACAGCTGTTCTACAGCCTGGTGTTTCCTCAGCCACCGTAGTGACCAAACTGAACATACTTGGCAGGGATGCAGGGACGATGCAGCCACTGCTGCCACCACACTGTGTGTCCTTTGGGCTGAGCCACCGTGCATCCCCAGGGACAGCCCATCCCAGCACGCCGACCAGACCAAAGCTCCCAGCTCATCAAAGCAGGGCTCATCGCATCTGCCAAATTCAGGAGGAGCTGCTCAGACCCCGGTGCCTCTTACCAGCCCTGTGCCAGGCGGCCGAGCCCCTGGGCCCGGGTAAGTGGCCTCAGGCGGGGTCAGAGGAGCTGTTTCCAAAAGCATGGCTTAAGCTTAATGCTCATTTTATCTGCCTCTTTATTTATTTATTGCTGACTGGGAAATGCAATACAAAAGCTAATTATTTGATAAAAGCTTTGGGCAGGGTATTAATGAGCCAGACTTCTAAGCAGATTTCTAAACCTCTTTTCTGTCTCCAGCTGCAGAATAGAGGTTACCAAGTTGGAGCAGGTCAGGGTGGGACAGGGTCCCTTCCCCATGTGGCTGTGGTTGGCATAAGCGGCACGAGGTGGCAGCGCTCAGGGTCGGGCACATCAAGCCTCCTCTGCAGAAGGAAAGGCCTGTTATCCCTTTTTTTCTCCCTCCTGGAGCAACACCAATTATTCCTAGTGTTGAGGCCTCAAAGAAGAGAGTGGGAAGACGATGGGCACACAGCTCAGGAGCGGAGCCAAGAGTGTGTCTGTCTGCCTGCAAAGAGCAGCATTGTGCTGCAAGGCGACGGATCCTCTCAATACGTCACCCAGGAGGCCGTATGCATTTGGCAGGGCTGTATATACTCAGCACGGCCATATAGAATCATAGAATCCCCAGGTTGGAAGAGACCCACCGGATCATCGAGTCCAACCATTCCCATCAAACACTAAACAATGTCCCTCAGCACCTCGTCCACCCGTCCCTTAAACCCCTCCAGGGAAGGGGACTCAACCCCCTCCCTGGGCAGCCTCTGCCACTGCCCAACGACCCTTTCTGTGAAAAAGTTTTTCCTAATGTCCAGCCTAAACCTCCCCTGGTGGAGCTTGAGGCCATTCCCTCTTGTCCTGTCCCCTGTCCCTTGGGAGAAGAGCCCAGCTCCCTCCTCTCCACAACCTCCTTTCAGGTAGTTGTAGAGAGCAATGAGGTCTCCCCTCAGCCTCCTCCAGGCTAAACACCCCCAGCTCTCTCAGCCGTTCCTCATCAGGCCTGTTCTCCAGTCCCTTCACCAGCCTCGTTGCTCTTCTCTGGACTCGCTCCAGAGCCTCAACATCCTTCGTGTGGCTTCCTCTCTGATGTGCCTGAACGGTGCCCTCAGGTACAAGCAGAGTTTGCAGGGAGGGCAGGATGCTTGTGGGGTGCTGGAGCCACTTTCTGAGCCAGAAAACCCCACTTTGGCATTGTGATTTACCTCCCCTGTCCCCGGGCCACGGGAGCTTTCCACTCCCTCCCTCTGCCTCCATCAGTGATGGCCTTTACCAGCCGGAACCATTCCTCTATGACCTGCTGTTAAATCGAGCCAGAGCTCCCAGCTTCCAGCTCATTTCTGCCACTCCAGGCAACATTCTTGAGATGCAATGCTGCTCATATTTGTGGCCATGCTCAGCAAAAAAAGGTCAAACCAAAAGCATGTGGCTGGAAGCCCTGTGGAGGGGATTCTATTTCTCCTCTCCAGGCTCTCCTCAAGTGCTTTCAGCCCACAGCTGGCATCAAGACCCACCAGCAAGCCTCAAGTCTATCGTTTTGGGGGAAAATTAAATAAACCCATCTCTTTTTTCCTGCCAGTTTGCTGCTGTGCAGGGCTGGGGAAGCCACCCCTTGTGGCAAACCCACCTCCCACCCACTCAAGGCAATGAAACCACTCAAACATTTTAGAAATAGCACAATAGCTGATAAATTTTGTAATCACAATATAATGGAGACTATCTCCAGGCAGGTAAGAAATTAGGAAGATAAATGACTTCTATAAAGGCTATTTTAGCCCAAAGCTGGTCTATTTAAAATGCAAGTGGGAGATCTGGGCGAGGATATGGATCTGCAGGTGATGATGCTGCCCACAGGCAGGGCTTCCCTCAAGGTTTCATGGGCGATGTTGGCCCTGGGGTTCTGGAGGGGTTTGAATGGTTCCTCCTCCGGCAGCCGAGCCAGAGAGCCAAAAATTGCTCTTACACAGGAATCCATATTAGTTTGGAATTATTTGAATTTCCTGCTAACTGGAAAAACGTTGTTAAAATTTAGTGTGCCTTGAAACAGCAACAGTTTCAAATAAGAGAGGAACAACAGCTGCTGCAGTGAGGCACAGGCACTGCCCCTGAGCAGAGCACATCTTCTAGGCGTGGAAATGCAAACCCCTCGTTTATCCCAGTGATTAAAGCATCATCAACACTAAAATCAATGCATGCACACGTGCTCCACTTCAAATCCATGCTCATAAAGCTCCCTGTAGGGACACCCACCCGACGGCTTCCACAGCCACCACTTCTCTTTTTCTATTTTTTTAGTAAAACTTCAGGGTTTTGGGGGGATGTGACACAAGAAAGAATAGCAATGCTGAAGGGGGTTAGCTGCCAAAAAGCCAATTCCAGATCATGTGTAAGCAGAATGGGTTGATTTTGAAAGAATTCTAATCAAGAACTTTTGTTTTCTTCCCTTTTTTTTAAGCGAGGACGGTGTGTGATGTGTATAGACTCACAAGGCAATTTACCAGACACCGCTGTGACTAAGGCAAGATGTAATTAGAAAAGGGGCAGAACATTCATCATGTGCCAGAGTGAATTGGGTATTTCAACTTCTCAAAAGAATTGAACACGGAGGGTGAATTTTTCCAATTTCTCTCACATATCCAATATTATTAAGTTCAGCGAGAAAACACTCGAGACAAATTGACTCATCTGAGCCCATCTCTTTATAATTGTTACACATTTTAAATTGGCTTAGTTAAATGAACACTTCGCAGAGTGGTTGACAGGCTCCATTGTCTGGACGCAATATTAAAAATATCAAAACATGAGAGCTAGAGCAGAGCTTAGCGATATTGCTTTTCTGAGTGCTGTGTATTGCTTTGGCTGAAATGAAGCATGTAGATATGACGTTAAAGGTGGTTTCAGACATAGATGAAGAGATATTATTCCTTTCCTATTAACAGAAAGGCATTTTTCTTTTTCTTTCTACTTAGCAAGAAGTTTATAAGCTCACACTCTAAATGATGGGGCCATCAGACATGGATATGTGTACAGAAATCATCCCTATAATGTGTATTCACTGTGCAAGCTTACACAGAGTGCAATGCCTTAACGTAGAGTGCATTTACAGTGGTTTGCACAGAACACATTCATCTGCACTCACAGCAGTCAGGAACCACAAGCTGCCTGATCCTGCCCAGTTTTTAATGAATCCAGCAAGTGGAGGCTCCGGACAGCCAGCACTGGGGGCTCTGGGGCAGAGCTTGAGATGCTCAGCATCTCCCTGGAGCCTGGCAAATTCTTTCTTCCAGCTTGTTTCCCTGGTGAGATGTTTCACAGGTCTCATCCCAAGACTATGGAAAGACTCAGAGAGAAAGGAAGAATTTGGGTCTGTGCTTCGCCAGCGTGATCTCAGACTGCATTTGCAAGACTCAAGAGCTTTTCAAAACCCAAAGTCAGGCAAAATAGTTGCTGATGCAGAAACATTTGAGCAGCTCAGGCATGCATTAGATAAGAGATCCTGTTTCTTCTCACCCTCCCCTTGGCTTGCATGCTTCCTTTCCACATTGCTTTATCGTGAACAGCAAAGAAAGGGAGAGAGACAGAAAGGGAGAGCTTGCCAACTCTGTGATTTACGTTGACTTTAGAGCTGAAACCCTTGATAAAGCACAGAATCATAGAATGGTTTGGATTGGAATGGACCTTTAAAGCTCAGCCACTTCCGATACCCTTTGCTATGGACAGGGACACCTCCCGCTGGATCAGGTTGCTCACTCATCCCAAGGCTTGGATGACTATAAGCAGGGGCTGCAGCAAAGCCAGGTACCAGTCTGCGCTCTCGCTGCCCATGGACCCAGCGGGGCAGGAAGGGAATGAGGGCAGAAACACCACTGGTTTTGTGCAGACACCAGCCAGAAATGCAGCAACGATGATGCCGGGTTGGGCTCTCCCAACTCGGGGTCCCTTCCTACATGCCCACCCACTTCTGCTGGAGCCCCTGAGCTGACCCACCCATCCCTGCTCTTGGGGAGGACACACCAAACTGCCTGCTCTACAAAAAGGAGAAGCGGATAAAGCATGGTGCACCCAGGACCCGAGGCTGCACCCTGATGTTGATAACAAATATCACTCAGCTGTCCGGCATCTTGATGTAAAATCCCCCAAAGATGGAGACAGACACCAGGTGCCTGCAGGACGGAGGGATGTGCCTCTGCAGGGATGTGTCTGTGTTGGGACTCGGGCTTTGTAGCTTCACAGCCCAGTTTGCTGCACAATTGCACAGAATATTGTTGGCAATATATTTCCCAGGATCAGGTTGGAAATAAACAGGTTACCAGAGCCCGACGTGTATTTATTCATTCCTATCCCAGCAGCAAGATTTCTCCCTTAGTTAAACAGCATCTCCAAGGGCCTCACCCTTACTCATTTAATAAAGACACGTGTCAACACCAGTTCTACACCACAAAATGAAGGGCACTCAGTGATTCCCCCGTGGGACAATTCAATATAGAGAGAAAAAAAAATAAAGGATCAACTCTGCAAGAGCAAAGTCCTCTCCTCACATGTGGCACTCTAGGGGCAGGGGGAGCAGGATTTACTGCGTCTGCGTGGGACATCAGGTGAGTTCTGCCCTGCCCGGCACCAAGGGCAGCAGAGCCAGACGGAGGAATTAAGGGCTTTAAACACATAAAATAAAAGCTCAGGGCTTATCTGCCAGGTGGGATGGGTGGGGGGCTCTGGCAGGAGCACGGGGCTGCCCGGCACCGCTGCGCTCACAGAGGGTGTAAAGCAGTGGTGCTAAAATGGGAATTTGCTGATACAGAGCAAAAAGCAATAGAGCTGTGCTAACCTCTCGATGTTGTGTTTGGCTCAGCAGCCCTCGTCCTCGCACAGCCTGCCCACAGCCTGCCCACCTTTCCTTCTCCCTCCAGGTATCTCCAGACAGGAGCAGGCAGCAGCAACTTCCCTGGGTTTAACACTGAGCTTTTTTAATTCCAGTTTTTCATTAAAAGAGTTGAGTGCTTTTTTCTTTTTTGCACATCTCCAGCGAGTTCGTTGCCCGACGCAGAAGGATGACACTGGCACTCAGAGGGCAGAGCTGCCCCAACACATCATCACTGTTGGGAAATAGGGTACTCGCGTCCCCATTGCACAAGGGAAGGGGAGGGAAGGCCTCCTTGAAGTGCCTCAAAACGAATTTAATTTAGAATGGATTTCACATTCATGTTTGATGAATTAAAACCAGTGTGGTTTAACAACTATGTAATGGGTTATATATATGATCTGTTAAACAGGTGTTTGAGGTTTAGCAATTATCTAATAAGAGATTCATACATATTACAGTAGATAAACTTCAATAAATATGTTCTTAATCAACCGGAGAGCACTCAACATACAATTACCCTCCCTGCCACATCTTGTTGAAATGAGCAGCTGATGCAGTGCACGACAGGGTTTTATGTGCTGCTTAAAAAATCCCCTGTGTCTCTTGCTTGTGCTGCTGGAATGGGGGGTGCAACAGGAGAGGGAGTCTCTGTGCTTTCCACTGAGGAGCTGGGGCAGCTCTGAGAGCAGGGTAGGAACTTCAGATGCTGATGATCCCCCATGATCCAGCCACGATGGGGATCTGTGGGAGCAGTACTCGCTCCTGCTCTCCTCTACCCACCCCGCTCCCCCCGTGTTCATTCACTGGGAGAGATGGAAAGGGATATGGGATGGAGAGTTTCAACCCGACAGATGGATTTGCATGAGGAGGCATCAAAAGCGGAGAAACGGCCTTAACACACACCAAAACACCTCGAATTTTTCCCAGTGGTCAGCTGTGCCCATGATACGCTGAGTTCGCACCTCCCAGGTTGCTCCAGGGAGGGAGGAAGAACCCCAGCCCTGTCATGGCATTGACACCGTGACACTTGGGCTAATTTGCCACATTCCTAGCTGGAGTGTTAAATCTAATTAGCACATTAGTGCTGGCTTTCCCAGCCATAAAACACCGGGTTAATCCCCACAAACCAGAGGCAAAGGTGTGAGTCGCTTTGGTGTCCTGCCTCGCGCCTCGCCCCCAGAGAGCTGCGCATCACCCAAGAGCAAAGGGCGGAGGACAAAGGCACTGGGGCTGCAGTCTCCCACGGCCGGGAAAATAAACACAGGCTGTTGTGTTGAACGGGAAAGTACCCGGAGAGCACCGTGGGGTAAGCAGAGCTCATTTTATTTCATGCTCGGACCTCATGAAAAGGTTCACGGTGGGTTTGAATCACTACTGGGATAAGGCAGAATTCTACTCCAGGAGATGTAAAGTTTTTGCTTCAAACCACAGGGATATCTGCACAAAATGGCTTTTCAGCATCCCAGTGGGGGAACATCACCTGTCCCTGTGTAGCTGCCTTGAACTCACTTTCATAGCCCCTAATTCCCACAAAAACCCCATAAAATCATCAAGCAATGGGGCAGCCCAAGGGGCCTCCTCTGGGTATTGCAAACACCCGCAGCAACACCGAGCTGCCCTCTGAAATCACACCCACTGCTCCATGCACGCCGGGATCTCCATCAGATCCTCCTCACCCCACAGTATAATAGGGTAAGCGTCCCCCACGCTGAATTAGCATCCTCCTCACTGCAGTCCCTGCTGCTGAAAGGGAGGTTTGGGCTGTGCGTGAGCTGCAGGGGCCCTTCTCACCCTGCATCCAAGGTGCAGGATCCCAGGGATGTGGCACTGCCGGCAACTGGCACACTGAGGCGAGGAAGGCAGCAGCTCGCAGTGCAGCGACCCTTCTTCCTGGGGAATATTCCTCTCTCTCTCCCCTTGACTGCACAAGATGAGCACATTTTTAAATATAGCGTTAGTACTGTCTAATAGCTGGCGAGCTCCAGGTTGGAAATCTGAGTCGCTCACATTGATTTCACAGCAGCTAAATGCACGGATGCCAGGCATGCCCAGGGGACACACAGCTCCTCAGGCACAGCCTGCCCCAGCCTAATGATTTCTGCCAACATGCTGTGGCTGTGGAGCACTCCCTCGCTGTGCACGAGTCAGTAGAGCTTTGTATTCTTCTGGTGGTACTTTTTTCCCATCATTACCAGTGCAATTTTATCGACGGCTGTATTGCTGGCTATTTAATTATTCCCTTTTAATCCCTTCAAGCAGATGAGACATAAAAGCAAAGGCCATTAGTGACTCCAGAGCAATGTGCAGGGGCATTAGCCTGGCAGGCAAAGCCTGGATCGTGCCACCCACCTACTATTGCCACGCTGGGCAACCACGCGGGAAGAAGCGTGCCAGAGGGAGCAGGGCTTTAAATAGAGACATCAATGGGGAAAAAGCAAGAAGGAAGGTGTCGAGGGCACCTCAGCACCCATTTCCACCTCATCGGGGGGGTGCCCCAGCCCACGGCTGTGGGTACCCATTGCAAAAAGCAGTCAAAGGCTGAGCATCCTCAATAGATTTTTCTGCTGAGCCCAGGTTCATAGCACCCGCACCCCTCTGGTTCTGCACTGGGGACAGTCCCGTGATGCTGCCACCCCCATCGCCCCTCGGGGACACCCGCTGCAGCTCTGCTGAGTTCCAGCGGATGAGCTCAAGTGGAGGGGAAGCAAAAGACATTTCCTTCTTTTTTTAGACTCGGACAGAGAATGTGCATGATTTCAGCTTATAAATAATTGAAGGACTAATGTGATCTCAAACTGAGCACTTATTAAATAGAAACATGCCTGTTGACAGATGAATTCCTGTAAATTTTCTTTGGTTGAGCTCAGATGCCCATTCTCTGCTTTGAAGCAGATGAGGTCACCCCAGCTGGACAGCACACGCTGTGCCTGGCAGGGATTTGAGCCTTTGGACTGAAAAAAAGGTAATAACAATAATAGTATTAATAAAGGATTGAGACTTTAAAGGTAGCAGGACAGCACGGACAGGAGCTCAGGACACACAATTGTTTCCCCTCTTCTCCAAAGACCCAAGGAGGGTCCCCTGGGATGTCCCCTGGCAGCTGGGAATGTCCCTGGCAGAGCCCCTGTGCCTTACCCGGGGACCACAGCCCTGGTGGCGCAGGAGGGATGGGGAAGGAAGGTGGGGACCCCCCGTGAACGGGCAGTGCAGAGCTGCATGCCATCACCTCCCCCGGCACTGCCGCTGTGTTTACGTTCTGCCTTCCTTCAATTAAAATTAATAGCAGCTCATTATCAGGAGGGGACCATTTATAAGATTCAATTAGAAGCCATTTATTTTAATGCTTTTGAACACAAAATGAGTTTGATCTCAGGAAACATTTCATTAGCATAATCTTCCCATAACAAGATCATCTTCTGAGCTTGACATATTTAAAACTTGGTACCAAGAGGAGGAACCATGTCAAAGCCTCTGAAACCGGAGGTGGGGGGCTGGATGCTGCTCGCTGCCAGCATTTCCCACTGTTGGCAATGGGCATCCTTGGCCGAAGGTTTGGCTGGTTTGCGGGAGCTCAGCTCTCACCTTGCACCTTCTCCCCCCCACCAGCACCAAACCACAGCTCTGACCCAGCCGTGTGAACCACAAACCCAGTGCCAGGTCACCAACAACCCTCTGCCTTTGAACAAATACAACCCGGGGGCTGATGGCAACGCTCTCCCAGCACTCTCTGGCTGGAAACCGGCTCCAGCTCTTGCGCAGGAGCAGCAAACCTGTGCCATGGCACGGAGAGGGAGTGAGATCATTTTATTTGACTGTTCAGTTTAGGAAATTTAGTTGTGAAGCAGGAATGAAAACTTGCATCTATTCCAAGTCAAAATACTCAATACAGCATGGCCATTTTTCCCCCGCAAGACTAATCATCTCTGATTTGTTGCCCATATGGAAGATGTATTAGTTTTCCATACACCGGATGAGTTATACATTTCATAAACTAAGCTGTCCATATATTCAAAGTGTTATAATATGAAATCATTCACTTACGCTTAAGCTGTATAGTGCACCACCATGTATTTTGGGTATAAAATTACACAGTGAATGTATTTTTAAATGCTTGGTCTCTATCAGAGCCCTGTCTGGAGCTCTTGCCTTTCAAAGAATGATGCTTGTGGTGCTCTGCCACATCCACAGCCACTAAAACACCCCAACTTCCCCTGCCAGCACAAGGGGCAGGAGTCAAGCCTGTCCCTGGCAGAGGTCAGTTTGGCTCCAGGGTGCATGGATTTGGGGCTGCAGAGAGCAGCAAAGCTGTGGGTTGTTTGCTGGAAGGAGAAAGAGCCCCCTCTGCTCAGGGACCCTGGACCCTCGCTGCAGCATGGGCTTCAACATGCTTTCCCATGCCTAGCTCTATCTCCCTGTTTAACCCAGGGGCAGGCAGGTTGCAAATAGGCAGGGAGTTAGGTCCTCAAATCATTGCAAATGGAGAGAGAGGAGAGGATGAAAAAAGAATATTATGATTAGGGCATCAGCATCAGAGAGCAGGCGTAGGCAGTGCCCACGCTGCCAGCCCCTCCACTGCCCCGCGCCTCCGCACGCTGCCTCGCTCAGGCACGGGGCACAAAGCCAACTGCTCCCTTCCTGGCTCTACGTTCCCCAAGATCACATTTTTAAAGCCACCTAAAACACAGGGAAATAAATTCTCCTCCAAAGAAATCTCCAGTGCCACTGCTCCAGATTATCTGCTCATACAGGAGGCAGCTCTCAAATATTTTAAATGTATGGGCCATACGTTCTGGGAAACATAACGTACACAGTGAAAAAAATATTGCTTCCCCATATGGGCTTGGGGAAGCTGCGGATTACGGCGCGCGGAGCCAGATGGCCGGTAACTCAATGCAGCTGAAAAAAAAATCTCCGGGCCAAATTCATCCCCAGTGCAACCATGCTGAGTCCAAAGGGCTTACGCCACAGTTTCACTTAGCTCCTCATATCTGACTTCTGCAATATGCAAGCTATCTGCTTGTGGAAGTCACTTCATGATGGACGGGTGGGAATCTCGTTTCTGCAGTTGTTCCTCACACTCTTGTGCGGATCATTCCCACCTCCCCAGGGTCTTTTGCTCCACGGCTGGAAATGGGGCAATTTGCATGAAATTAGACAAGGGTTTCATGCATTTTGCACCAAAATATTGCATGTCCACACCATAGGCTCTCCCTCTTTCTCAGGGTGTTGGATGTCCTTGGTTTGGGGTTGACCTCATCCATGCACTCACCTCATCAGCAGCTCCCCCTCCAGCTCTGCACTTTTGGTGCCCCACTGGACACCCCAAACTGTAGCTTATGGTTTTTCTTCTGTAGTTTGGCTAGAATAAATTAATGGGAAAATCTATTTTTGTGCTCAACTTGCTGCATAGCTCAGCCAGTGAATAATCCACAAGCAGACCCTGCGAACCCTCTTAATGCCCATGGCAGAACCGGTCGGCACCCGCTCACTGGCTGTGGTGAGACCCAGGCAGCATCAGCATGGCCAGGTCACCAAAACCAGTTTCTCAGGCATCCCTGGGGTGCCCAAACCCACACGAAGCAGAGACGTTCCCACAGCCATGGGGGAAACGGGCATCTCACACTGACCATGCTCACAGCGGGAATAAGCAACTGATGGCACGTAGGGATTGAAGATGAAGATACTTTATAAAAGGTGATTAAAATGCCTGTTGATACCTCATGAGATTTGGTTTCAGCTGTTACACCAATGAATAATTGGGAAGGAGTGAAGGCTGGAGCTGGAGCTCCTCAGCCCCTGGACGATGCCAGCACCACCAGCCCAGACTGAGCCTCCTGCTGCCTTCGAGTCGTAGCTTTTTCCCCTGGGAAGTCGGAGCACCTGGCATGCTGTGTCCTGCCCAGCCGTGACTCACCCAGTGACCCTCCCCATGGAGGCACCAATCCTGCACCTCTCCCTTTGCTCTCCATGCGTTACCGTCGTTATGAATCATTAGTCTGAAATAAGGACACCAGATGCGTGTAGAGATGAGTCATTTGAAGGAGGTGAAAGGAAAACCAGACCAGCCACGTATTGTAACTCCCTGCAATGATAAAAGGACCGTGTACGTAAATCAGTTTATTTTGACTACAGCAGTAACGCTTTGCTGAGAACACACAAATTCAAAGAGAAAATGCTGAGCCCGGGCATGATTCTGCTCCCCGGCCAAGGGCAGTGCCCTGAAGGCCACCAAACCCGGTGGCTTTGCATAATATGGGGATGATGTGGGGTGCCGTGGGGCACCAGGCCCACGTGGTCTCAGAGCAGGCACCCTGGCACATCGCCGTGCTGCAGAGATGGACTCTGCTGTTTTTAAATGGTCATGGAGTGGCTCCATATGCATTTGGCACATGTTAATGCAACCCAGACACTCGGGCAACGCTTTCACTTCATCAAAGCTGGATTTAAATGTAGCTTGGGAGCAGAACCGGTCCCCTCAGTGCGGCACTGGGATGCCCAAGTCCCATCAGTGCAGAGCACAGGAGCAGGGGTGCTGCTACCAGGTCCCGGGGCTCGAGGGCACACACCAAAACCCTCAGCTCTGCAGGCAGCTGCTGCTCAAGCCAGAGCTGCCCACCAAAGGGAAGGCAGGAGCTGCCATCGTGGGATTAAAGTCAATTTACTTTGTGACATGGATTTAGATTTTCGGCCCATCATGGCACGATTAGATGGGCTCAGTGTCAGCCTGGAGCTGGGGAGGCAAGAGAAAGGAAGATCTGCAAAAGAGCCCATCCATTCATTTAATGGAGAAGATATATCTCCCCTTGTCAGCCTGGCTCTGTGATGGGGCTGAGGAATTTTACAGGATTTCTTGGGGCGCCACACACATTCGCACCCAAGCTCCCCTGCAGTGCCAGAGAGGGCAAGAGGGGAAGAGCCTCTGGGTGCACCGTGCCCTGCGTGGTGCTTTGCCAGCACTGCGGTGCTGCCGCCTCATCCCAGACTGTTCACATTCCTCTCCTAAGCTCCAGGTTATCCATGTAGCCCCTCTCAGCCCCTCGGAGGAGCTGGGGGGGCTGTTTTCTCACCTGCCCTCCCCAGGCGCTGCTGAAGGAGCTTTTACACCAGTCCCAGAGACAGCAGAAAGGATGAGACAGAGACCGATTCGGGGCTCCCAAGCAAAAGTGGCCCTGCTAAAAGGTAATGTCCTTCCAGCTTACAAAATAGCTAAATAGAAGCAATCTGCTCCTCAGAGACCGTATAGCCGAGGCAGGCGTGCAACGCAACGCTGTGTTTGCACACTCGGCAAGGCAGTAAATAACAAAGCTCAATCCTCCAGCCTCACCTGCCTCCTGCAAGGAAACCGCCAGGGAGGAGAGGCATGGCTAGCCAGGGGATTTGTGCACACTGAGTCTCTTACATGGCTAAGACAGAAAGGAAGATGATTTCAAGCTGCAGGCAGAAGTACAGACAGCTCTCTGCAACCCCTCTGGCTGCACTTCACCACGGTCGATGTTTACCAAGCCAGCTCCCTCCCTGCCAAATGCAAACATGATCCTGAGGGGAATAACAGAGCAAAGAATTTGGATGAAATAGCTTTTTTTCTTTTCTTTCTAAAGAAAGAAAAAAAGAAGAAGACATCCAACAAATACTTAAGGGAACAACTGAAGAAGAGATTTCCAAAAAATCAGAAGCATGAGGACTTGCTGTTAAGGGAAAGCCAGTTTGAGTGCTCCCAGGAGTTGCTGTTTCAGCCCTGTGCTGGGATACCCCTGCGTGCCCCAACAACCAATATGATTGGCTTTATTTTGGGGTATGCCCCGTGGTTACCCACTAACAGAAACCACAGAAACAACCGCAGACCGAGCAAACCACAGCAAAACCCTGCACTGCACGCTTTCTGCAGGACAGAAAAAGCCACAGTCTCCCAGCAATTGTGAGCCCTCGGGGCCTGGGGATAAGCCAGACTTCATTACCTATCTGTCGTCTTCTTTTAATTTTCTCTCCCTTTGCTCCTCTGTTTCTAGACCACAGCCACGGCTCATCCTCTTCCCCGGTGGGATCATAGAATCATAGAATCACCAGGTTGGAAAAGACCCACCGGATCATCGGGTCCAACCATTCCCATCAATCACTAAACCATGTCCCTCAGCACCTCATCCACCCGTCCCTTAAACCCCTCCAGGGAAGGGGACTCAACCACCTCCCTGGGCAGCCCCTGCCAGTGCCCAGTGACCCTTTCTGTGAAAAATATTTTCCTGATGTCCAGCCTAAACCTCCCCTGGCAGAGCTTGAGGCCATTCCCTCTCGTTCTGTCCCCTGTCCCTTGGGAGAAGAGCCCAGCTCCCTCCTCTCCACAACCTCCTTTCAGGCAGTTGGAGAGAGCAATGAGGTCTCCCCTCAGCCTCCTCTTCTCCAGGCTAAACACCCCCAGCTCTCTCTCAGCCGTTCCTCATAAGGCCTGTTCTCCAGCCCCCTCACCAGCTTTGTTGCTCTTCTCTGGACTCGCTCCAGAGCCTCAACATCCTTCTTGTGGTGAGGGGCCCAGAACTGACCCCAGGATTCGAGGAGCGGTCTCCCCAGTGCCGAGTACAGAGGGAGAAGAACCTCCCTGGCCCTGCTGGTCACGCCGTTTCTGATCCAAGCCAAGATGCCATTGGCCTTCTTGGCCACCTGGGCCACTGCTGGCTCATGTTCAGTCGCTGTCAACCAACACTCCCAGGTCCTTCTCCTCCAGGCAGCTTTCCAGCCAGACTTTCCAGCCAGGGATGTGGTGGTGTCCTCCCCTGTCCCTGCACACAGGATGCTCTCTCTGTTGAGCATATGAGGGGGCTTTGAAACACCAACACCCACCCCCAAGGCTCATTCTCCACCTGCCCAGCTCTCTGCTGCCTGATGGAGATGAACGGCCATCAGCCTGCAAGGTCTGTGCAAACAGGAGAGGGACAAGGGAAAGGGAGCCTGCCCTCGTCTTTCCATGCCGGGCAGCAGGGTCACCCTGCGGGTTTGGTCCATCAACTCTGCGTTGGTCCCAGCTCTGCTGACCCGGTGCTGTCTCTGGTTCCCCACACTACAGCATCCTCCTGCCACTTACGCGCTCACTGAAGAGGCATTAAAGACCATCATTCACACGCATTTAAATAAATGATGCTGCTGCAATATTGATTTTGCTGTGCGATCCTCTGAACGCTACAGAGGAAGGAGAAAAACCTTTCCTTCCCCCTGGCCAGCACTGAGGAGCTGCGGAGCAGCCCAGCAGCCGGCGTGGCTGCCCCTTGGGCAGGGCCAACAGCGGCACTTGGGATGATTGAGAGGGAAGTTTGGTTTTGAGCCAGCTCAGTCCAGGTTTCTGGGCTTTCCAGATGGTTTGGCTGTCTGGGGATGCCTCTTGATGCCTTTCACAGAACAAGCCCTCCCCCCAGAATATGGGAAATTGAAGTCCAAAGACAGATTGCAGGAATATTTTCTTATAGTCAAAGCAGGAGACTAAAAATACAGATGTGTTGAGAAATCAAAGAGCAGCTTTTCCCCTTTTCCACTATGGCTGTGGGATTCTTTTTATAGTCAGAACACTGATGTAAAATGAGCCTTTCCTAAAATGCCTAAAGTTAAAAGCCTGTTTCTGCAGAGGAAATCTCTGTTTCAATGCGGGATAGATCTGTGTGCACAGGAAACAGAGCTTGGAGGAAGACCAGGGGATTCCTGGGGAGGGCATCCCTGGGCAAACCACGGCTTCTGAAGGGATGTGCGATCTTACAGATGGACTACATGATCACTGTACATCCCTTCCAACTGAACTATCCTATTCTGTCTCGTCCTGTCCTGATATGTTTGTGCTGGTGACCATATCTGAAGTAGCAGGAGCATCTCCAGATGCCCGTGCTGTGCATGGGCAAGCACAGGCCAGGCTCACTCCAGCCACAACATGTCCAGCAGCTCCCACCAAGCACTCATGTCACTGCCCCCCTTTAGCTGTCATCCCGGGAGCGGGCAGGGACCTTATTTTGCAGCCACAGCCCTTGGAAAATCTCCATTTCCACCTGCTGTTTCCAGGGAGAGTTTGTGCAGCTCCAGCATCAGCCCCACTCGGAGGAGAAGGCACGCTCGCTGCCTGCATTAAACAAGAAAATCTATACATGGTAGAAAAGTTTTTAAAAGGCATAATCATTGCAATCTCAGATAGAGCCAGCACGCGATGGAAAGAATTTCACAATTGGCAGGGCAAGAGAATCAATTTAAGGTGTTTACTCAATGCAAAGCTCCCAGTGTATAATTATCATTTTATAGTCAATCAATTGCAATTCTGATCCAGGAGCACAACATGAGAAAATTGGCGCTCAGGAGCACCTTTGATAAATTAGTGAGGATTATGGAGTCTGTGTTTGCACAGATTTTGGTCTGGCACTAGGGGAGGATTTAAAAATGGCAAAGATTTTGCCTCTGCAGCTGAATACACCAGAGGCTGAGGAATTTAAAGCCGTTTAGTTCTGAAAGAGAAGCAGGATTAAAGCTATGGAGAGGGCAGGGATCTATTCTGTATTTGATTAGGAGCTTTATGATGCAAAGAAGCTTTGGGGAACGCTTCGGCTCTCTGTGCACAGGATTATACACATCACTGTATTAATTATTAGTATTAGAATAACACCTAGAAAGCCCAGCAGCATGCAGAGCTCCTGTTCCGGGCATGAAATATTTTGGGTTTGATCCAAATCCTCCTGAAGCAACCCAGGACCTGAGCCCACGATCTCCTGTGATCTAGAGAAGGCCTTTGGAAGGGATGGCTGGACACAGTGACGATGTCCAGGAGCTTCCCAGGGACCTCTTGCTGCTGCCACTGTGGAGCAGGGTGACCCCAAACCAGATGCAACAAGAAGCTGCTTTCCAAGGAGCAGTCAGATAATAAGGACATTTTCCCAAATCACCCAAGTGCAGCGACAAATCTCTCCCAAATGAAATCTCTAGTGTGGGATGACGAGTGCTTCCAGAAAAGACCTTGCCTTTTAGCACTTAGTCAGCAAGTCTACAAACCCAACATCTTCCTTTGCCCAACACACATCCCTGCAACAGGTCCTCAAGGGCTGGATGAAGCATTTCTCCCCACCAAGACACAACCTCCAAGGGACCCTTGCAACCGTGGGGAGCGGCACTGAGCCCGAGTGGGTTGGGGTGCCCAGGACACATTCCCTCCACAGGGTTTGTTTCATCTCAGGCACCCAGCTCAGCCAGAAAGGTGACCCTCAGCCCCTCACAGCAATCTCATGACCTGCCCCAAGTCCTTTTGGAAAGTCTCAGGCACCACCGGGATAACCTCGAACTTGATGCAGGCTGGAAAGGCAGCACTTTATTTTCAAAAAGTGAAAGCATCTTCAACGGAGAGAAGAAACCAAACATACAAAAGGCTTTGGTGGGCCCAAAATCAGTCAGCGCTTAGTGTCAGGGTTGCAGACCAGCAGCTGCTCCTGGGAAATCCCAGCAGAGCCCACTCACTGGGTCACGGGATCTCAGGGCTGAAACTTCTCCCAGAAAGCAGCAGAAAACCAATCCAATAAAAATATCTAGTAAAATGAGATGTTTTTCTGCCAGGTGAATGACTTGACAGGTTCAGAGGCTCTGCACATTGAAAATTGGCTCCCACAAGCCACCGAAGTGAGGAGCTGAAGGCTGGAGTAGCTGGGCTGGAAGGACACGTTTTGAGATGGGCAATACCCTTCACACCACCCCACCATCCACCTGCCCTTCCAAGAGTCGTAACTTTTTTTCTTTGGGAAAAGGAAACCTAACCCAAACCCGAACGCTTTCCTTTGGGAAAAGGAGGAATTTGGAAACCCCTAGGCCCAGAGGAGCCAGGCAGCTGCCAGGCTTTCACCCCCCTGGCCTGCCTCCTTTCTAAAGTGCCTTATAGCAACACAATTAATAGACAAAAAAAGGATGGGGAGGAACAGAAGAAAGAAGGCCCCAAGCAGCAGCTGGGTACAGGAACTGTGTGACCGACCCTCCCTCATCAGCCCCATCCTTGGGGAGGTCCCCACCAGGCTGGTTACTGCAGGGAGGGGAAGCTGCTCTGTATGCACAGCCCAGCCCTCATCTGCACCATCTTTATCATGGTAATACCAGGAGCCCAGTCTGGTGGCAATAATCTTCTCATTCTCTGCCGTTTCCTCAAGGGGGTAAAGATCATGAAGCATTAACACAGCGGATGTGCACTTTGAACCAGAAGCTGTTCCCTTCACTATAAATCAGAGCCTGCCACCACGCCACAATGGCCCTGAAATTAATTACCCCATCACTTTGCCATAGAGAAAGCGCCTTGTCCTGCTGTGGGTGCACACACCAGGCGTGCAGACTTGCAGGACAGTCCTGGGGAGGTGGAACTGTTGGAACAGGACCAGAGGAGGCTACAAGGATGATCTGGGGGCTGGAGCACCTCCCGTACGAGGACAGGCTGAGAGAGTTGGGGTTGTTCAGCCTGGAGAAGAGAAGGCTCCGAGGAGACCTTATAGCGACCTCCAGTACCTGAAAGGGACTCCAGGAAAGCTGGAGGGGGACTGTTCAGAAAGACATGTGTGATAGGACAAGGGGGAATGGCTTTAAATCGGAGAGGGCAAGATTTAGACTAGACATAAGAAAGAATTTCTTCATGATGAGAGTGGTGAGGCCCTGGCCCAGGTTGCCCAGGGAAGCTGTGGCTGCCCCAGCCCTGGAGGTGTTCAAGGCCAGGTGGGATGGACCTTGGGCAGCCTGATCCAGTGGGAGGTGTCCCTGCCCATGGCAGGGAGGTGGAATTAGATGATCTTTAAGGTCCCTTCCAACTCAAACCATTCTAGGGTTCTATGATTCTATGTGCCATGGGGTGGCTGGAGCACAGAGGGAGCCTAGAGCCACCACCGGTGCCTGCCTGCCAGCTGGAGGAAAACCCTCACTGTCAGCCCAAGGGACATTTGGACACAAAGTTCCTTTGAAGCCTCTTCGGTCATGTGGCAGTGCCTGAGAAGGTTGTCCTGCTCCCTTCTCAACCCCACAAAGTTGCTGGAACTCCAGGAGAGAAATAAAAATACCAAGTTGGGGCATGGAGCCCCGTCATTCATCTTGTGGTAAATCCCCACAGTTCTGGTCTGGGTGCTGATGCAATCAGCTCACCCACAGACCAGAGAAACATGTTTTCTATAGAATCATAGAATCAAAGAATCATACAATGGTTTGAGTTGGAAGGAACCTTAAAGATCATCTAATTCCAAACCCCCTGCCATGGGCAGGGACACCTCCCACCAGTCCAGGGCACTCAAGCCCCATCTAACCTGGCCTTGAACACCTCCAGGGATGGGGCAGCCACAGCTTCCCTGGGCAACCTGTTCCTCACCACCCTCGTCGTAAAGAAATTCCTCCTTATGTCCAGTCTAAATCTGACCCTCTCCAGTTTATACCCATTGCCCCTTGTCCTATCACTCCAAGCCTTTGTGAACAGTCCCTCCCCAGATTTCCTGTAGCCCCTTCAGGTACTGGAAAGTCTCTATAAGTTCTCCTCAGAGCCTTCTCTTCTCCAGGCTGAACAGCCCCAACTCTCTCAGCCAGTCCTCATACGGGAGGTGCTCCAGCCCTCGGATCATCTCCATAGCCTCATCTGAACCCGTTCCATCAGCTCCATCTCCTTCTTATGTTGAGGATTCCAGAACTGGACACAGTACTCCAGATGGGGTCTCACAAGAGAGGAATAGAGGGGTCTTGAAGGCAGCCTGCAGCACTCAGCCAGGCTCATGGGGAAGGCAGAAAAAAACGGGCAGGGAAGGGAAATATTGTTTTCACTAAATGCTGCAAAACACAAGACTTTCCTAACCGTTTTGAGTTTAAAGTGTCAGCTGTAATTTCGCACCCTTGCTATCCGTTCTCAGAGGCACAAAGGAAGGAACAGGGAAGAGGCAACTCCTTGCACCCTGTCTCCTGCAGCTCTTTTCTGGGTGACTGTGTTCCTGATAAGAAGTCCTCACCAGAGGTCGGCTTGGTGCTGGGGTTTGTTGCCCCAGTTTGCCCATCACACGTCCACCAGAAAGTCTCCCACCAGTGAGCAATGTCACCACATCCTTGCAAACACATGTTTTTTCCCTTAGCAGTTTTGGTTGATGCTCTCTGCCAGCAGACACCCCTGAAGGGACACATGGAGCCCTCAAACAGCTGTCACTTGCCAAATTTCAAGCCTAGGAAGAGAAGGTGCTGTAACTGGTGTACCAGCAGCAGTAGGTGGGAGCATCGCCCAGCAGGAATCAGTGGCAGTGATAGCTGTGGAACAGGGGCACTCGGGGGCTGCTCTGGGAGATCCTTTCCCTCTGCATCTCCTGAAATTTCTATCCATGAGAAATACAAACCTGATTTTCCCTTCCCTGCAGCCAAAAGGCTTATACCGAGTAAGTGGTGACATTTCCAGCTCAAACAGACTGTTACGGAGTTGTTTGCGGCAATTTTCTTGTATTTTTTCTATTTTCTTCCCCATCTCACAAACCGGTGCAGCAGAGACCATACACAATGCTTTGTCCTTGTCTCGCAAGAAACAAACTAAGGAAAAATGAAGTTGGTGCCCAGTCCATCTAGAGCATCCCCTGTCAGACTCCCAGATCCTCCTCCTACCCACTGCATACTCTCACCTCGGCTCTTCCATCTCATTCTCTGTAAGGGGCTGGCAAGGCTGTTTGTCCATCTGCGCATCCCAGCAGGATGACCTCTCCTCCAAGATATACCCGCAGGAGCTGTGATGGGAAGCCAAAGGCATCACTGCTCTGGGAGCAAGTACAGCAAAATTTATGTGAAAATAAGACCTAAAAACGTTGGTGTTAATGGAAGAGAGAAGGTGTACAGCACGTATAAAACTACAGTTTAAGTGATGCACAGCAAAACGGCAGTGTCCATCAGTTCAGAGACGCTTGCTTGTAAAGCGGAGGCTCCGACTATTGGTTTCATGACCATTACACAAAGGAAAGTGGAAACTACACATTTTCATCTTGATCTTCCTCCTATCTGCACAATGCAACCTATCCCTCTCTGCACTAGAAAGTGTAAAAGTGTGAAGAAAGATGAACTAGGCAACTAAAACATAAGGCAAAGCCATTTATTTAAGAGAGGTTTACATTTTAGGAAAGAAAACTAAATCTGTCCCCACACGAGCAATAGTTTTTAGCTGCTGCTTCTCTCTCCATCCCTGTTGCTGCCCAGCACAGACAGCTTAGTAAACACTGTGCTGGGTCCACTTTTCACTCATCATGGAACTTGAATACTCATTAGGCAATGCCCTTGGAAATCTTCAGCTAATCTCTGTTGGTCTGCAGGACAGTGCTTGTCTTAAAAAAAAAAAAAAAAAAAAAAAGGTTTTCTTGGAAAATTAGGATTGGAAAGATAGAAAAACCAGCATTCAACCCGCTGGGATGCTCCTCCCTGGAGATGCTGTATCAAGAGGGAAGCTAATGAGGGAGGGAGAGTGTGAACCACAGCATCAGGACACAACTATTGACCATAACCAGCAAGGCACTTGTCCTGGATGCATTTGCACTTGGCCAGGGCTGTATTCAAGATCCAGGAACTGCCTGGAGAGACAAGGTTTTAATTGCTTATTATTCTTCAATTAAGGACTGCAATCCCCGGGTGACAGACAACCCAGCACCACAATCACACCTGCCCTGCCGTGTGCGTAACACAGACGTAGCTGCCTTTAGTGTGAAAATCATCAGCATCCTGCAGGGGCTGTGAGCTCTGCACCCAGAAATACAAGGCAACCATCAAGTACATTTTCAGGGCAAGTTCCCTAGAAAAATCTCTCTTTGCCTGACATTTGCTACTGCAGCATTTATTCTTTCTATTCTGTCATTCTATAATTGGGACAGAAACCGAAGCATTTTGTACGTCGACTCTTGCAGGAGAATTTGTAATAGATGTTTGTAGGTGATGTGATAGAGTGAAAATAAAGCCCCCACTCTAGCAAGGCGAGGAACACCTCGTCTCTACGTTGCCATTTTTAGCTATCCCAATGCACACACAAATATTCAGAGGCAGAGCCTGGGGAAGGGCCCTTTTTTCAGCCTTTCAGCCACAAAGTAACTGAGCTGGTGCTGATGGAGGAGAGAAAGCCGAAGCCCTTCCTGGCTGCAGGGATGCTGAGCCTGGGCTGTGACAGAGGGCAGAGAGCATCTTCTAGGAAGAGACCTTTCATTTAAATAACACCCTGTTTTCTGCTCACTTGTGGTCGCGCAGCCATCGACAACATGAGCCAATGTGACCACTTAATGAATTGCTTTTTTCCTCTGGGTGTAAATTAGACTGAAAAGGAAAATATTGCCCTCCTTCCCCAAGAGGGCTTGCTGTCTCCTGTCCCATGTCCTCGCTCACTGCTGAGTTGGACTCAACGAACATTATGGGTCCCTTCCAACTCACGATATTCTGTTGTTCTATGAGATTTCATGCTGCTGGAGCTATTTTTGGGGTCCAGAGGAGCCCTTGCTTTCCTCCCAGTTCACACATCCAGGCTTTGCTACCCCCACAGACACCCAGTTATGCACCACTGTGCTGATGTGACTTGAAATAACCTCCCGATGGACAGAACAGGAAGACATGTTTTTAATGAAGTGGTTTTGGCTGAAGTTTTTATAACCCAGAATGAGAACAAAACCTTCCTTTCAGGCAAAATAAACATTTGATGAGGAATTTAATCAAAACTAGCACAACTTTGAGGGGGAAAAGGGGATTGTGCCAAGATGGTGTGTTGCTGCCCTTTGGAGGATGTTATGTCTCCCAGCTATGGCCACCCAGGAAAAGTCTCACTTGTCCACCAGGACAGCATCTCCCTGACTGTCCTGCACCTCCTGTCCCACCATCCTGATTTTATAGGAGACCAGTGACCAAACTCTCCTCAGAAGCCCATCGGGGACCAGGACTGGTCACGCATTGGACTCCAAAAGGCTGCTGAACCCCACCAGCCCCTCACCTTCCAAAGCCAACGCTGCTGTTCCAAAGCCCCAGTTCAGCAGGTGAAAGCAGGGAGATGACTCTGTGCTTAGAGGGCCCCCACAGCGCTTCATCCACTGGAGAGGATGCTTCAAGCCTCTCACCCCCTTCAGCAGGTGACCCATGCAAGCATGAACTCATCCTGCGGTGGAGAACAGCTCTCCCTAATCTATGTATCAAACGCCTGCCTTGAAAAAATATATATATACACATACACATATTTTACATATTTTTCCCCCCTTCTAATAATAAACCATTTAGTTCTAGGTCACTAAGCAGAGGAGAAGGAAGAGGAGAGGGAGATCTGCTCTGATCTCTTTTGCAGCTTTTTATAGAGAAATGTTCCGCTTAACTGCCTTTCTGATAAAAAAAATCATGTCCAAGATATAAATGGGGTCTGGCTGTCAGCCAAGGCTGCCCGGCTTTCACCTGACGGTGTTATCAGCTCTGGGGCCTCGCTGGTAACCAGAGGTAAGCAGTAATTTAAAGGAGTGGTGTAAAAGCCCATTTTCCTTGGCTGGAAGAGCCAGATATTCACAGGAGAGCTGAACAGCAATAACCAGCCCCAAACCTCTCCCTTATGCAGCAAACCCCGAGGAAGGAGATGTGGAGAAAGGGCCCTAGCTCAGCTCCATCTGGGGGGAGTGGGCACCCCATGCACCCAAAGCATCCAGTGCCCTGTGGGGACACAAAGCCCAGCTTTGCCCCTTCCCTGCTGCCCCAGCCCTATCCAGCAAACCACCACAGCTCCCCAGTGACGTGGTGTCCCCCTTCCCACACAGGTCCCCGATAGCTTATTGAACATTCCCCATCAGTCATGCTCTCCGTCACTTCACTGGGTTTTATTCCCCTTGCCTAAATTTCCTCTAATTTGTTGGATATTCCTGGTATTTTCCCCACCACCACGAGCCCTGTGCAGGGTGAGAGTCTGAGTGGGGCGTGAGGCATCAGTAAAGCGGGTGGTGGAGAAGGTGGCACGGGGATTTGGGCAGCAGCAGGTGAGGTAAGCGCTGAACACACAGATTCAGTCCCAAAAACCCAACAGGGACTGCGATTTGGCTACAGACACGTGCAATCTGCTGGTGAGACCCTGGGGAGCTCACCCAGCTCTGCAACCCAGCGAGCATCCTCCAAGAACACCGGTCACAGCCAGGGGTCTGGATCCAACCTTTCAGTAAGGCTTCTGTGCAGGCAAATACTGCAAGAAATCAACTTATTTTGCCACAAATCACAGAGGGAATAAAGCTGGAGAAATAAAGGGAAGGGGAGCACAGAGCTCGTACTGGGGTTTGGCTGGATTAAACAGAATATGAATTCACATTACTGGAAGTTTATACACCCCTATAGCAATATGCTGTGAAGCTCTATGCATATTGATTTAGATAAAGAACAGTTTGCCTATTTTTTATTCCACATTATGAACCAATAAGCAAGTGAAACCGAAGTTGTTACTGAAAAACAGGCACTCACATAAGCCTTACAGAAAATGCCTGTCTCATGGCTTGATAGCCATAACAAAAATGATTAATAATCTGCTGCAGACACTTATAATTGCGATAGCTTCCTCTTGTGAATTTAAATAGCTTTCTCGAATTACTGCCTTTGACATAATCAATAAAGCTGAGTTATTGCTTTATCAGGTGGTTCTGTATGGTGGGGAGAAAGGAGAAGTCTGGGGACCCAAAATCCCTCAAAAAATTCAAAGCTGGGGGCTTGTCCCCAGCAGGGTTTGGCCACCATGGCTGCAGAGCCCCTCTGGACTTATTTATATCCCTTTAAACAGACTTGACAGCGAGCTAGAGACAGAACGGGATCCCATCACAGCCCAGTGACAAATATTTAACGACTACTTGTAAACTCAAGCAATATGTTTAACTTTTCCCATTCCCTATGAAAGGGCTCTTATTTGGCCTAAGTGGGCTCTGAATTTAAGTACAGGGTGTTCTGAAGTCCCACAGTCTTGGGAGGACAAAGGGAGAGTTTCTCAGCCAGGATTTCCATCCTCTTGACGTAGAAAATGGCATGAGTTTCACCCTGGGGTTCCCACGCCAGCAGCATGGGGCAGCAACTGTTCTCCATGCTCCAATAAGACTTCTCACAACAACCACCAGCAAGGAAAAATGTTTTATTTCCTAGTTTCAGATTAAAACCAGGAATTTATAGATTTTTTGCCCTCTTCCTCTGAAGAAAATATTAATATTTCTTTCTAAGAGGCAGAAAAAAACAAGAACTCATTTCAAGCTTTCAGGAAAGCGCTCTGAATTGGCAAAACTCTACTTTAATTCAATACCCTTTCATGCAAACTTCATAAATTAAAGAAAAACACTCCAAAACCATCAACTAAATAACTTAAACGCAGGAGGAGAAAGCCACAAAGAGATGCTGCCCAGTGCACCGTCCTTCTTGACTCACCAATGTGACCATTAGAGCATGCCCTTTTCCTCCTGCCCCTGTAAAAAAGGTGTCAGGACAGGTTTGAGCAACACCAACAAGCTGCTCAAGCAGCCCAGTGACACCCTGAGGACAGGTCGTGTTTCTTGGCCCCATCCCACTCTGGCAGGAAGAAGCGTAAAAATGGGATCATCTAAAAATAATCTCCCTAAGGACAGCAGCGTCTTGGGGAGCAAGAAAAGAGGGGTCTCTCTTTTCCATGCCAACTAAATGTTGGCTTTTTATGAGTTTGAGGTGTTTTTTTAAGCCAGTTATCTCATTCCCTGACCACGGATGGAAACAACAACCCTGGTGAGAACCCGGTTTCAAATCTGGTTACCCGCTGCAAACAGATACTGCATTGACAAGACTTTATGGTTGGATAGTGTCGTTTTTCTGTTTCTAAATACGTGTCTTTGGTAGATTCTTTGAAGTGCTAAATATTTCCTTTTAATAAACACTCTGCTACATTAGCATTAAACTATTTTTTTGCCTGAGAATCCTCTGTTAGATCTCCCCAGCAAGCAAAACCACCCAAATTAGGAAAAAATTTCTCCTGAGATTAGCAAGGACTTCCCGTAACTCGTTCTGCCTCCCTGCCCTAACAGAGATGGATGAGTCACAGGTGGGGCCACTCAGAGAAAATCACATTTTTCATTTTGATAGCACCTTTTAACAGGAGCTCTCAAAGTGCTTGAAAATCCTTTAGTGCTGCTTCTCAGGCATGGGACAGGGAGGGAATTCCTCTTCAGGGAAGGGACCAACACAGGCTTTCTAGCTTTGTTCTCCCCCCTGCTCAATGCGGACCAAACCCAGCCCCTCAATGGTGCAGGACAGGAGCTCACATCATGTGTCCTGGACCAGTGCTGACACGGATGAAGATACCTCCAAGCTTTTCTGAGATCCAAAATTAATAAATAAATAAGTAAAAGCCCTATCACTTTGTTCCATCTGCATTCCCAGTAGCATGAGGAAGACAGCAAAACAAAGAATTTCTTTTAAGGAGATAAATGATCAAAGCTTTGTTAAGTTGAAGACCAGAGACAAGCATAAAGTGCAATTTTCCTGTTTGGGAAGGAAACGCTTCTATTATTTGACTAACCAAACTGTGAAGCATCTTCCAATGTCACTTTAATTTGCTCACACCGTGCATCGGGTAAAGCCTCGCACAGTAGGAGAGCACCTACCACACTCCCTCTAACATCTCCTCTGGGGAGAAAAGGGGATTAACACATGTAATTGATTCCCAGTTTTAACAGAAAGCTTTCTTTAATTTAATAAGCATCTACGGATATTACACTAGCGACGTGTTAAGCTAATATGTGGGGAGGCTGTTGCTCAAGAATTGAAATGATTGAAAAGCAGAGGCAGGACTGGAACAGTGGGATGGCTCGTGGAGATGCTAAGCATCTGCCGTGGGGTTTGCCCAGCCCTGAACCGAGGTGGTAAGTCCCACAGTGCCCACGGAGCAACACACGGTGTGTGGGGGAGAGAGAGAAAAGCTAAATTTGGGAGCATCGTTTGAGGGAGAAGCTGGTTATTTCCCTTAAGTGGGGGTTACTGCTAGTAAAACAAAGCAGGAGGATGAAATAGGCATGAAATCCACCTTCAGCAACACATCCACATGTGGTTTGGGTCCCTTCAGAGGTGGAGATGACCCAGCCTCAAAGCTGCCACATGAACTGTGGGACTTACTTGGCACTGGTGAGACGGCTCCTCGAATCCTGTGTTCAGTTCTGGGCCCTCACCACAAGAAGGATGTTGAGGCTCTGGAGCGAGTCCAGAGAAGAGCAACGAAGCTGGGGAAGGGGCTGGAGAACAGGCCTTATGAGGAACGGCTGAGAGAGCTGGGGGTGTTTAGCCTGGAGAAGAGGAGGCTGAGGGGAGACCTCATTGCTCTCTCCAACTCCCTGAAAGGAGGTTGTGGAGAGGAGGGAGCTGGGCTCTTCTCCCAAGGGACAGGGGACAGGACGAGAGGGAATGGCCTCAAGCTCCACCAGGGGAGGTTCAGGCTGGACATTAGGAAAAAAATTTTCCCGGAAAGGGTCACTGGGCACTGGCAGAGGCTGCCCAGGGAGGGGGTTGAGTCCCCTTCCCTGGAGGGGTTTAAGGGACGGGTGGATGAGGTGCTGAGGGGCATGGTTTAGTGTTTGATAGGAATGGTTGGACTCGATGACCCGGTGGGTCTCTTCCAACCTGGTTATTCTATGATTCTGTGATTCTATGAGCTACCCCAAACACGGGTTTTGTTTGGTGAATAAGATTGATCGTGCCCTAGAGCAGCTCCCGTAGTCCCAGCTCAGCCTCAGAAAACCTCAGTAAATTAAGATTAAAAATGCCTATTGCAGCAGTGGCTGCCACCGAGGAGGCTCTGCAGGAACGACAAGTGCTGGCAAGCAGGAGGCAATGTTCCCGCATTAATGCTGGAGCGATGACATCTTCTTCAAGGGCAAAAATGAAGATAAAGTTCCCGTGCCCGGCCGAAATGATTGATGATGGCCAGGGAAGGTACAGGTTCTGGGGAAAGGGAAAGAAGAAACCTGAAAAAGCCTGGGAATAGAGGCTGCTGGCTCAGAACTGCTGCACAGAGCAGTGCTGGGCCAGATCCTGCCCCACGCGGCGTCACTCGGGCTCTGAGTCTCTGCTGCTCCTCACTCTGCTTCCTTCTGGACTTCACCCTCCCAAAGGAGGGCTGCCTCTCACCGTGGCCTCTTGGCACCAGCAGCCTCCTTCTCTTCCTCTCCCCACGCTCTACCTTGTGGGATTGCAAATTTTAGGTCATTTCCACAATAAAGTGATTTAAAAACCAGAGAGGCCAGCTCCTGCTCTCTGCTGCACAGAGGAAATTCCTGTCAATCTCTCAGGGGCTTTGCCTCATCAGTGTTGGAGTTGCTCCCACCACCTTTTAATTGTTATTAACTCTTACTTCTCCCAGCTCTTCACTCATGGATCCCTGAAGGCAGAAAATAACAAACAAATCACCTCAAAAAAGTTGATTAATACTGAAAATAAGCCTATTTAAAGGATACAAATGTGGGACTGTGTGATACGGAGCAGCAGAGGAACAAACAGCAAGAGCTCTTGCTCCAGGGAAAGCCCTCTGAATCCTGGGGCACACCGACCAAAAATTGTAACCACAGCATTCACCAAGTGCCAGGATTTCTGTGATGTGGCTGCAGAAGCTGGCAGGCAGGGCTGGAGCAGGGACAAGTTGTGCCTCAGCCCTCACAGCCCTGGTCCTGCCGGTGCTGCTCCAGTGCTGCCAAAGCAGAGCCCGCAGAGCACATTAAAATGAGTTGGGCTGCTTTGAGTGGTCCCAGCCAGGCTTTTAGCAGCGTGTTTTAAATAGGGGGTAATTGGCTCTTTGGGGAAGTTTTTGCTCTCAATTCCTAAGAAAAGCAATCTTGGCATCCTCTATGGGACAGGGGTGTAAATAGCCCACAATTAACTTTGGAACACCCCAGGGACCCCCAGGAACAGCCCCCAGGGTGAAAAGCCTGCCCTTAATATGGGAAAAGTTTATGACGGTGAAAAGAACTTGAGTTTTTTAGACACAGATACAGCAAAGGCACAATAAGACACATGAAACACAAGCCCTCCAGCCTGCCCCGAAGGACGCAGAAAAAGGCAGTGAGAAGAGCCAGCGAGCTGGATTTCAGACGATACCTCTGACCTCGTGCTTTCCCCAACTGACGGCATCAGCTGAGGATGAGGGAGGAAGGCAGGGGCTGAATCCAGGCCTTGGGGACACTTCAGGAAACATCCCCTTCCTCCAGTTAACGAAAGCTGGAAAAGCCCCAAGTACAGCTCTGAATGGAAAATCTGGAGGCTGACGCGTTAGGTTTCCTCTCGCTGCTTCATGTGCCTTCTGCCGTATCACTATCATCTCTGGAACATTCACATCTCTCAAGCTGTAACGCCCACATGTGCCAAGCAGAAATATTTTAAGCATCCTTGGCACCAAGGTGCAATGGTACATGGAATTATGGATGGAGGAAATGTGTGGAAATGGCAAGACACGGAGCACTCAGCAGAACCCAGTAGCAAAACATTCAAAGGAGTTATAAACCAGCTGTAGGAATGGACTTTCTGTGGTGTAAGAGTGATCCTGTAAGGGGCAGGCAGGGATCTGGAAGATCTGCACTCACGGATGGCCGGGCAGCGCTCCCCGGTCAGCCTGCCCCCAGGCACCCAGCCGTGTTTGGAAGAGCAGCCACAAAACAAGCCCATCTCCATTTATTAATACAGATAAACACCTTTGTGCTGAAGTTTTTATGATTGCTTTAGTAGCAAAAAATGCAGAGACTGTAGATACACCGGGTTTAAGTGCCTGCCTCGCAAGGTGGCAGCGTGGTCTGGCTGCCACTGTACCCCGGCTCAGGCCACCCATACCCCTGCTGAGGATCATCTGGTGGGCTCTCTGCTTCCACAAACGCATCTGAAACTCACTCAAAAACCCGCAAACATCCCAAGTCCAAGAACTTTTGCCTTCGGCTCTTTGGGAGGTGTCTGATCTGAGGTACAAAGCTGTTGGGTCCCTCTGGCTCAGCCCAGACCCAAAGCCCAGGGAAGTTAAAGAGATATGGAAGGAAGCAGGTTTTTTTGCAGAGGGTTGTTTTGGTTCTTTAAACCTCCAGTGATCAGCAAGACTTCTTCCAAAGCTTGGCCCTGTGACAAAAACCCTAGAGCTGGAGAAACACCCAGACTTGGTGTCTCCAAGACTCAGACAGCACTTGCAGCCATGGAGGGGCCATGGATGCATCCAGGGTGCCCAAGAGCTCCTCTCACTCTCAGCCAAGATTCATGTCCTACCTTCCCACAGCACAGAAAGGGAGCGAAGGAGAAGCAGCATCTGCCTGACCGCTGCCATCTCCCACGGACATCTCTGCTGCAACGGGCACGGTTTCCCCAGCAAACACTCACAGAGCTCAGGCTACGCATTTAAAGGAATACATTTAAAGGCAGCATCTAGAAAAAGTCTGTCAGTCTTGACAAAAACCAGTTTCTCTGTTTCTTGGCTCTTGCCCTGAACTTGTGGGGAGGTTGAAGACATCACCTGCTATATTAAGCATGACATGCAGCCTAATAGCCAAAAAATGCAGATCTGGCCTTCTGCTTCCTCTCCCACCCAGGCTCCTAGCTCTTAAATAATTTGCTCCCTTTAATGTTTTTATGTGAACAGGTTTTCAGGCATGGCAGAAATCCACCATCAGCAGTTATGGAAAGAAAAAGAGAAGGAGACAGAGACACATAAAGTCCTCTAAACGCAGTAAAAACTTGTTTGTAATTCAGGATAAAGAGGCCCCATTTAAATATAAAGTAGGGCAATGAATCCCCATCTTCCTGCCACTTTGAGACCCGCCTTGCTGCGAGGGAACGTTCAGGGCCAGTGCCAACATCCCAAACCCACGCTGATGTTTGGGGAGCACGTTAGCGCTCAGACCTCTGCAGAAACACAGCCCTGTTGGGATACATCAGAAGCCACGCGCCCCGAAGTATCCACATGAAAAGCCATTTGATTGCTGTAGAAAAGCAGGATTCAGCCTCCGGTAGGGAGGATAAGCCTTCTGCAGGCTGGCCCTGTCCCAGAGGATAGGGAAGCAGCCACTGCCAGGGCTTATGCCAATTAATGGGTAGTTGAAATACAAATTGCTTAACCAACAGCCGGAGGTGCCGGGGGACTGTCGTCCATCCCCATACACCCCGGTGGCTTTGGGCTGACAAGAGCGTAATTGCAGCTGAGGGGAGAGAGCCCTTCCCACTCACAGCTCAGCTGCACATCCCTGGAGGCCTCCTCCCCGGTGAACACACTGGTTATTTAATAATCTGCCAGAGCCAGGCACATTCCCAGGCCCATGAAACACCTCGTCACTAAGGAAAGAGAAAGCAACAGCTTTTCCACCCGCCAAGCAGCAGCGGGGCTCACACCAAAGCCTCCCGCCCGTGCCGTGCAGTGTGTTTTCCTCGTCCAGGAGACCACCACCTCTCCACTTCTCAGCGCTTCCGCTCAGAGGTTTTGGCAAGCAACGAGCCAAGAGCATCAGTGCTGCATCCCATCGGACGCTCAGCTATGCTGGGTCATCCTCCGAGGTCCCAGCCCAGCCCCGTCCTGCTCTGGCCAGCGACAGGCTTCCTTCCCACGCGGCTGCCTTTGCAGAAAAGGGGAGGAAGTCTAGGGAATTAATCTATGTGAGATGCATTAGCGATTTAACAGGAGGAGGAAAAGATCTGCAGATAGACCTTAATGGTATAAATGTATCCTATAATTAAGAGTTAACACGCAGAGAAGAGAGCCCTCGCATGGAGCCGTTGCTACCAAGGAGAAACGTGGTCATTTATATTCTGCGTGGGTCCAGGAGCAGGTGAGGAAGATCGTGCACACACACCACAAGCACTTGCATGTGTAAATAACATCTCCTTCCAATGAAGGAAAGAATATACAGCAAACAAAATTTCATGTGCTTTCTCAAGCATCCTATGTTTAAATAATACAGGCTAAGTGATGCATTTCTGCTCAGGCACTAATCACTGCCAGGGGCCCACAGCTCCATTAGGGAAATTACTTTCTTCAATCATTTGGGACCGTCTACAGCTTCTTTGGACCCAGAGCTGCTCAATATTACCCTCAACGCTCCTACTCACACATGGGATTTGGGGGAGAAAATCAGACAGGGGATTTAATAGCCCATATGTGACTTGGAACTAGCCTGAGAGCTCCAGGTGGCTCTGAGCATCCCCCTGTCATGATGCCCAGAGAGAGGATGTCTTAGGAGACGCCATCCCTACCTTCTGCCCATGTGAAACGCCTCAACCAAGCCTGCAACGCAGCCCCGAACCTCGTCTGTGCCAGGGAAACTCTGCAGTGACCTGTCGGTGTGGGTGGAGAGGGTTCCCCAAAGGAGAAATAAAGACCAGAGCGGCTGAAAGCAATTTCTAGTGAGTGCAGCAAGTATCTTTTCCTCTGCAAGCACTCTTAGGGCTTTTATTGCCAACCTAAACATTATTCTAACTGTGAAACCAAGACCATAATACATGTCACGGTTGGAGACTAGCAGGTCTTATAAACAAATCTGGAAAACAAAAGTCACACTTATTTTTTAATACATCACAGCTTTTCCCTAACCAGGTGGGAAGAGGAAATCCTTCTTCTGGGGCCACGTAAGCTGCTTGGGGATGGCAGATCCTGGAGGAAACGAGCCAAGGAGCAGAGAGGACACACAACCTGCACACTGCTATTGGGGCTGTTGTACTTTTCCAACTGCTAAAATTGCAAGTAGGCATTAAATATCTTATTGAGACTATCAGCACATACAATTTGTGGTCATTAAATGCATTTCCTTAATGTTTCCCTGAGGCTAGGAAAAAACTTACTTTCAGATCATTTGCAAGAAAACTCTCCGTAGACTATAATTTACCTGCTGCCAAGACCATAAATCTTTAAAATTAGTTAGTTGACTGTTTGCTAATGACCATAAATATGTTCGCTAATACAGCTACTTTTTAATTAGCTCGCAAGAAGAGATTTGACTCTGCAGGAATGCTCGGATTTTTGTAACAGAATTCAATGTTATCCCAAGATATCAGAGATGGAACAAGTTCAAGCGTGCAGCCTGCTCCCCCCTGCAAGCCCAGTGGTTTGGGGGTAATAACCCCATCCAGGCTCAGATGCTCAGATCCAGGCTTGCTTTCCCATCCAGGACTGGCAGCGCACACAGGTACAACAGAGCAGCAAATATTCCAATGAATGGTGGGAAATGTGAGCTATTTCCATGATCAGGATGGAGATGGGAATGCAAACAGTGGCTCGGTCCAGCATAGCGGCTCGGTCCAGCTCAGCGCCCGCGTACCAGCAGGACACAGCAAGAAGCAAAGGCACTGGTGGGGGTTTCCTAAGCCCCACATCCCTGCGACATCCCCGTTCCGCACCACAAAGCCGTTCACTTCAGAGCTGGCTCTATATGGTTACACTCACCTCCTGCGCAGGGCGACAGTTCTGCCTGAATTCCCACATTTATTCTTAATTACCTCATGAAGAAGTCAGATATATTGACCAGCGCCTGTTCGATACATAATTCATGCACCGTGAGAGGCAATTTCCAAAAGTTCACCTTGTTGGATCCTTCCAGGGGTAGGGAAGGCAGTTTTTATTCTGGGTGTCAGCAATCGCATGCCGTTAGCAGAGATGGATCCCTGCACGCTTTACAGGGGCAGACGATTTCCAGTCACTATTGCCAGACACGGGGGCTGCAAATATCAATGCTCAGAGGCATTTTGCAAGGCAGGCATTTTAATTTAAATCGATGAGTTATTGGTTCATTTTTCATGGTGGAAGGAGAGAGCACAGTGTGTATTTCTGCCACTTGATCTGTACTTCTGATGACCTCAGGCGTACAGTATAAACCTGATGTAAAATATTTCCTTTCCTAATAGGGGAGCTTTTATGGCCTTGGACCTGAGCAAGCAGAAAGTCATCTGGGAAAGGATGCCTGAATAGGAAACCGAGGCAAGGAAGGTAATTAATGTTCAGCGCATACTCTCAAATTAGCCTATCCCTGAATAGGCAGGAAATGAATCACAAGTTGAACTTTTATATCGCCTCAGGGTCTTCTCAGACAGCCCGGGGTACAGGAGCTGATAAAGGACTCGGCTCCCCACGCCTATGGGCTTGGGGAAGAGTAGGGGAACAAAGCCAGGGAGGAGACACCTGTTGCCACCCTATGCCCACTTTGGAAATCAAGAAGCTGGCAGGGATTTTTAGCAGAGTATTTGCTTTAGGAAGCTCAGGAGCCACGGGGAAATCTGGTGTTCAAGCTGTGACTCTCGACAGCACAATCCCTCTGCAATTAAAGCAACCCTAAAACATCATCGATCCTTCACACTTACTGATGGGAACCAACCCCTCACGCAGCAAGAGCATCACTTGTGTTTCAGGCAGGGTTCTCGGCTGCGTTTGGCTCTCGCAGGCAGGAAGGGGAGCCGGTGCCTTCCCCTGGTGATGCAGAGAGGGAGAAAACTGCTGTGGATACACCGAAACAGCCTGAGTGTGAAGGACCAGCCCGGCTCAGATGTCTGCTGGAGGAGGTGCCCACCCACCCACAGATGCGTGGTTAGGAGGTACCAGCCCTGCATCCCCCCTTTCCTGAGCTGGGACAGGGCCTGCAGGCAGAGTCCTTAAGGCACAGCAAGCCCTGATCCTAGTGAACTCATCAGAGAGGCAAAACCCAGCTGGAGAGAGGATACAGGGCAAAACAGGGAGACAAGGCACATCCATGCCTGGCACTGCCTGTGGCAGGAGCACTGCCTGGCTGTCACAGGAAAAACATCCCTTTTCCAGCCATTTTGCATTTTCCTGAAGTGATTGAAGTGATTCTCCAACGGTGGCTCCTTTGTCTCCCATAAGTTCATCCATAAAGCCATAAACCCATAAAGCCATCAAGCAACAGTGGCAGCATTGCAGAGGCTTCCACAGCTGCTCCTGCCGTGTCATGGGGGATGGGGATGTCCAGCGAAGGGGGGCAATGATGACCAGAGGCGCCAAAGACCTTGCTTAATCGCACTTTTCCCTAGAAATCAGAAATTTCAATCAAAATAACAGAATTATAGTCTAGCTGCAGAATGGGCTCTGAAGGGAAGGGATTTTCCAGTTTTCATAGAATCACTGAGTTGGAAAAGACCTCTGAGATCATTGAGTCCAACTATTCCTATGTGCCATGAAACCATATCCTTCAGTACTTCATTCACCCATCTTTTAAACCCCTCCAGGGAAGGTGACTCACCCACCTCCTTGGGCAGCCTCTGCCAGTGCCCAATGGCCCTTGCTGTGAAAAGTATTTTCCTGATGTCCAGTCCGAACCTCCCCTGGCGGAGCTTGAGGCCATTCCCTCTCGTCCTGTCCCCTGTCACTTGGGAGAAGAGCCCAGCTCCCTCCTCTCCACAACCTCCTTTCAGGGAGTTGGAGAGAGCAATGAGGTCTCCCCTCAGCACCTCTTCTCCAGGCTAAACACCCCCAGCTCTCTCAGCCGTTCCTCATAAGGCCTGTTCTCCAGCCCCCTCACCAGCTTTGTTGCTCTTCTCTGGACTCGCTCCAGAGCCTCAACATCCTTCTTGTGGTGAGGGGCCCAGAACTGAACACAGGATTCGAGGAGCGGTCTCCCCAGTGCCGAGTCCAGAGGGAAAAGAACCTCCCTGGACCTGCTGGTCACGCCGTGTCTGATCCAAGCCAAGATGCCACTGGCCTTGGCCATGAGATACCAGCAGGTCTCTGCCCAGCCTGCGTAATTGCACCTTTTGAAGGCTGGCTCATAAAACAGCAACAACAACAACAATCCCTTTTATGTCTCTCATAAAGCAGAACTATAAAACCACAGACCAGCTTCTGAGATTAGCTGCCCTGTGCGAGTGAAGGCATCAGCCAGGATTTTAACCAATTGTGTGGCTTCAGCCGAGGAGACCAGGAGGAGCTGGAGAAAGCAGCATCCAAGACTAGTGTGAGCAGAGGGCTTGTGCTGGGTGAGAAAAAGATGTAGCCCAGCCCCAGGGCTCAGCCTTGTTGTGGTTGGGATCATTTGTGCTGGGCGGCGCGTCTTGGCCGCGCCAGAGGGCAGAGGGAAACGTTAACATTGCCACGAGGCGCAATGGAGCTGCAGAGGGACTGGGCACCTTGCAGGAAGAAGTGGTTTATAAAATTAAGCAGAAAAGCCACAGTTTGAGACGAGGGCTCAACACAGTCCTTGTGGGTGTCACCAACATCCCCCAAAGCACCCTGCGCATGTGGGTGCCTGTGGCCAGGCTGTCACCCCAGCGTGACACCCAGCTCCACCGTGGTGGCACTCAGAAGGAGCAGGCACTCAGCTCACTGTGTTGCAGGTCCCACCCTGCCAATCTGTTTTGGTCATTGCAGGAGCACATACAAAGACTTATTTGTTATAACCCTTTTCAGATATACTGTTGTTTAGCCCCAGAAGCAGCTGCCACGTCCCACCCATGGCCATGAGTTGGAGGAAGCCACATGCAGGTCAACTGCCTCCTTCCATGCCTGTATTGCAGCCCATGCAGCGCTCTTGCAGCATCTGAGTCCTTACTGAATGCCAGTGGGAGCTGGGGACCACCAGGATCAGCCCTATCCTCTGCATTGGAGGTGTCTGAACCAGGGCAGAAGCCCAGGTGCCTTCTGCCTCACCTCTGTGCCAGCCTTCAGGGACAGTTTTACTCCCCCCTGGGTACCACCCAACACCTCCACACTCATCTGTAAGAGCAAGTTGTCACCACTATGATGAGCAGTGCAGGAGACTTCTGCTCCCAGGAGAGCAGCACTCCAGTACCAGCCCCTCCACCCTGTTCAGGGGTGTCCAGGCATCTTGGTGACATTTATGCACCCCCGAATCCTTCCTCCATAGAGAAGAATAAGGTCTGCAGAAGCATTTTCCCCAGTTGCCTGATGAAAGATGTGAACGGGAAGGTGCAGTCCTGATAAAGTCCTCAGTGCAACACCTCGTTCTGCAAGAGCACGGGCGCAGGAACGTGCTGCAGTGGGGCAGCCTTGACTTGTTGTTAATCAAAGCTCCTTGATGAAGAAGATGTCACATCAAGGGCGGTTTTTCTCCCCAGCACTCCAGCAGAGCACCAAGCAGGCACCGAGAGAGAAATCTTTGCACGTTAAGGGAAGAGCTACCTTACATAATCTGGATAATCATTTGGGGGATGTTTGCAGAAGAAACCCTTCTGGTAATATTAAATGATAAATTACGTGCCAATAACTTCCCCAGCACCGATCAGAAGACATTTCAGAGATGAGCAGGAGATGGGGCCAGTCCTGACAGTGACAAATTGGAAGTGCCGGCAGACACGCCGCCCTTCCCAACGAGACGGTGAGGAAATGCCATGTGTCAGCATTTACAAATTAAACCTGCAAGCGGCTGCCGCAGCCCCGCCAGACGCTGCCACCCGCTCGCAGAATAAATTCCTCTGAGTCACTCTCGTTCAGAGGTGGCTCTCTCTGAAATTAGGCTGGCTATGGGCTCATTTGCAGAGGGAAATGCAAAAGCCACATTTGTCATGCACCAGTGTCCCCAGCTGGCAAGGGAGCTCTGCCTTGAAGCCCTTGCTTTCCTGTCCTGATAGCTTCCCGAGGGGCATGCTTGAGGTGTTGCATTTTGACCCAGACCTTGACTTTGTGGAAGGCTTTGATGCTAAAGGACATTAAGAGATTTAATGCTAGAAAGGACATTAAGACTTCAAGCTCAAAGCTCAGAGCATTACTCCCATGAAGACACAGCCAGCCAGGGGCACCCCCAGGTCCCGTTCCTCCCAAAGGGTGGGGGCGTTTCCTGATGTAAAAGCATTGTGGTATTAGGATTAGACAAAGCAAAACAAGAAAATCTGAGCAGTGCCTCCATCAGAGACAAAGGTTGCTCCAAACGCACCTGCGCTTGCCAGCAGAGCAGAAGGACCCTCAGAAAACCCTCCGAGTGCTCCAGAAGCAGAGCTACCTCGCCAGAACGTGGATTCCGGAGCAAACAATGGCTCTTTGTATTCCTAAAAGGCACCAGATGGCTGGTGTTGTGAGGATCCAAGTTTGAGAGATGCGCTAAGCTGCTGTAGAGGAGAAGCAGGGGTGAGAAACAGAGTCGAGCAACCTCAGGCTCAGCCAGTTCTCAGGGTGTGGAGCCATAAGGAGACAGGGCTGCTGGTGTAAAATTCATCCCCGGATCACTGAGCACCCTTGCGGGCAGTCTCCTGCTCTGCCAAGACTTACAAATGCGTGCAAAGCCCATGAACGTGGTCTACGAAGAGAGCCAGGGAAGGAGCAGAGCCTAGAGGAGAGATGATTACCGGACTCCACAGGGAGATATACCTCTTATGTTGCACAAAAGCAGGACATAAGTACAGGAGAAGTAAAGCAAAGGCTCATCCCTAGTGCACTATGGAGAGAAATCTCTCCTGGATAAGTGCCCTGCGTGTGCTATCCCCTACAATGCTTCACGCACAAGGACATTATCCCAAAGTTAGCAGACTGAAGTGGGGAAAAAGCACCAAGTAGTGAGTCAGAGGAAGAGATTTTTGCCTATAGATGGTAGAAATACGACAGAGTGTGCGAGATGTGAAGGGGGCAGATGGGGGGTGGAAACGGACACCAAGAGATGCAACAAGCCCCAAAGTGCCAGCTGTAAAAGCAGGACAAGCATGGGAGCTGGCTTGAGGATCTCTGTGTAAGGCAAGGCAAGGCAGTAAAAGTATAACAGCCCAGCCAAAAAAAAATCTCACATTCTGCAGTGCTGCTGTCATAGTCCCAGTGGGCACCATAAACTGCAGAACAGCAAAGGGAAGATACGGGCGAATATTTTGAGTAGTGGAAAACCAACAATATCAGTTACAACTAAGTGAATTCATGAACCAAATGAACCCAAAGCCAAAGTGGATGGCTCCTACAAGGGAAAACCCAGAATTCATGCCCAGAGATGCTGAGAGTCAGGGAGACAGGTGTGCCCTAGTGTTACCAGGGCATCACTGGAAGGGGTGAAACATCTTCCGAGAGCAAGAAAGTTTGTGCTGTGAAGTGTAAAACCATGGCATCAGCTCTGAAGGATGTGAGGTTACACCCTGCAATGCCTGGGACTGAAAAGGCCAGAGGATGCACAGGAGGAGAGGACCAGGCACAGCCAGAAGATGCATGGGAGGATGGGACAGGCACACACGGGCCAGCCTCACTGAACACAGCCTCACAAGTCCAAATACAACAACAAAACAGAAACATGCCATTTTCAATGTAAAAACATGTGCAGGTGGACACCTGAGTTAGGGAAAAGGGCTACTGAGGGTGGTGGCTGCACCAGGATGGTGGGTACCAGAGCTCTGCATCTGCTGCAAAGCACAGGAGCGTCCCGCAGCAGCAGGGTTCAGAGGGCAGCCAGCCCGGGGCTGTGTTTCCACTCCCTCATATCTGACATCCAGCTTGAGGTCAGCCCGCAGCAGCCTGCAAAGAGTTTAATGCTTCCCTCGGTCACTGAAACCCACATGCATGTTTGCACCCTGGGAGCTCCAGCCACCCCAAGACCCACCCAGGCCATGGGGCAGTTGTGCCCCTATTCCTTATTAACAAACCCCAAGATGTTCTAGGCAGAAAATGATGGTTTCCCGTGAATTTGTGCAATTTGACCTGGCAGCCTCTCGTGCTCCTTGCTCATGACGTGGGCAGGACGGAGGCAGGGAGCTGGCAGCACCGAGGGTGCCGCACTGCCTGACACCACTGGGGTTGTCACAGGGTGATGCAATAAATCTCCTGCAAACCCTTGATTTCTGCCTCCACCTCACTTTCCACCCCCAAATCAGACATGCTGTGGCTTTCGCCGAGATGAACTCCTAGAACAGAGGGGAAAAAACTTCCGATGACTTATTTCTTGACCTCAAGCTATCCCTCTTGGAGAAGGTCTCCCATGCCAAAACCAAGCCTAAAAAAATAAAATCACATTCATTAGTCAACTCACTTGGCTGAATCTGTAATAAGAATGTAATAAACTTTCCATATGTCACTGATAAACTAAGCAGCTGAAGTTATGAGCAGAAAAAGGCATCAATTTTTAAAATGTCAAAATTTGCCATGTAACTTGGGCCAAACACTTGTTCTTAATGAGGCGGTGGAAGGAGTCAGATCCAAGTTTAGAGTCAAAAGGGCCAGAGGAGGACATGCCAGCTCAGCTCTCACACCTCCTTTTAAAGCCCTTGTTTTCACCAGCAGCGTGCATGGCGAGTGTGTTCCCCTGGTGCAAAGAGCTGGCTCCCCCTGCTCCAAAACCAGGACCCATCCCCGTCCTACTCAGGCAGGAGGTGCTCACGACCCTGGCAGAGCATCCCTCAGCGTGGAGCCCAGCAGCTCCACAACTCCTGCAGGCAGAAGGGTGCCCCAGGCATGCCCAGCTGTGGGCAAAGAGGTGGTTCGATGAAAAGGCTGCGGGGCTCTACGCTTCTCCCTCCAGTATTCAATGCATTTACATTCATAGAACCATAGAATTATAGAATGGTTTGGGTTGGAAAGGACCTTAAGGCCCATCCAGTTTCATCCCCTGCCATGGGCAGCGACACCTCCCACTGGATCAGGGGCTCCAAGCCCCATCCAACCTGGCCTTGAACCCCTCCAGGGATGGGGCAGCCACCGCTGGGCTGAGCAACCTGGGCCAGGGCCTCCCCACCCTCAGCGTGAAGAATTCCTTCCTTATGTCTGATCTAAATCTTCCCCCTTCCAATTTATAGCCATTAATTCACACTCACGAAGCAAAGCTGCAGCCTTTCAGACTGATGCACGCCCAGGGCTCAGTAGCCTGAGCTCAGCTTCGATGAACCCTGTATTTTAGTGTGCACAAAGCCAGCTAAGCTGCTCTGGAAAATGGCTCTTGGGAAGTACTGGCACCCTGAAGCGTGGCTCACCTGCCAGATGAACCATGCTGAGCCCTCACATCACTCAAGGTGGGGGCAAACCCTCGCCCTGGCCTCTGAGCAGGGGGCACCGTGGGTGGTAGCTCGAGAGATGCAGCAGAGATCAGCCATGGATTTCAGCCCCTGTGGGGTCTGTCAAGCAGGCTGCCCGGGGTAGAGACTGGTCCTTAGTCCCCATCCACGCTGTGGGACGTCAGGAGCAGGATGAGAGCGGGCTAGCATCACGTTAGGCTGGACATTAGGAAAAATTTTTCACAGAAAGGGTCATTGGGCAGTGGCAGAGGCTGCCCAGGGAGGGGGTTGAGTCACCTTCCCTGGAGGTGTTTAAGGGACGGGTGGATGAGGTGCTCAGGGACATGGTTTAGTGTTTGATAGGAATGGTTGGACTCGATGATCCAGTGGGTCTCTTCCAACCTGGTGATTCTATGATTCTATGATTCTATGTTTTATTTATTTTGCGACCTGCCCTCCTTGTAACCAAACATAAAGCCGGACCCTGCCCAGGGAGTGAATATGAGCACGATCAACCTCAAAGAGTGATGGTCTTTAATTACTTTAATTACAAGGCAGTAGGTGAGAGCAGCCCGTTGACGTTCTGCAGGAAATAGAACTGCACAAGCCCCACACACATAATCCTGCACCGCTCCCCTAGCAGCTCCGGGAAAGCTTCCAAATTCCTGCACCATTAACATTTAAGGAATTGTCTCTGAACTCTCATAGTTAAACAGTGAGGGGAAACAAGATGCTGTAAATGGATTTGCTCGGTGTAGGTCAGTTACCGAAGGGGCTGTTTAAATCAGGGCTCAGCGGTTCACTCTGACAGCAAAGGTCTGCCTCAAAGCACTTCATCATTTTAAGTTTCCCACCTATTTTTTTTAACTTTGACCACTCTCAGGTGACATCTTAGAGTTCTCTTGCAGCACACGACACAGAGGGGACCCGGAGCCTCTCTGGTGAGGGCTCCCGTCTGCATTGACCCTGAGGCCAGGGTGATGGGTGGCCCAGCAGGGCAAGCAGCCCTGCTGACACCAGCTGGTGGTCACATCCCAGAAGCGTGGACTGGTAGTTGTGCACGACCACGGCAGCTGGTGCCAGCGAGCAGCTGGGGCTGGACGGGCGGCACGCGGGAGCCCTCGCTCCCAGCCCAGCACGCGCCCGCGGTCACAGCCCAGCAATCCCCGACTGCCTCTTAGGCCACACCAGAAGACACCTTGATGCTCTAGGCAGGAGAAAAAAATGCTGTGATTTATTTCCCTACCGCACACATCGGCTTGACATCTTTATTGGTGTTTGCAGCAAGAACAAACCTCAGCGCAGGAGAGGGACAGCACTTACAGTGTCAACGCGATTGTGTTTCTCCAATGTCCAGCACAGGGTGCTCTGGGGATGCCCTTGAGTGTCCATCATTCGTAGGGAATCATTTTCTGGCTAAATCACCGTATGGCTGGGGCTGCCAGGATAACAGTGTGTGCCGGAGCTCGCTGTGCCTCAGGCTGGGCTTGGCAGCTACAAACCAATGTTTGCTTCTGTTTCTTTTTTCTCGAGTGCCTGTCTTATATTTGAGCTTGGTCTGAGTGCCCATCCTCCAAGAATAAATGGAAATTGCCCCTTTTTCAAAGCTGGAACTCTCTGACCCTGGACTTTTAACACCAGCCCAGCAGATGCCTTGTTTCTTCCCTCCCCGTTTTGTAGTTAACCTGCCTGGGGCTACACAGAAGTGTAATTATAGCTATAAGCTCCTCATTCAGCATCTTCAATTCCAGCTGGAGAACCAGTTCTGTCTCTCCACTACCCTCTTGTGAAGGTGCCAAGTCCATGGATGGGGGCATCTAAATCTAGGAATCTAATTTTTAAAACTTTTTTTTTTGAGCCAGCCGTGCACAAGATGTACCTGTATTGGCAGCCAGCAGGTTTGGGGCCAGCTCTGTGCTGCATTTCAAGCTTCTGCAGCATAATGTGAGCAGTGCACCCAGGCCTGGAGAGCAAGTGAGGCAGCAGCACCCTCAGTGCTCCCAAACCGCAGCTCCCTGCCCCGCTGCCCGACAGCGTGCAACAACACTGCAGTTTTTGCTTTTCCAGCCTGTCCTGGCATGCCTGGCTCAGCAAGGCACCACAGCCACACAGCCAGGCTGTCCTCAGACCACTGTGCTGGGGGCTCTCCTTGGCCCCTTTCTGGGCCTTCTGAAAGGTCCTCTGTGCCACTCTGCCCCACGGTCTCCTCCTGCAGTTGCCTGAGCTGGTCTTACTCCTCTGCTGCGGCTGCTCACGCGATGCTCACAGGGTGATGCTCACAAGGTGATGCTCGCAGGGTGATGCTCCAAGGCTGTCCTGGTGCGAGCTGCAGGGTGATACAGCCCCGGTGTGCCCAGGCCAAAGCTTCCTTGAAATAGAGCACACTTTCTATAACCCCTATACCTTCCTAGAGCCAGCAAGCAAGAGGAAAAGAGAAAAATGCCAGCCCGAAGGTGTCCCCAGCCCAGCTGAGATGCCATGTCCCTGCACCCAGCAGGATGTGCCTGGCAAAGCAGCACCGTAAGGGCAGCAGTTAGAGATGAAGGTTATAGAATCATAGAATCATAGAATCACCAGGTTGGAAGAGACCCACCAGATCATTGAGTCCAACCATTCCCGTCAATCACTAACCCATGTCCCTCAGCACATCGTCCACCCATCCCTTAAACCCCTCCAGGGAAGGGGACTCAACCACCTCCCTGGGCAGCCTCTGCCAGTGTCCAGTGACCCTTTCCATGAAACATTTTTTCCTAATGTCCAGCCTGAACCTCCCCTGGTGGAGCTTGAGGCCATTCCCTCTTGCCCTGTCCCCTGTCCCTTGGGAGAAGAGCCCAGCTCCCTCCTCTCCACAACCTCCTTTCAGGTAGTTGGAGAGAGCAATGAGGTTTCCCCTCAGCCTCCTCTTCTCCAGGCTAAACAACCCCAGCTTTTTTTTAGGCTTCACACATTTTGGGTGTTGACCTTGCAATCTTTTCTAACACAAACTGGGGCTGGACTGCAGAGGCTGCTCCTTTCCCCAGCCGCAGAGGCAGCAGCAATAGCAGCGGGTGTCACATCAGACAGCGACAGTTTTCTCAGCCTCCCAGCCCTTGGTGGTGCCAGGAATGGGGCTGAGGCTGATCCATGGATACTCACCTCAGCTGGGTTGTGGGTATTTACACACTTCAAAAAAATACATAGAATTATAGAATGGTTTGAGTTGGAAGGAACCTTAAAGATTATCCGGTTCCACCCCCCCTGCCATGGGCAGGGACACCTCCCACTGGATCAGGGGCTCCAAGGCCCCATCCAATCTGGCCTTGAACACCTCCAGGGATGGGGCAGCCACAGCTTCCCTGGGCAACCTGGGCCAGGGTCTCCCCACTCTCATGGTGAAGAATTTCGTTCTAAAGTCTATTCTAAATCTTCCCCTCTCCACATTAAAGCCATTCTCTCTTGTCTTATCACTCCATGCCTTTTTACCAAGTCCCTCCCCAACTTTCTTGTAGAAGCCAGCAAGCTTCTCAGCCCTGTGCCAAGATCCCAGACAAGCCTGGCCAGAGGGATACAGCCAGCCCTGATGTCCATGGCCCCCCAGAAATCTCCAAAGCAATGTGAAATCATGTAGGGGATGGAAGCAGGCTCTGAAATTAGACAGGTATAATTTAATGAATAAGCAACCCTCTAGCAGCCTCGAAACACAACCTGGCTGGTCACAGTCAGCACGCACACAGCACTACTTGCCTTTTTGAATAAAAACCTCACTTACTGACACCCCCCTAACACGATCCAGCACGTCTCGACTTACTGTCACGTATTTCAACAAGTCAAAATTCACCTGGTCAATAACGCTGTGATGAGAGCCCATCGCTCAGCTGCACCCGTGGCTCAGAGGCACAATGACGCGTTGGCATCAATCACCAGGCGCAGAAGAAATAAAAGTGCTGGAATATTGTTGTCCCAAGATTAATGCCTCTTGCTGTGAAAACAAACATCCCAGCCTTGCCTCAACATTCATTTTTGATAAATGATTTGACTCTGCCGTGACACTCCTGTAGCACCAGGAGACCATTATCCCGAGACAATGTTTTATTCTATTGACATTATCTCTTAATTATAATGTGAGCGATATCAAAGAGAGCCAGAGCCCACCAATTCCTCAGATGGAGTTTCTCTCGTTTCTCCTCTCAGGGCATCTGGAAGAGATTTTATGACAGCAGTTTGATGACCTGAACAAGTCCAGCCTGGGAAGAGCCCATCGAGGAGGGGCAGGATCCGTACCTGACCCACCTCCAGCACAGCCAGGGGAGCTGCGCTGCTTCACACAACCTCGAGGACCATATACTTTTATCCAGTAGCAAGTGCTTTGGTTTGGTTTGCTTTTTTTAAAAATTTTCAGAAGCAGGGAGCTTTTTAGAAAGACAGAAAGATTGTTTGCGTGTTTTCAAATGAGATTTTTTAGCAAGATTCAAAAGTGATTTGGCATTTACCATGCCTCAGAATACAGTTAACATTCAAATAAAGTTTTTTGGGAGGGATCATAAACCTTATGCTTTGGGGATTACGCCAGTTGCTAATTAGTGTTAGGAGAAGACCAAAGCTGCGAGTTATGCACTCGCCTTTGCTATTTCGGGGTTTGTTCCCCTCCCTCAAAGCACCCAGGAGCAGGCAAAGCCCAGATGTTCAGCCGATGCTCCAAGCAGCTGGGGTTGGGCTGTCAGCACGTCTGATCGGCATTCATTGTTTGCAAGATTTTGTTTTGCAAAACTGTTTCACATGTAGTGAATACACAAGGAGTCAGGGAACCAAAGCACTCTCTCATCCTTAAGCCCCTGAATCAGAGAAAGCGTTCCTGCCGCCTAGCCAAGAGCGCTGCAGAGCAGCACATCACTGCTCTGCAAGGAGGAAAGTACCAGAAAACAGTGCTTTTAATATTTAAACTGAGCCAACTTAATTAACTTGTGAGAAAAAATGGCCTGGCATTTGGTACTGGGATGAGCTTTCTCTACGGCAGAGAAGAGAAGGGCACGCCTGGTTCCCAGCTCGGGTTCCCATCAGCACCTCTCACAGTGTGACGGGAGGGCTGCACCGAGAAAATCGGCTGTGACATGTTCAGCCGAGTGGGATCACAGGGAGACGATGGGGCTCATCGTAACATCTTCATTCCTGCTCTGCAGCTTTAAGTCAAGGCTTCTTCACTGGTGACAGACAGCAGTGCACGTCCCCAGTGTGTGGCGAGGGCAGAGCAATTAGCAGTGCCCTGACAGCACAGCCAGGGTCAGGCATCCCACAGCCTTTGGAGGAGGACACTGGCAGGTGAGAACACCCCTTAGATGACTAGGAGCTCTATCAGTTATAGGGCAGTGGGGACTGAGTCCTGTCTCAGCTTCACAGCAGCATTTACTGCTTTTGTATTCGAGCTGTAGCCAGCTCTCCATCAGCAGTTTGAAACCAGAGCGTGAAGCTCCCCGTAGGGAGCATGTGTTGATTTGTTTCACGATTTCCATTAATTACCAGGTAAATGAGATCCCTGCACACTCCTCGGGCACCTTGCCTCGTCTGTTCAGGCTTTTGACAGCTGCTGGAGCAGTAAGTATGTTTTCATCACGTGATGCCTGGCAGGGCATCCTCTCCCTCGCTCTGACCTCCAGAATCATCTCATCTGCTTTATTTCAGCATCCCACCTTGGAATTTGTTCTGAGCAGCTAAGATCCATCCCAGTGTGGGCAGGGGAGCTCTGAGCCCTCAAGGCTTCAATTAGCTGGGGAAAAGCACCTCGGAGCCTCGAGGGTGGCGACGGCTGCTGGGTGGATGCCACGCAGTGCGCTGAATTCAGGACCTGGGTCAGGCTGAGCTAACGCACGCCAGGCACCGAGCGAATTGATAGCGCGTGCGTTAAACTTTCTCTGCTGAAAACTTTCCTGGAAAGCCAATTAAGGCACCCAGCACCCACTCCAGCTGCTCTTATTCCATAATTAAAGTCAGGCCACAGCTGAGCAATAGCAACTTTTTGGGGCAGGCAATGGGGAAGAGGGGAATGATCCTTGATTTATTGTGAGGGAGAGAGCCCGTAGCCTGGCTGCACATGGGACTTGTGGAGTCACACAGGCTCAAGTTCTTCAAATCCCAGTGCACAGCAGGAGCTGCAGAGCAAGACAGGGCTGCTGCGTGTGGCAAGAGTCCCTCTCCATCCCAGGAGAACTCCAGCAGTGGAAAGCAAACAGAGCAAGGCAGGATGTGCAGAAGACACACGTGGCCACAGGACAGCCCCCATCAGGGAGCGAGGTCCTGGGGGACCCGAGCAAAAGGGAGCCAGGAGCACCCAGGCCAAGGTGCACGAAGGCACCTGGAGGAACCAAAACCGTCCCCACCCTGCATCCCCAGGGAGCTGCTCCGTGAGGTGAGCCCTCTGCTCGAGTCCCTGCACCTCCCCAGGCCAGGTGTGCTCTGATCCCACCACCCTTAATGACCCCAGCCCAGCAAGACGCATTGCTGATTTAAAAAAAGACAGTTTCTTTCTGGGCAGAGGGACGTCTCAGACTAGCTTAAGGGGTGGGACACGTTCATTTACAGCGTGTGACATGTCCCAGTGACTTACAGGAATGCAGAGGGCCAGCAGCTCACTGTGGCTTTCAAGGATTACTTAACTGCTGAAGCAGATCAAATGGGAACGGGTGGATGGTATGTGAACTACTCCAACCAGTCAGCACTGCTAAACCCTCTGGTTTCTCTCACGAGGCTTTGAAACGGGGAAATGTAGCTTCAGATAATTTATTTGCTTGAGGCACTGGGGCAGGCAGGGGAATATTTATGAGCCAAAGAAAACCCACAAGGTATGTCTCTGGGGATGCACCCGCCGGGGCACTGAGTGCTGTTGAGGCAGGGAGAGGGGAATGCAGCCCCTGCCTTCAGCCCTGGCTGCCAAGGAGAAGGGTCACCTCCTCAGAAGCCCTGTTGGAGCCCCTCAACTATCCCCACCAGGGCACAGAAATCAGTGTTGGGCACAAGGCATCTTCTAGAGAAGGGGGAGGAGCAGATGTGGGGCTGTTTGGCAGCTCTCTGCGGGCAGGCAGGGACTCCCCGTTGGTGTCTACCTCCCCATGGAGTCCAAACGGCTGTCAGGGGTGCTGGCAAGGCAGATCCCACAGGGGAGAATCTCCCCTACGCCCCTCCAGGTTACTCAGCACATCTGGACCCCAAGCAGCCCTACGAGGGTCCCATAGGGCAGAGAACTGAGTTACCAACCCCAGGAACCGCTCTTGGCTAGAACGGTGCCCAAAAAAATTCCTGGTCTCCATTTATTTTTGTTGGCACTGAAGGTGTTTTCACTGTTCCTCATGGAATCCAGAGCACTGGAAACATGGTGCTCACAAGGGAGAGAGCTGAGGGAGCAGCTCAACATCTTAACTGGGGACATTTGATGTAGATAAGAGCCCTGCACTGTGAACCTGGCCAGCACCGACCTCCAGCCCCTGATGTTCCCATGGATCTGCTCCACTCTGGTTACTACAGATGTGGCCCCCAGCCAGAGACTTACTTGGAAAAGCAGAGGAAGTCTGCAGCAAGAGAGGAGAGGGTAATTCCTTGAAATGCAGTCTTTGGGGATGGGATCTGCAGTTGCTGGAAATTCCTTCCCTGGAAGCTTCCCCAGGACTGCCAGGCCCATGCCTTGCGCTCAGCACGACGTGCAGCAGGACACCACGACCCCGGGTTTGCAGGCACAGGACAAAGACTCCCGTCCGCACCAGTGGCGGCTCAGGGAGCAATTTCCTACAAGAACCAGTCCAGACACCAGTTCAGACGGAAGAAGAAGGAAGCAGCTGGGTCGCGTAGGGAGTTGGGTTTTTAACAAAGCAGTGCAGCCACAAGCAGTGTTATTTGGCCCAGAAATTCAGCTGGTTACCCACAGAAATGATGCTCAGCAGCAACATCTGCAGTCGTAGGGTTGGACGGTGAAGATGGGAAGGATCGCCAGCCTGGGAGCCAGGCAGCCCCCAGGGTGGTCGTTGCCTCTACTCCAGGACAATGACCATGTGGGGCTGGCAAAGCCCTCGGTTGGGTATCGGCGACTGGGGATGGTCCCCAGCCCTGCAGGACCCGTGAAGCCACCGGAGCAGGCACAGCTCGGCGGATCCTGCATACATCCAAACCCTCAGCCTGCACCATCAGTATCAACTCTGAAGCCAGCTCGCATCTGGGAAAATCATGAACTTACAAGAAGGGAAAATAATAAACTTTAAAAAAAAAAAATCCCTCTAAAATAGCATTGTGTGCTTGTGACCTAACCCCAGGAACCATGGTTTGAGAGATCAAACCTTTTTCCTCGAGGGGCTGGTATCAGCATTTGGTATCAATTTTCCATCTGACTGCTCCTTTTTAGGAATTGTTTCTCTTGCTCCAGAAAACGAGTGATCCCAGGGAGCCACGGAGCCCTGGGAGCCCTGGCTGCGCGTCACCACTCTGAGCCCTGCAGCCCAGGATCGCAGCAGGAACCGTCCCACAGGGGTGCACGCCGCAAGAAGAAAGGGAAACGGGGACTCGAGACAGGGCCATGGTCTTGTTTGCTCCAAAAGAGCCAGGGTTCAGAATGTGAATCACCGCGGCAAAGCCACGGCAGGATGACTCGGGGAGCCCAGCGCCCGCAGCAGCAGGGACAGAGAATCCCGAAGGGGCATCCCTGACGCTGCGTGGTGGGCTAAGGCTGTGATTCTCACAGCCTGGGCACAGCAGCACCTCACTACTCAAAAACAGGGAGTATGTTATGTTTTTTCCTTCCCTTTTAGAAGGGCAGGAGAATTTCTAACAGCCTTGAGTGGAAGAACTTGTGCAGGCACAGGCTTTTTCCCAGAAGCGGTTCAGCTCCGACTCGGATGACTCGCGAGGCAATAAAATTAAGCTCCTGTGTCCTCGTGAGCAGGAGGTAGAAGGACATTCAGTCCCACTCTTTAAGCAAGGCATTGAACACCATAAAGTTTAACGCCAACATCCAACACACCCTTGGGAGTGGAGACTTCACTGCCAAAGCCCAGCAGCCCTTATTTGCTTTCTGCAACAACAACAGATGCGACGCAGGTCTCGACACCTTTGCAGAGCTCGGAGAAGGTGCCCACAGCAGGGCTCATGCCGAGGGCGATGCTGGGGGTCTCCGCCACCGTGCCAGGGGAGAGATGTGGGCAGAGCCCTCTGCATGGGGCACCCCTCGGGCAGGACGGGCGGCAGCCGGCCGCGCAGAGCCCTGCGCCAGCCAAGCACAGAGGGCACTGAGGGCCAGGGCTGCTGGCACCGCTCGTGCCGGCACTGCGGCACGGAGCAGAAAAACACTTTCTGCTTGGTTTCAGACTGAGGAAGGGCTTAAAAAGTGGGGCAGATCCCCATGCACACCCCAGAGAAAGAGGCCTGGGCTGAAATCCCAGTTCGCACGCAGGAGGGATGCTTGGTTTAAGCTTCATGCATCCAGCCGGGATCCCTGCGCTGCGATGTGACACAGCACAGATCCCCAGCCAAGACAGGATCAAACCCGAGCATTTTGGGAGCACAGGCAAACCCCACAATGCCCAGGCATGGGCAGGCCACGCAGGCTCTCCTCCAAAAATCACATGAGCTTATTCTCCTCCCTCCAACCAGTTTCTCCCAGCCAGAGAAGTTCATTGTGGCCAATTGCAAGAGAAGCCAGGCACTCCAATTCACTTCACCTCCTCACAGCACCTCTTGGCTGGACTTTGGGCCCCAAAATCCTGCTCTGCAGCCTCGCACAGCTGGGTTCACGTAAAGCTTGGTTCCCTATAGCTGCCAGGAAGAACATTTCTCCCTCAAATGTCACAGTGCCACCCCTGTAACTGCAACAGCACCAGATACACGTTGCTTTGTTTGTTTGCTTGCTTGGGTTTTGTGTTTTGTTTGGGTTTTTTTAAAGCACCAAGAGCCCCAGGAGACTCACCTGCCCACAACGTCCACAACAACAACCACACTCGCTGCCCTGCTTCGCTGGAGGAGAACACAGACACAGCCTGTGCGAGTTCAGAAGCAAACCTGGATGTGATGAGGAGAAGCAGAGCAGCTACACATCACAGCACAACAGAGTTAACGTCTCACTGGGTCTCACCAGAGCATCCCCTCCCTGCTGAGATTTTAACCCAGCACAAGCAGTGATGGGCACCTGAGAGCACAGTGGGGAAAATAAAGTAGACGCTAGATCCTGACAGCGCTCCCCGTCTCCTCCGATCCCCCCACGTGCCCAGACCACAAGGCAAATGTGGCTGAAGTCACCCCCAGTGATGAAGCAGCTCACGGGTGGGGGGGACCCATTAGGAAAAAATTCTTCACAGAAAGGGTCATTGGGCACTGTTAGAGGCTGCCCAGGGAGGGGGTTGATTCACCTTCCCTGGAGGGGTTTAAGGCACGGGTGGACGAGGTGCTGAGGGACACGGGTTAGTGTTTGATGGGAATGGCTGGACTCGATGATCCGGTGGGTCTCTTCCAACCTGGTGATTCTATGATTCTGTGATTCTATGACCCGTCCACCTCCCGTGGCCACCGGGCTGGGTGAGAGGAGGCTCCCAAGGGTGTCTGTGCAGGAAAACCAGATTGTTGTGATAATTACTGAGCCAGTGGAGGCCAATTAAAATCCTTGGGAGAACGTAAATTACTTTAACCTGAATCAATGCAGAGGAGGTGACGTGCGGGTCCCTGTGCAGCGGGGTGCTGGCCGTGATGGGGCTTTAACAGCCCCCAACACCGTGTCCGAAGGGCATTGGCGAGGGAGAAGGCGTCAGGGCCACGAAAAGGACTTGGGGGGTGTTGCCAGAAGCGTTTTAAAACGAATCGGAGACTTCCCAAGGAGCCAACGAGGGGACCGAAGCGCAGGAGGAATTTAATCAGAGCCCTGTGACCGGATGAAGGAGCCGTGAGCGGCTACAGAGCAGCCCTGGGGGCAGCAGGAGCCCCGGGGGCTGAGGGGGGGGGGGGTCGCGGCTCCCCCCGTGCCTCAGTTTCCCCGGCCCCGCGCAGCCACAGGCGGCCCCGCAGCGACCCCCGGCGGCCGCGGGAGCGCTGGAAACCCGCGTTCTGCTGAAAAACCCTGCGCCAGGACCAATATTCCTGTGTTTTATTCCTTTTCCCCAGCAGTCAGCACCCGCCCCCGCGCTCGGAACCGGATGATCTTGAAGGGCCCTTCCAACCCAAACCATCCTGAGAGTCTGTGATTCTGAGATTCTGTGACTGATTCTACAATTAAAGCTTCACGCCATGAGCCATCGTCGATCGGCAGCTTGGCCAAACGCAGCTGGGTCTTCATCCCAGGGATCCGATGGGTTGAGTGTCCCGCAGCAGCTGTCCCCGTCCCTGTCCCCATCGCCACCGGCCGAGGGTCGGGAGATGCTGTTTGCAGGTTTTTTTGGATTTGAGGCCAGAGTTTACAGCATCACCCCCAGTGAGGTGCCACAGAAACAGGACAAGGGGCAGTGGCCTCAGGCTTCAGCAGGGGAAGTTCAGGCTGGACATCAGGAAAAAAATATTTCATGGAAAAGGTCATTGGGCACTGGCAGAGGCTGCCCAGGGAGGGGGTTGAGTCCCCTTCCCTGGAGGGGTTTAAGGGACGGGTGGACGAGGTGCTGAGGGACATGGTTTAGTGATTGATGGGAATGGTTGGACCTGATGATCCAATGGGTCTTTTCCAGCCTAGTGATTCTGTGAAATAATCCAGCCCAATTGGCCACAAACGGGGCTTTTGCGAGCACCGTCCTACCCGCAAGACACGCTTTGGGCATCTCGGCAAGATGGACCAAATTCTGCATCCATCATGACCTGGGCTCCAGCACGACTGTTGCCGTGACAGGAGAGCCCGAGCGCGGCCGCAGAACTGGGGGCACAGCACCAGGACAGGATCCGCGGGTGTTGGGTTTGGCTCCTGTGCTCATGCCACCTAGTAAGAGGTGTGAGGGGACAAACCCTGCTTACCCCCCCAGAAGGTCACAGGGCTGTCCTAGACAACCGCAACCATTTCCAGATCACAACAGTACCCACGCCACACAGGGTGCAACAAGCCCTCCGGTCCAAGAGGGACCAGTGACACCCCCTACTCTGTTTTCTCCTTGCTAGAGGCGCCAGCACTGGCACCTTTGGTTTCCCCAAGAATACCTGGGTCCTGCTTGGAAGCAGGTAGACATCTACGAATTGGTAGTCAGCCAAAACCAGCCCTGGGCTTCGGGCTTCTTTTCCACTAAAGACTGACCCAGCCCACCCTCAGTTAACCTCCAGCCCCCGATCCCCTAAGACGTCATTTCAGGAATCTGCAATACTTTAATCAAAACCTACAAGGACCATTGTTACTTTCATGATTGCACATGGCTTCCTCCAGTTCCAAAGCACAACTACCTTCGTTAACGCTCACGGACGAGGTCAAGCTCCTGCCTGCTCCCTTTCCACGTGCAGGCAGCACGGCCAGAGCGATGCGACGGCCTCGCAGCAACGACAGCGCGGGACCGAAGAGCTGGCCCTGGGCAGCCAAGCACGCAGCAGGGACAACGGTCAGGAGCTGTCAGACGCACCAGAAGGGTTTTTGGCAAGGCTCACCTCACGCAGTCACCTAAAGCAAGGAGAGGCGAAGAAAAAGGGCTGTGGGCTGGAGTCACTGGAGTGTGAGGTCACGGCACAGAATCAGGGCTTTCAAAGTCACCACCGGGCTGTCCAGCGTGTGCCAAGGCTGGAGCAGCCCCGTCAGGCTCCAGTTACCCTGGGAAGAGGCATCACCAAAGCGGCCGCCCCAGGAATTGATTTGCGGTGTGGTCCAGTCACATCAAGTGGCAATAAAACTGTTAAGTGGCTTCAGGACAGCAAGCGCCATTCACTGTGAGATGAAAGGTGGCTTTTAAGAAGACCACTAGATCTCATCAGCGCTACATATACAAACCTCATTTATTTTAAAGGCTCCTAATAAAGTGCCTTTTATCCCTAGCAATAGGTAGTTTTAAATTGCAAAGTAACTTCTCAGATTAGCCATCATCATCTTCATTCCTGCTGGCCCACAGGGAGAGAGGGGCTGTGGCAAGGGCTGCCCCTCGGGGACAGGGGCTCGTGAACACGGTTTCAGGCGGCTGGGTGAGGTCTCTGGTGCAGGAGTGGGTGCAGCAGTACTGTCCCGTGGCTTTGCCGTGGCATGCAGGGGCTCTGCTGAGTTGCCCAGGACAACTTCACCTTCCTGAGGCCTCTGGGGATCCAGAACAGGTCCCCAGCACGGACGTGTCCAGGTGGGAAGCGTGCCAGGGCCAGCGCCTCAGGGTTCGGCATCGTCCTGGCTCAGCGTGTCGGTGTCATGTAGGAGCGGCGTTGTCTCGGAGGCGGGGGGCGGTTTGCTCTGCGTGGCAGGGTGGCACAGGCTCTTCTCAGCAGTGGTTTTCTGAAGAGGAAAGGACAGTGGTTATAGCCGCGCACTCCATGGTGGCACTGCGGCCAGGCCTTACAGTGCACAGGCGTCACCACATCCCCGCCTGGAACACAAGTGCCCCAATCTCTTGGACTTTAATCTGGCCAAGAATCCTTTTTTGAAGGCTTCTTAAACTGAAGATTTTAGCATCTCCTCCCCTAACAAAATTATTTCCCTTCCCGCCCATAAACACTTGCCCAAAGCCTGAAGAGCTGTGACACCAAGTAAAGGATTTATGGGACAAAGTCAGCATGCTGCACAGCATCAGAGAAGAAAAGGAGACAGACAGGACCTTCTCAGGGACACAATGGCATGAAGACCCCAGACCGCAGCTGCAGTAGACATAGACAGCATCCATCTCTATTATAATAGCAAGTGCGACCTCTGGAGAAGGTGAAAGAAGGAAGGTGGTGCCTTGTGGCACCAAGAGGAAGGCTCCTGCTCCACCTAAAGGCTTACAACTACTGAACAGATTCACCGCCTTCAAAGCTGAAGAGAAGGCATGTTTCAACCAAAGCATGTGGTCTCCCTGACCGTAACTCACGCAAGACTTCCAGGAGGAAGCAGCAAACAACAGTAACAGGTCAGTCCCTGCTGCTGGGAACAGGGACACCCATCTGCCCACCTGGCCTGTTGTCTAGAGACATCCGCGGCTTGTTGGTGACATGGATCTGGGGTGTTGTGGAGGCACTGCGAGGCTTATCCAACTTTTTGACTATTACATGCTGTGTGGGCACCAATGATACCACTAGGGCCACCTGGAAGTATCAGAAGTGACTACAGCGCTCAAGCTGGGTGAGACAATCAGGGCAAAAAAGATGATTGACGTTCAAGGATCACCTCCTCCAAGCTCAAGAGTGGTCCATCCCAAGCCAGGAAAAAAAGCCAACAGGCCTGCGTAGATAAGAAAGGAGCTCATGACCAAATTCAAATAGAAAAAGGAAGCATACAGAAAGTGGAAGAATATATAACCTGGCAGAAATACAGAGGCACTGGCCCACCATGCAAGGATGAAGTCAGGAAAGCCAAAGCCTAACTGGAACTGAACCTGCCCAGGGAAGTTGGAGACAAGAAGAAAGATGTCTGTAAGTACATAGGTGGCTAAAGGGAGATTAGGGAACATGCGAGCCTGGTGCTGAACAAGACAAGGGACCCCAGAGACCAGCAGAAAGTCTGGAGAAACAAAGATGCACCCTTGGTGGAAAAGGATGAGGTCAGAGAAGACCTAAGCAAATTAGACATGCATAAATCCATGGACCCAGGCAGGATGCACCCACAAGTGCTGAGGGTGTGGCTGATGCCATCGCCACACCACTCCCCATAACTGGACACCAAAAGTGAGAGAAGTGCTCAAAGACTGTAGGAAAGCAAGCACCACACCTATCTTGAAGCCCAAGGAGGAGGACCCAGGGAACTACAGGCCAGTCGGCCTCCCTTCAGTCCCTCAGAATGTGATTGAGTCAGTCCTAGATAATTTTAGGAACCATTTCCAGACACGTAGACAAGAAAATCACCAGAAGTAGTCAGCATGGCCTTACCAGTGGGCAATAACTGATAAACTTCTATGATTAAACAACTGCCTTGGTGGGTGAGGGGAGAGCAGTGGGTATTGTCCACCTGGACTTCAGTAAGGCTTTCAACTCTGTCTCCCCTAAGATCCTCTTAGAGATACTGCGAGGCATGGGCTGGATGAGCAGACAGTGAGGTGGATTGAAAAACTGGCTGAACAACCAGGGCCACGGAAGATGGGAAGTGGTTCAAAGTGCAGTTGGAGGCCAGTAACCAGCTGTGCGTACCAGGGGTCAGTACTGATTTCAATCCCATTTAACATCTTTATTAATGATCTGCAAGTTTGCTGATGACACAGAGAGGGGCTGATAACAGCAGAAGGTCACGCTGTCCTCCAGAGGGACCTCAACAGGCTAGAGAAATCAGGTGGTGGGAATCTCATGAAGTTCAACAGCATCTTACGCACAGGAAAGAAAAGCCCCACACATCAGTACTCGTGGGCAGAAAAGGATCTGAGTGTCTTGGTGGACACCAAGGTGAACATGAGTGAGCTGTGTCTGTGCAGCGAAGGCACTTAACTGCACCCGGGGCTGCTCTGGGAGTGCTGCCAGCAGGCTGAGGGAGGTGACCCTTCCCCTCTGCTCATCACTGATGGAGCCACACCTGGAGTACCACATCCAGGTCTGGGCTTTCCAGGACAAGAGAGATGAAGCTACTGAATGGAGGCCAGCAAAGTGTCACTAAAATGATTACGGGACTGGAGGATCTCTTGCAAGACCAAGAGAACCTAGAGAAGAGAAGGCTCGGGGGAATCTTAACAATGTGTACAAGTACCTGAAAGGAGGGTGTAAATACAGAGCCAGGCTCTTCCCAGCGGTGTCCATAGACAGGACAAGAGCCAGTAGGCACAAACTTAAACACATGAGGTTCCATCTGAACATTAGGAAACACTTTTTTTTTTAATGTAAAAACTGGAACAGATTGCCCAGAGAGCCTGGGGAATCTCCATCTTTCCCCATCTGGACACGGTCCTGGTCAACAGGCTTTATGTGACCCTGCTTGAGCAGGGAGGATGGACTGGATGACCTCCAGAGGTCCCTTCCAACCTGAACGATTCAGTGATTTTGAGTTCCTGTAATACAAACCCAGGATATTTTATACATCAGAAATTCCCTTTTGAAAGATTTTCCATCAAGGCTCCCTGCACGGAGGAGAGGAGTGACACCCACCAGTTGACCACCTCTGCTACCCTCCATGAGTTTTTACCTATTTAAAAAACTTACCTCTGGATCTCAAACACTTGGAGTGGTGGGAAAGGCGATAAATGCGTTTCCTCACACCAACCCTACTTTTCACCCTGATCACTGCAGATATTAAGGCTGCAGATCAGGTACACAAGGAGACACAGTCACAGTACATGCTTGCAGCCTAGGTAGGTCTATTAAGACATCTAAATTGCCCTAAATAAAGCCATAAGACAACATCATTATATCAAAGCTCACCAAGAGGGCATGTCTGGTAGGTGTGGACAGTAAACATTTCCATTTGATTGGCTTTAAGAAAGGTTTAATCAAATCAGGATGAGAGAAAAGTGTGTTACCTTGACTGGGTACCCACCTACAGTCTGGCTTCCCGCAACACCATCCCCTTAATCGGAGGCAGCTTTTTGGCAGAGGTAGCCTGCTTGGCTTTATTACTGTCTGAGTTCTTTTTATTGCTACTCCAAAATAAAGAGCATTTCTCCTAGAAGACAATCAGGCTAGTTTACGGTGCGCTTGGACATGAATTCCACAAGGATTCCAATTTTAGGAGATCTTTAAATCACTGTTTAACTATAATCTAGGTATTAATGAAGATTTCAAAATTTAGGTTAAACTAAGTCCTATTTAAGATTTTGGTCAGTGTCAAGCCAGTTTTAAAATGGTCTGTTTGCCTTTTAAACATATCAGCACGCAGGCGTTAGGTTGTTAGCAGAAGAGAGCTACGATGCTGCACCTAGGCACGATTTTTTGCCTGCACAGACTAACACGTTATTTTAGAACCACAGGACCAACAGATGCATTTCAAACTGGCTCCACTGTGAGCTAGACTAGGATTTAAGTGTTTCACAGTACCTCATCTGGATCAGGTTTAGAGCACCCTGCTCACTCCAGAAGCCAGAGGCACACGAGATGCTCCAGGAAAGAGCTGCGATCAGTGAGACCTTCGCACCAGACTTGTGAAGATTTGGATAACGACCCCCCTGACAGTGCCCAGGACTTCAAGAGGGAGCATTGCAAACGATTAAGCAATCATTACTGGATCAGCAACACTTCAATCAAATGAGGAACACACCTTGGCTGCAAATTGCTGCCTTCCAGTTTATGAGCTCTTATCTATTCATTAGGCAGACTTTCATGTGTTGTTGTACAGCTTCCTTAGAGATTTACAAGTGATTAAAAAGCCTCGATGACCTTTCCAGGTAGTCAGGCACTTCCTCCAGTTCATTTTTAGTTCTAGCACTTCAAGACACTTGGCTGAGCAGCTGGCTTACATTGGGGTTTGGGATATTTTACAAGCAGGTATTCAGTTGACTTGAGTGAATTTAAAAATCCAGCTTTTCTCCCTGACCCTTTCTGGCACAGTTAAGGCTCTCTGATAACAAGAATTAAGAATTCCACAAAGCAGGGTGAAGAACAGCTGCCCAGCAAATACAGATGTTGTTCAGACATACCAGCGCTATGCAGCAGAGTGAAGTCTGTTTGCCAGCAACCAGCATTTGCTGAAGCGGAGAGGTTCAGTACACAAAGCCTGAAGATCTTGGGAGCACAGGGAGAGTTTAACACCAAGACCTCAGCCCTAGCATGTCTCCCACCCCACAGGGAAGTTCATGGAGGAACAACGGGATTTGGAATCATGTGTTTAAGTCAATTACGCAGTTGTAGGCTTGGTTAAAATCCAATTACGTGCTACTCTGAGAACGCTGGCGCTATCTGAAGTGGTTTGCATTAGTGTTTCAGTAAGGGCAGTTACAGGAGGTTGAGCAAACGCAGACCCTTAGCACGTGCTCTCACCTTAGCCCACTCTCATTGTAAGCATCACTCTTTTATCCCCACAAGCAGCCTCTTCTCTTCTGCAGCTTCAGAACCAGCTCAAGGCGCTTGACTGTAGTGCAAAACTAAATAAGCCTGCTTTGATATAGGTTAGGGAGCTAGATCTCTACTTCAAGGGCTAAGCTTTTAGAGAGCTTAGTGTTATCAGATTAAAGCCAGAGGCACAGATCTCCATCAAGTGCTTTAGCTGTTTCGTATTCTGTCCTTACAGCGCAGATCAGGCTTGTGTGCCAGCCAGGCACCTGCACTGCCCACTCCAGCGGGTGCCAACTGCTGCCCTGCTGCCAGCTCCCTGCAGGCTTCCAAGGTCTTCGCTTCTCAGTAAGCCCAGATCCACAAGGACCCTGAGGGTTTAACTTCCAGAGCTATTTGGAGTAGTTTGCAGGGAAACAAGTGAGTTTCAGGGAAACTGAGAGTCCAATATGGGTTGAGAAGCAGCCATGGTGTCTGTGCCCCTTCTGCAAGAGCACAGCAACCACATTTCATTTGTGAACCAGCTGCGCTCAGGTAGCTTCATCCCCTCAAGAAAGCTCTGTTCAGATTAGGAAACTGTTGGGATCTTGCAGAGGTTGATCTGTGCAATGGTGCAGAGCTGCTGCTTTCTATGGATAATGAGCTAGGCTTGCTCGTCTGTTTGCTGGATGAGCTGAGGAACACCTCCTCCTACAGGAACCCACTTCAATCACTGTAGGGCACCAAGGTGGCCAAAAATGCTTTTAGATTATCTTTTTCCAGCCCGATTTCTAGACAGCGAGGAAGTCGCACTGCCACACGCTGGCATCTAGCATCATTAGGACATGGTTTGTGGCATTAGCCAATGTTTCCTCAGGAGTGTTAGATTATCAGCCCAATCTACATCATGATTAAGTTTGATTTGACTAAGAGAATTTCCCATTAGACACCTGCAAGTTCTTACCTGACTCCTTACCCTGAGTACAGCTGCTGAGATAATCAGCGGGACACTCAGCCCGAGAAAGACATATTGTAGATACTCCAGCAGCGCCGGGATCAGCACCAGGTTGGTGTAAAATTGCTTTAAGACTGGGCCCTCAATGGATCCACTCTGCTCAAGAAAGCAAATTTGTCAGTGGCATCTCTCCCATCGGGGGCTGGGACAGACTAGCTGCACAACTCCTCTCCTCCCACCTCCCAGTACAAATTAGGGAATTTATGGAAGATTGTCAGGCTATGGAGCTTCTACTAAATAGAAGGAGTCAGCTGGACGTGCACACATCTGGGCATTCTGGCCCACATTAGCATGGGGGTGCTGGCAGCTCTGTTCTGGGCCTTATTTAACCCCACATCTAGGACAAAGCCAGAGGTTTACCAAGTATAGTGCACGGTTTGTTCAGCTCAGAGGGATTAAAACACAACAAAGTATTGCAAAGCCTTTTGCTCGTGCTTAATTGGCCTGTCTGGCTTAAAGCTTCATTTGAAGCGGAGTTCCCCCAGCACTGGGCGATGGGGAAACAGTTTCCCCCCCTCCCCAGGCTCTGCAGAATCAGGTCAAGGAAGGCATCTCACCTCTGCAAACCACAGCAGCGGCAAGACCACTGGCTCAATTCTCCCTGTTTGCCTAGGGAGAAGAAGAAAAATAGAAACTTAGATTTCTGGTTGATTGAGCCACAACCAGTGTGACAATTTTCCTAAAAGGACAGGTCTGACATAGTGATAGTGGCCAGAAAGCCAGTGTAAGGAGAGGGGAATTCCTGTTGCTTCAGGGGGCCATTCCCTCCTTGAGCAACCAGGTCCCCCTTGGGTCTTTCGTGCAAGAGGAGAGCTTACACTTCCATGTGTGCTTAGCTGCCCGACAGCAGCAGTACGGGCCACCCTATATCTGGGCTCCAGGTATATGAATTCAGTGACTGGAATGCTAAGCTCCACGGTGTCTCAGTCACCTGCACAGGCTGGTGCAGCCAAGTTCACAGCACCAGGGCCAAAGCATCAAGTGCCTGCTCCCCCGCTTGTGAGTATCTAACATCTGGCACCACATAACTTGGTTACAGAGCCTTTCTGTTTGCTTTCTGGAAGCGTCTTTTTGGACAGAGGCTTTGACTCTCAAGCCTATAGGCAGCGTGTGTTGGATGTGACGCCTTCCAAGTAGCAGCACAGTGCAGGCGAAGGGCTCCTGTGCCTCACCAGGAAGAGCCGTCCATCCATCAGCTGGTCAGGTGCAGGAACGCTGCAGGAGCCAAGCAAACAGGCAGCCACACACTGCACTGCTAAAGGATGGCAGTTTGAGGTCGCTGGAATAGCTTGCATTTCACCATGTGAGCCAGCTGGCTTCTAAAACTGTGACAACTGCTAATGTTAAAGCTACTTCACCTTTGGGGAGAGGAGATTCTGCAGTGACCCCAGCGTCAGCAGCTCTCGTTGGGTGAGAAAGGGAGATAACCATTTCTAAAAAGATGACTACTTACATTATACCAGACACGCGCTTTATGTAGAGATTCAGCTGGAGTTTGATGGAGCAATTCATGGGAATGCCCGTCATCTGCATAAGAAGAGACCAACCAGTTAATCAGTACAGCCAGCATTTGTTTGGAGAGCTTAGCAGAAGAGCAGCCCTTTGCTTTCCATCACAGCTACTGAGGGTGTCACCATCCAGAGATCCGCTGCAGTCACCACACACAAGACCAGAAGCATGACCAGGGTTTCCACCAAAACACAAACACCAGTCAACCAGGCACAGGTCCCCATGCTCTGGGGCTGACTGCACACGGAGGGACAGCACTGTTTGCAGTCTCTCCCCTTCACCTGAACGCTCACCAGCCAGTGAGACTGTAGCACATGGCAGCATCCAGAAGGGAGCACCTCCCTCGGGGTGGTCTGAAGGCTCAAGGCTCACCTGGCAACTGCAGAAGGCAGCAGAGAGCATAAACCAGGGAGGTGCTGTGTGACCCAGGGTTTGTGAGACTGAACCTAAGTTCAAATTGCTAAGTAGCTTATGCAACCTGTACCTGACACCCTAAGGAAGGATGTTTTAACAGCAACTTTTGTGGTTTTGAAGCTTAACAAGCCTTTTCTATTGTTCGTCCCACCAGCAGCAGGATGGAAACACATGAATGCAAAAGATCCATTGACAGAGCAAAGGACAAAACATCTCCTAACCAGGAGCCAACAGCCACTGTCCAGCAATACCCTACAAGTATGAAAACACCACACTTCAAAATTTGCCTTGTTGACACCCATTAAGGCATTGGTTTCTCATGACGCTGCAGTTTTGCAACGCGTTTTAAAGGACCAAGAGTTTTTGTTGGATTGTTCCTGTTTGTACTTTGCAGGCTGCAGCTAGATAAGAATATAGTTAATTGTACCAGTATCGGTAGATGTTTGATACTGTAATAAACTTAATTAGATTTCCATTACCATGATAAGAAAAGCAGAGAACCCTAGATAAGAACACCTCAAGAAGGGGATTGGTTTCTTGCTTGAGGAGGCACCACTGAATGTCTGGAAGATGTGACCACAGGCAACACAGCCCATGGGTGGAAGACCACAAAGTCCCCTCCCCATCAGCAGCTGGGACAACGACAGCTCAGGACATCCCAGCTCATGACCACTGGAGTGATGACTTCCCCCTTACGCACGAAGCGTAACACTGACAGCCCAGTGCAGAAGCAGCCAGATAAGCAAGTTGAGAGAGAAGCAGCCAGCCCAAATATTATGGCATTAGCTTAAGCTACAGTGTGGTCTTCAGACTTTGCCAGTCATTACAGCGCATGTTTGCAGATCTGGGGCTTAATTGGGCTGCTGTTAGATACACCTCCTGGTGTTATGGACCTTACTCAGTGGAAAGAACTTGACTGGACTTATTGAAACAATTATGGTTATAATTAGTTCTGCAATTCTTTAGAAGCTAGGCTAATTATTTAATTAGTTTATGGCTTTGACATTTTTATCTCCACATGTCCTTGCCAGTCATTGCACTATGGAACCTGCTCAAATCAGTGCCACGAGAGCAGAGTGAGGCCACCACGCAGCCGGCGGCAGGCTCCCCACCCAGCCTGGGCTGGACCCCCAGGGCAAGGAGAAGACCCGGCCAGGCTCACTCACCGGGTGCACATCAAGGAAGAGCGCGTGCTGCTCCTTGCTGGGGTTCAGGCCTTCGACAGCATTCACCAGGACTGGGTCAGCATTGTAGAAGTGAGGATGGGAAATGAACATCGGTGCATCTGGATGAGAAGACAATTTAAGCTTAAACCCATCTGAGACTGAGGGCCTTAAGTCATCACAGAGCTTGTTCTGAACAGGATTTTATACTCCTCCTTTCAACCAGAAAGCTCCTTCCCTCCCTGCAGCTTATTCCATTGCTCTGGGAGGGTTAAGCCCCAGTGTCTGAGCCCTCTTCTTCTGCCACACACCACACAACAGCTGACTGTACCCAGACATGGGTTAAGGCACCAAGTCTGAATTCTCGCTCCTGCATGACGTGGACTCAGCGTCCAAAGTTAACATTTAATTTGGCAGCTACACAGCCTGCCTCTTCCTACCCTTGCTCCCCTGCCTGCTCCCTCCCCAGCCCAGGGAATGGAATGCTCTCACCATACCCCTGGGCATTCCCACGAATGCCAGCCTGTCACAGGGACTTGGGGCACAGGGATTTTCCCTCCTTTCCTCTTTGCCAAGACATCTGCAGGAGTTCAAGTGAGAATGCCACACACACAGCCCTCAGCGGTACTTTTCGCACTCTGGCAGAGAGCAGAGACAACTTTCCAGACAGCCAAGCTCATGTCACAGCCCCAGTTTAATACTGGTGCAGCAGGGAGAGTTCAGGGAGGAAATTACTTACTTAGCCTACAGCTACTGACGTTCTGGATGCCAGACTGCATGCAGGGGCAGAAGCCTTCGTTAGGTGGATAGTCTGTGCCATTGGCAAAGAGAGTTTTCGGTGCCACAAAGCGATAGGTAGGCACACCCTCAAACTTCCCAGACTTCTCATACACCAGTGTCATGGATCTGGAAGTGTTTCAGTGGAGAAGGATCAGAATTAGCCAACAGTGTCCCAGCCCAGAATCAGGCTCTTATCTTTGCTGGATAAGATGCAGTTGCAATGTAACTTAGACTTTGAGATCGAGACAAACACCGAAAGCAGTGCTTCAGATGGAGAATGAGTATTTAAGCCATTTGCTTTCCATGTTTTAAGCACAGATAAAGGGTTGGTCAGGACTAGTTATGGAAAGAAACCACAGGCTTATATATCTGTTTGCAGCATCCAGATGAGATTTGTTTAAAGACATGTAGTAATCCCCAGGGCTTCTCTCCAAGAGATAATACCCTTTTTTGTGCAAGCCTTGGCTCTGAGGTGCTGCCACAGGGGATGGGCTGCAGCTAAACCTCTTTTGTAACCCAACTCCAGTACATAGGTCCCCAGGGGAATGGAAAATTTCACTACATTCTGCAGCAAGATTTTTTATTTTTCTTGATACAACAGGCTAGTGATGTTATACTGCATTATTGCTATCAGTTGGCCAGGACAGACAAAAGCTTTCAGGATGGAAGTTTGCTCCTTTCATGCTCAAGCAAGGCTCGCAGGGATGCAGAGCCTGGGTACGCCAAGGGGATGCTTATTCCTACAGCTGCCTTCACACCAGGACCAAGGATGGGGGACTCGAGGTACGTTCAGCATTAACATCCCAGTCTCTGGGCTGTACTCACCTCCCAGCAAGGAGGCAGCACATCAGCAGGATGAAGCCTTGCCTACCTTGCAGGGACATCCAGGCGGGTGCATCTCAGCATCAACTGCACTTCATGTGCAAACAGTAGAGATGAGGCCAGCATGCTCTGCAGCAAGGCAGATTTGCTCTTAGACCATCAACTGATTTTTGCAACTCCTTCCTAGCCAGCTGGGCTAGCAGAGCAGCTGAGGCAGATGTGGGGAACAGAGACAACACTGCCCGGTGAAGAAGCAGAGCCACTTCCCCCACAGCACTGTCTAAGTTCCCGTATAACAAGAAACCAAGTGTGGTTTCTTCCAACTTCACTTTATGCCTTGCCTGGAAACATGCTCTGTTCCCTAGAAGACTTCAGTACTTCAACTTTGATTAGCAGTAAAATTCCCTGCAAGTCCTTGTCTCAGGCCATTTTTGCTGATGTCCCTTTGTGTAGAGGAATTCCTGCACTAATACTTGGCTCAGCTGACTCTGCTTGTTCACTGAAGAGGTTATTGTTCTCCATTCAGTATGAGCACTTGCTTGTTTTGCAGCACTATCACAAAGTCTGCATTAACTTTATCTTCCCAAAGCTGGGGACAGGGTTTGTGCCTCCTGGCCTCCCCTCCTTCCATCCTCAGAGAGCTTCCACACAGGCAGGCTCTGCAGGGCACTTTAACCCCTATGTGATTGCCTAAGGTCACAGTGTCTTCTCCAGGACAGACACACACAGCAGTGCATCAAGTGGGCAGCAAAAGAATCACGGTACCCTGGAAACAGGGGCACAAGCTCCCTCCCCCAACATAATTTCTGCAAGCATTTAGTCAGCTAAAATGGTTCCACTACCAGTTATAGCCAAGTTCCTTTAAAACAACTCTTACTTCTCCCTCTCATCTCCCACATCTTATCTAGACTGATTATTTTCTACTGATTCAACATGGACAAGTTAAACTTCTCCAGTGATCTCAAAGATATGAGAGCCACAGGACACTGCAAATGAGATAACATACACTGCAGCAGAACGTTAACTACAAAAGCGAGTCCCAAGCCGTCTGCATCACTGCACAGGTACTCTGTGCACAGGAGGAGTGTCACATCCCCTGCCATCCACACAGGGACAAGCTGGCAGCTGTGGCCTCACCTGCAGGCATCAGGGCTGTAGAATTCCAGTGATGTTGGGGACATGAACGGTGGCCACATCTCCCCTGCAGTCCCGTTAATCATATTGCACTCATTGCTCCGCCAGTAGTTCACCTGCAGGACAGATCACAGATTCATAGAATCAAAGAATGACCAGGTTAGAAAAGACCCACCAGATCGAGTCCAACCATTCCTATCAAATACTAAACCATGCCCCTCAGCAGCTCATCCACCTGTCCCTTAAACACCTCCAGGGAAGGTGTCTCAACCCCCTCCCTGGGCAGCCTCTGCCAGTGCCCAATGACCCATTCCTTGAAAAATTTTTTCCTAATGTTCAGCCTGAACCTCCCCTGGCAGAGCTTGAGGCCATGGAGATGGAGAGAAGAGCTTAGAACAACAAGATTGCCACAGCTTCCACAGGAGCTTGGGAGAGCAACACTGAAGAGCTTCCAAGATCTTCCCCAAAGGATTGCCTGACTAATGAAAAAATAGGATAAGATCCCCCTGTCTCAAGCGCTCCCGCAGTGGTTGATCTAGAGGTCAGGAGTGGAATTCCACATGGAAGAATAAGCACGCCTTTAACAAGGGCATTTAAATAACACTTTAAACACAGGCTTCAGGGGCCTGAGACTCCAACCATGAGGAACAACCAGCTCCACCAGAATTTCAAGGGAGTCCGAGTGACACTGATGATGAGCTAAACTTAATGCTTCATGAGAAGCCTCTCACCATTTGGCTGACATGTGGTGATTTGTTAGAACAGAAGCTGCAGCAGCTGAAGTCTCTTTGAAACCTGCCTTCAAACCTACAACCTGGAGATACATTACCACTTAGAGCTTTCAGTTTATCTTGCATTAGATCAGGTATTGCCCCCATATTAGAGGTTTGCTGCCCAACACTTACCTTCTTCAGCCCGTTCCATGAATCCACCATGTGAACTCTACTGATGTTCTTCTTGCCTGTGTGTACTGTGAACAGTCCTGAATTGGAGTTGTTAAGCTGCAGAAAGAAGAAATACACTTTTAATTCATTAAATGTGGCAAGACTGAAACTAGTTCAAGACTGTACATGCTTAGTCAGCTCTATCTATGGGTGCTTCACGCAAGAACCTAGAACTGCTAATTTCAGTTGCTAGCAGCAGTTTCCAACATAGATGTTTCTGCTTGAGGGGAGAATTAAGGCAGCCTTATACAAGTACCTACAAACAGCTGCTCCAAGCAGTTTGTGAGGGGGATAGCCCAGGCATGCAATTCCAACACCAAGATTGCTGTGATTTTAGCATTCCCAAACAGTTTACTTACCTCCACAAATAAGCCAAATTTCCCCTTGAAAGGGATCAGCCCAGGAACGAGTGCATTTATTGTGTCTATAAGAGGGTCTTCATACCCCCACATGATCTCCCTCACTGTCCGGTTCATGAATGCCTCCTGTTTCAGGCCAGCCAGGGCTCCACTCAGTAATAACTTCACAAATTCTGGCAGGTCTTCCATCATTACAGCTGCTCCCTGGGAAAGAAAAACCTTTGAAATGAGAGCCTAATCTTCACTAAAGCAGCAGCAATGGATCTTTGGTGCTCAGCAAGGTCCCTCTGCCACACTGCTCTACAGCCACTTTGCCAGCCCCCTGCACACTCTGCTTTTGGGAAGGTTGTTACCCAACACGGCAACCAACACCCAGAAAGTGGAAAACGGTGTTTTATAACCTTAACTCATCTCACAGCTTGATTAGCCTTAAAGCTCTACAAGAAAGCAAGTTTTGAGTCAGCACTGGGCATCATGGCTCTCCCTGCAAGCTCAGAAGCTGGTACTCATTCACAGAGCAAGTTCTTACCATCATCAAAATGTTTGGCACAACGATGTACTCGTCTTCACTGCCATTGGACAAGTCCGGCCGGAAGAAGAGTTTCCGGTACTCCAGGTAGGAGACGGTGTCATTGTCATTGAATGTGATATTTGTTTTATACCTGAACTCTCTGCAAAGAGATGGAGGACATCATGGGAACCTTCCCCCACACAGAGTCCCTACAACCCCTGTGGAGAAAATATGAGCTGAACAGGCCTGGCTTGCTTCTGAATAGCAGAAGAAGGAGAGAGAACCCCGGCAAGAAGCTTTGTGACCGCCAAGGAACACCCGGTGACAACCTCGCACCCCAGCCAGGGTTAGGGTCTAGCAGGAGTAGATGGTAGCCTGGGAGCGTGGCATCCCTGACATACACGATTCACCAGCAACTTCCAGACACCAAGTACTTCTTCCCAGCTGACGAGAAGTCTGAGACAAAAGCATAAATTCCCCCTATTGCTTTCCCTCAGCCACTGAAAAGCCCAACCCTACCAGGGAGACGCCCAGACAAGATGTACACCAACCCACACACCGAAACACTCTGCAAAACACGAGGGCCAAACAAGATGTCATGGGCCCCACCAACCAGCCCACACTTATTTGCTCCAGATCTCCCTGATGGCTCCAGGATTCAGGGCAGATCACCCCCCATGCAGCATCACAGCCCTCTTGCTCCTCAGGGCTTCAGGCCACCGCCACATCCTTCATGCTGCTCCCCTCCACTCCACGCCACAGGGGCAGCTCAGTCCTGTGGAGGCTGCAATGCTCCATGGTAGCGTGAGATTGTCCTCAACATCACAAGCCTGTGACAGCTCCCAGGGGAGCTGAAGCTCAACCCACCAGCAAAAAAGAATTCCTTTCTTGAGAAGCCTCTGTTTTGTGGCCCACATTAGGGAAGGGTACTAATCTTGCTCAGCAGGAACATAAGAGCACTAATAAGATTTGCCCCTTTGTTTATTCTTATTTACAGTAAGTGAAGCCTTTGGTGCAAGCCAAGCGACTGATGCAATCGCAACATACAGAACCTTATGGTGTGACCCAGCAAGCCCAGAGGAAACAAGGGCATATACATACTGCCAGGTTTTCCCCAACACTACTCAAACAGCTTTGGATTAAACCAGTAATCTTCCCACATGAGCTTGCTTAGGCTTGCTGACCTGACTCTGTGTTCAGAACCGCCCGCTATTTATGGGTAAGTTCACATGCTTAAGTCAACATGAACCATCACTTCGCATTTCAGGTCCAGAGAAGCATCTGGGGCTTCAATCACCATCCTCAACTATGGCAAAGAGAAGCAGCCCTGCTGTATGCAGGCCTGAGTAAGTTTTAGTGCTCCACACTGGTTATCATAACCAGAGCACTCAAATTGAGCAGATTCTGGGTCTCAGGTTAGATAAGACGTCTTAGGCCAATCCATGAAGTTCAATATTGAGGTGACCCCAGCTCTGGAGCTGGACTCCTAAATGCACAGTGAAGATGAAACAAGCCCACCTTGAAGATGAGGGTTGTCCAGCACCACACCAACACCCCTCATGCCCAACAGCTGCCAGCATGAGACTGAGCTCCACAGCTCAGTGAAGAACAGACCAGCCTTAGCACCCCAGCAGCCAGAGGTCCTACTCATGGGTTTAGGAAGATCAGAGCAATTAAAGCACATTTGGGTCGCTTTAAAACACTCTGCCACTGAACTCAGGCCAAGTATGCTAATGCCATGCCCTCCTGCCAGAGGAGTCAGCCAGGAGCCTGGTGGCCACGCTCACACCCAGCTGGACCACAAGTGGTATCTGACCTGTAAACGTAGGGTCCACGCTGTTTCACTGCCGGCTTTTCTCCCTTGAGGACATCCTTGGGGTTCAGCACTTCAAAGAAGTACACCGACATGTAGAAAGGAACAGGAATGTCTTTCCACATGCTGAAGGAGATGCTGCTAGGATCAATTCTGACATTCTGCAAGTAAACAAAATAAAAAAAAAAAATAGAATAAGGAGGCACAGCTCTCTGGTTCAGTGCCTGCAGCTGAGCACATCCACCCTCGGCTCCACATCAGGCCCAGCTGAAGGTGGCAGCTCCAGCAGGGGCTCTCCAGAGGATCCAGGAGCATTATGCAAACTGAAACTGAGCCAGATGTAAGCCAGGAAACAGTTATGTATGCAGAAGCATCAAGCTCATGCCAGAGGATATCTGTAGGCTTATTTATTCAGGCTTAACTTTCCAGATCTTACCCACAGGATTTCAGAGCTGTTTTGATGTGCTGGAGACTCTCTCTGCACCAGACAAGCCAGCATTGCATTCACAGCTCTGCATGTTTGACTCACCAGCACAAACCGCCCTGTCCCAAAGGGCTCCAGCTTTGGCAGCTCCACGCAGGCAGGAGTGGGCAGGGAGAGGTGGCACATCCACCCTCCTAACTACGTGGGCACTGGCAGGGAGGACCCACCAGGCTGCCAAAAAGCAGATGGAGAACTGGGATGGCGGGGCAGCTGTGCCCCTCCAGCACCATGCAGGATGCCTTTGCCTCCTCTCAGCTGCCATCCAGCAGTGACTCATAGCTGGCGATAAGGCAGGTCAAAGGCAACACATAATCGACATTTCCACATCACTGTCCCGTTTGCTGGGAAATGCCTGCAGGAATCCAAACACGACTTAAGCCCTCACCAGCTCCCGAGACCAGCAACTGGCACTTGGGCACATCTGTCTATACTCCCTCCTTCCTCCCGGGGGCTGCCTTACGGACAAGAGCCTGTTCCTTCTTGAGCATTTATTTTGGGTGTGTTTCACCATGATCTTTGCTTTCTTCTGCAAGCACAAGCCTTTGCTGTGATTAAGTAACCCAGTCAGCTTATGGAAGTGGGTTTGATGCACTAATTGGTGAAGGCATGTAGACATTATCCAACGGCAGCTCAGCAGACACACAAGAGCTCTTCTGCTCTGGAGCAGCTCAATTTGACCACAAACACGTATTTGCGACCACATGGGGCTGATAGCAAAGCTGCCAGAGGCTTCCTACAATGCCCCATCTTTCTTCAACTATTTCATCACACGGCTGTGCCACTTGCAAGCAGCAGTGCTTTTCAACCCCCTCACTCAAGTCCAAGTCCCTCCAAGCCTATCCCTGAAAAGGTATCTCCACAGTGCAGCATAACCCACTCAGCAAACTCTTCCCACCCACCTGCTGCCGGCCAAGAGACTCCATCCTGCCAGCCTCGAGGACTTCATGGCAAAGCAGCAGTTAGAAGACAAGATTTCATTTAGCCGGCTTTACAGTCCCTACCCTAGAGCATCCAATAGAGTCTGAATAGCAACATCTGCTTCCCTTAACTTGCTTATCTAGTCCTGTGCTCCCTGGATCCCTTATTGCATATGCATTTGTTTATACAACGCGTACACACTCGGATGGAGCTGCTTCCCAGCTCCCTTTCTCAGTCCTCTCCCGTCTGGGCACAGCACCTCAAGGTCCTCCACAGATGCTGCTAAGCAAGATCTGCTTAACAGGGTCGCCTGAGAATTAAGCTATTTGTGGGTCAAAACGGGTCAAACAATCATATGTCTGAAATAAAACTTGAATATTTTTCACTTAGATGGGTTACAGAGTGTCACAGAGAGGTTTGTCCCCTTCCACAGTGCTGATCTCCGTTCTCAAGGAACTGAAAGGAACTGGCTTCTGCTCATCTCCTCCAGACAGGATAAGAGGAGCAACAATTCCATCAGCAGTGCTCAGATCCTGCTTCTCCTGGACGGAGGCTTCAGCCACCCTGCTCAGTACAACCAAGAGCTGAGGTGTCATCTTCAGACTAAGAGGAGCAGTCACACTGCACACAACCATAACCTCAGCGCCAGACCTCCTCCTCCACATCCTCTCACCACCACCCCCATCACCCCGCTGAAGCAGCGGACTGCCCTGTCTGGTCCCAGCTTTCAGGTAGGACAGAACAGGCGTTCCCAGGTGGAGAAGAAATGTTGAGAGACAGATGAGTTGATGCAGTCTCGCTGCGTTATAGCTCCTATCTCAGGCAGGTCCGTGGCACTTCAGAAGAACATCCCCAGATTTTACAGGTCCCATGCCACAGGCAGGCCAGCTGCCAGGACAGATAGAGTTTCTGCAAATAGGGCAGGAACTGGGCTCCAAGTTCCCCATTTCTACTGTGCATTTCCCTAGTGACTTCACTCAAAGATATCCCCAAAGCTGGGGAAGAAAAAAAACAAACTGTACTTAAGTGATTTTCTACACCAACTTGACTTTCCATGCAGATCTTGGGAAGCCAGGACTGCCAAGCCAGCCTTCACTCGCCCACCACCAGCCCAGATCCTCTTACCTACCACTCTGAAGACAAGTCCAGGAGTTTCAGTAAGGCCCTGGATATTTCTTACCACCCAAGACATCAGCACTCAGTTACGTTTCTCCATTTCACACTAAGCCTCCTAAGACCCAGGTGGGTCATGCTGAAGAAGTGGAGACCAAGGCCTTGAGGTGAAGGGAGACCTGAGGAGAAACAAGGGCTGGTCTTTTCCTCATCTTTTGTTCTCACTGCAAGTTACCAGGAATTAGCTATTCAAGTAGAAAGAATCAGGACTGGCTAAAAAGAAGGCGGCAAAAAGGGTTTTGCACAGAAAGCATCACTCCTGTTCTGTTGGGGCATTCAGTTTTTTATTTTCAGGTCTCGACATCTATGAAGCAGGACAAAGATTGACTTCTACTGCTTCAGCCACAAGACTTGTCTGGCTTTGCCCAGCCAGCAACACATCCCGAGGATGCGTTTAAGTAGAAGATCATATGTGCGGATTTTGCATCGCATGTAACACCCATTGGTGAGGGGGGTGTTCACCTCATTCAAGAAAAGCACATCTCCAGCTACTGACCTGGGTAGGTGCAAGCTTGGAGAAACGTTCGGGCAGAGGGCACATCTCTTTTCAGCAGGGAGAAAAAACTTTGGCCAAATGTGGGAATGAGCCAGTTGGTTCATTACAGAAGGAAAACCGGCATCCTGACAGCGAGGACAGGAGCACTGGGCTCCTGAGCTGTTCAGCAGTTACTGAACAGACCAACAAATCCATCTACACCTTAACCACGGAAAGGAAGTGCCCATTTGGCCTCAGGACCTCTCTAAAGGATAAGAGGTCTTCAGAGAGGCAGCTCTTCAGGCTTCCCAGTTAAGAAGAAGAGAATTTGGAGGCTGCTCCATGCACAAGGCTCTACAACTACCTGAAAGGAGGTTGTGGAGAAGAGGGTGCTGGCATCTACTCGCAAGTGACAAGGGACAGGACTGTGTTCAGTTCTGGGCCCCTCACCACGAGAAGGATGTTGAGGCTCTGGAGCGAGTCCAGAGAAGAGCAACGAAGCTGGGGAAGGGGCTGGAGAACAAGTGGTATGAGGAGCGGCTGAGAGAGCTGGGGGTGTTTAGCCTGGAGAAGAGGAGGCTGAGGGGAGACCTCATTGCTCTCTACAACTGCCTGAAAGGAGGTTGTGGAGAAGAGGGTGCTGGGCTCTTCTCCCAAGGGACAGGACGAGAGGGAATGGCCTCAAGCTCCACCAGGGGAGGTTCAGAGTGGACATTAGGAAAAAGATTTTCACGGAAAGGGTCACTGGGCACTGGCAGAGGCTGCCCAGGGAGGGGGTTGAGTCACCTTCCCTGGAGGGGTTTAAGGGCCGGGTGGATGAGGTGCTGAGGGACATGGTTTAGTGTTTGATAGGAATGGTTAGACTCGATGACCCGGTGGGTCTCTTCCAACTCAGTGATTCTATGATTCCTTCAGAGCACTCCTGCATCCCGCCTGCTCCATTTCCAGTCTGGAAAGCATCTCAGAGGACGCGAAACTGGCAATGGGCACATGTCCTCACAAAACGCACCGGCCTGCGCCCCGGCCCCAGCTCCGCACCAGCACCTGCGCCAGGTGTGGGACGTGCACGAGCCCCACACCGAGCCCCGCACCGGCTCCAGGATGCGCACCAGCCCCACACCGAGCCCCATGCACACGCTACACCGGCTCCGGGATGCACACCGGCCCCACACCAGCCCCGAGATGCGCACCAGCCCCACACCGAGCCCCAAACGCACCCCAGACCGGCTCCGGGATGCACGCCAGCCCCACACCGGGCCCAAGCAGCACACCAGCCCCGCACCGAGCCCCACGCACACCCCACACCGGGCCCACGATGCGCCCCAGCCCCACACCGGCCCCGGGATGCGCCCCCCGGCCCCGCTGACCTTGACCACCTGGTCCTTGACGACGCTGGGCCCCACGAGCAGCAGGCAGCCCCCCAGCAGGGCGCAGGCCGCCCCCGCCAGCCCCAGCCCCATCGCCGCCCTCCGCCGCGCCGCTGCCATCGCGCAGCCCGGCGGGGACAGCGGCCCCGGGCGCCTTTATGGCCCCGCGGCGCAGGGGGCGGGGTCACGGGGGAGGGGGCGGGGCCTGGATTGGCCACACCCACTCCCGGCCCCTGCGCCGGGGGCGGGGGGTGAGACGGGGACACGGGACCCCGGAGGGGACGGACCGAACGGGGGGGTGCAGAGTCCTGGGCTCTGAGCAGCCTCGGGCGGCGGGAGCTGAGCCTGGAGGGGCTCTGAGGTCCCTTCCAACCCAAACCATTCGATGATTCTGCGTGCAAGGCGTGCAGGAGGTGCAGGAGGTGGCATGGGAGGGAACTAAATGGGCTTTGAGATCCCTTTCAACCCAAACCGTTCTAGGATTCAATGTGCAGGAGGTGCGGGAGGTGGCAACGGATGGAACTGGGTGAGCTTTGAGGTCCCTTCCAACACAAACCAGGAGGTGTGGGAGGTGGCATGGTGTGAAACTGGATGGGCTGTGAGGTTCCTTCCAACCCAAACCATTCAATGATTGTGTGTGCAGGGTGTGCAGGAGATGCAGGGGGTGTAGTAGGTGGCGTGGGATGGAACTAAATGGGCTTTGAGGTGCCTTCCAACCCAAACCATTCTAGGATTCGATGTGCAGGAGGTGCAGGAGGTGCAGAAGGTGTGGGAGGTGTCTCTGCCTGTGGCAGGGAGTGGAACTAAATGGGCTTTGAGGCCCCTTCCAGCCTAAAACGTTCTAGGATTCAATGTGCATGCGGTGCAGGAGGCATGGGAGGTGTCCCTTCCAACCCAAATCATTTGATGATTCTGTGTGCGAAGTGTGCAGGAGGTGCAGGAGGTGCAGGAGGTGACATGGGAAGGAACTAAATGGGCTTTGAGATCCCTTTCAACACAAACTGTTCTAGGATTCAATGTGCAGGAGGTGTGGGAGGTGGCATACAATGGAACAGGGTGGGCTCTGAGGTCCCTTCCAATCCAAACCATTCAATGATTGCATGTACAAGGTGTGCAGGAGGGGTAGGAGGTGGCATGAGAAGGAACTAAATGGGCTTTGAGATCCCTTTCAACCCAAACCATTCTAGGATTCGATGTGCAGGAGGTGCGGAAGGTGCAGGAGGTGTCTCTGCCTATGGCAGGGAGTGGAACTAAATGGGCTTTGAGGTCCCTTCCAACCCAAACTGTTCTAGGATTCGATGTGCAGGAGGTGTGGGAGGTGGCATGGGATGGAACTGGATGGGCTTTGAGGTCCTTTCCAACACAAACTCTTCAATGATTCTGTGTGCAAGGTGTGCAGGAGGTGTGGGAGGTGTCCCTGCCCATGACAGCGAGGTTGGAATCAGATGATCCTTAAAGTCCCTTCCAACTCAAACCATTCAATGATTCTATAAAGAGATAAAAAACATAGAATAGTGTTTGTGTCTATTGTGTCTATATACATGTATGTGTAATGGACTTGTGCAAAGCATGCAACACTGTCACACACAACATTCTGGTCTCTAAATTGGAGAGATATGGATTTAATGGATGGACCACTTGGTGGATAAAGAATTAGCTAGACAGTTGCACTCACAGAATAGAAGAATCGCTTGTTGGAAAGGACCTTTGAGATCATTGAATCCAACCATACCTGTCTACTTCTAAACCATAGCACCTCATCCACTCACCTTTTAAATACCTCCAGGGATGGTGACTCAAAGACTTCCCTGGGCAGCCAGTTCCAGTGTTCCATTGTCACACTCAAAGAGTTGTGGTCAATTGTTCAATGTCCAAGTAGAGACCAGTGATGAGTGGTGTGTCTCAGGGGTCAGTAAAGCGTTGCTTAAAATCTTTGTCAGAGACATGGACAGTGGGGTTGAGGGCATCCTCAGCAAGTTTGCCGATGACACCAAGCTGTGTTGTGCAGTTGACACACTGGAGAGAAGGGATGCCAACCAGTGAGACCCTGACAGGCTTGAAATGGAGCTGTGCAAACCTTGTGAAGTCCAACAAGACCGAGTGCAAGGTCCCACACCTCGGTGAGGGCAACCCCAGCACAGCTATAGGCTGGGTGGAGAATGCCAGAAAGCCAACCGTGTCCTGGGCTGCATCCAAAGAAACGTGGCCAGCCGGGCAAGGGAGGGGACTCTGCCCCTCTGCTCTGCTCTTGTGAGACCTCACCCAGAGACCTCTATTCAGCTCTGGAGTTCTCAGCACGGGAAGGACATGGAGCTGTTGGAGCGAGTCCAGAGGAGGCCATGGAGATGATCTGAGGGCTGGAGAACCTCCCACCTGGGGATGAGCTGAGAGAGTTGGGGCTGCTCAGCCTGGAGAAGAGAAGGCTGTGGGGAGATGTCATAGCAGCTTCCAGTACTGAAAGGGGCTCCAGGAAAGCTGGGGAGGGGCTCTTTTTTAGGGATTGCAGGATAGGATGAGGGGGAACAGTTTTAAACTGAAAGAGGGGAGATTTAGATTAGAGATTAGTAAGATTTTTTTTACAGTGAGGGTGGTGAAACACTGGTAAAAGTTGCCCAGAGAGGTAGTAGATGTCCCATCCCCGGAAACGTTAAAGGTCAGGTCGAATGGGACTCTGAGAAACCTGATGGAGCTGAAGACATCCCTGCTCACTGCACAGGGGGTGGACTGTATGACCTTCATGGTCACTGCTCGCTCTCGCACACTGACATTTTCCAGATGAGGGTAAGAAAACATCTACATCTGGACACGCGCCCACATGTGCTGAGTGAAGCGATCAAGTTGAGCCTCGTCTCACTGTGACAGGCTAGAACATGTACAATAACCACCTCTTTCTCTCTCCCTTCCCACTCTTGATTCCTGAGCTGTAGGGCTAGTCTCAGGGAGTTTGTGTCGGATCTCATATACGTTTATATGTCAGGTATTTGGTGCTTCATGAAAGGGGGAAGCGCAGGCTGCTGTAAGGGGCTCAGCACCAGGCTCTGGATGAAAACATCCATCACATTCCTCTCAGCTGCCTGTTTTCCCAAGGAACTGGGTCTTCGGTCAACTTTATGCATCCAAAGTGGTCCTGAAGAGAAGCCTGGTTGAGACTCGGCCCTGACGTGTCTAAAAGTCAGCAGAAAATAGAAAACAAAGGGAACAGTCTAGTTTGTGACCTGTTATAAAATAACTGCACGGATTGTCCTGCTGTCCAAGCTGTAATTTGACCTGAAGGGTCAGCAAACTGCACTGTCTCCACCTGCAAAACACTCTCTGTGACATGGTGGGTGGGTGCCATGGGGAGACAAAGCCCACGGCTCCCACCCGGGCAGAGAACCCGACTCTTGCCGTGGCCTCCACCTTGGTGGAACACCTGCATTTGCGTCTTTAAGCTTAATTATGTCTTTTTCATTCTAGACCCTTTTCCCTGCTTGTTGCCTCCGTTTAATTGCTGCAGCAATTAAACATGTCTCTGTGCTCTACCAGCTGGGTCTCTGTAGTGGAGGTAGCTGCTGGCTGTACCTCAGTTCCCCAGCAGCGATGCTTTCAGATCCAGCACAAAGCAGGGGCTGCGTTTTCCTTTGCTTTAGGACATTTGGCTGGAAAAAAATTCCTATGAAAGTAGTTTTCCTTCAAAGCCCAATAAACCCCAGCAACACCCAGGAGATAGCCTGAGGCACTGTGGACAGTGTGAACTGTGTGGAGCTGGTGGAAGCGAGGCAGCAGGTTAAACAAGACATCCTTAACATTTACAAAATGCTTTGCTGTTTTCATCAAACATCACTATTCCATGATTTATCCCACCCGAGCTGTGGTCTCTGCTCACGGGTGCAGTGCTCTCAAGTGCTCACATCATCACCCTTAACCACCCCGAGAAGTTCATCAAATCCAGCAACACAAGCTGCAGAGATCAGCGCTTGGACTCGGATTACCAGACCACTGCAGCGGTCTGTCCTCCAACGAGCCCTCTGCTGTGCCTGGTTGCCCCTTGGACCACGCTCCAGGCTGTTTGTACAGCATTCCAGGGGTTTTATTCATTGATACATTTAATTATTTTAAATGAATTCTTTAAAACAGCACCACAGTCATTCCTGTAGGCTTTTGACATCCAAGCAGCCCCGTTCTCCAGCTGCTCTTCCCCCTCACCAAACCACCTTTCTTGCAGCTTTATTTTGTTACCATCCGATTTTGAAGGGAAAGCTTCCCAGGCGTGCAGAGAAAGGAGCTACAAAACCAGAACTAGGCTGCAGCTCCTTCCTGTTTACATAAAGGCAGCTGCCTCTGCTCCAGAAACACCCACCCCTGAACTGGGTCAGACACCCAGGAGGGTTTGTAATTGCTGTAAGTGCCAGAAAGCCCATCGATAGCAGGTGCTCCAGTGTATTAGCCGAGGGCCCCTGCCCACCCCGCAGGCGCTGCCACCACCCTGCCCACCCGCACCTGGTGGCACCACGCAGGTTACAGCACAGCAGCACTCAAAACCTTCCTCCAGTTCAGCAGGGATCTTCATCATACGGATTCACCCCTTACAAGCCACAAGGTATTGCTCTCTTAATGAGGAATAATTAACTACCAGTGTTACATGAGTCTAGTTGTGCTATCCTGCCCTTCCAGTCCAGGTACTGCAAGATCACTTTAGGTCCCACAGAGGTGTTGCCAGTCAAAACATCGATTTCCACTCCCACCCTATCCATTTCCAAGGGCAAGGCACATCACCACACCTAACATTTGTGTTTTCACTCTTCAGCCTCCTCCTTTTCCCATTTCCCAATCCCCAGGGCAGCACAGTGAGCTCGAGAGCTCCTACATCCAGCAACCTCCACTCCACACAGACCTCCCTTCAGCCCATTTCCACTGCACACAGAAACTGTTCCTGATGTTTGGTTTTGCTTAGCAGTGCTGTCAACTATTCCCACTTACTGGAAAACTGGAATGAAAGCAAATTTATAAAAAAAAAAAAAAAAGACAAATGAGAGATGCCAGCACACCTGCAACTACCACGCTTGCCAAATACTTTTCAAGAAACGAAGCCTACCCTGTAAACCAGATGCTGAGGCCTAGCTTGACTGTTCAAGCCCAGCTCCACAGGCTCCACCACCCAGCGTATCTCTAGGCTTGCCCTTCACTGGCTGCTCGGTAAGGCCAGGGCAGGGCCTGGCAGCCCACAGGCAAAGCAGCATCAGAGCCTGCCAGCCCCGCAAGTGCAGTTTCACATCACAGATGTGCTTACACAACCTAACAGCTGCACAACATCTGCAGACTGGCCTTGAACTTCAGCCAGGGCTTTACCTTGTTATGAGAGCACTTATACAACCTCAGGGAAACCACAAGGACCAGTTACGCTTGCCAGACAAGTAAGCCTTGCGTAAGCAGTTTTGCAACATCTCTCTATGTCGGAAGCTGTGTAACTATAGTTTGCTAGACAGCTAGGTTTGATTAGCAGTATCAACTGCTGTTCATGTTAACTTCAGACACGAATGTTTGTGGATGCAACATCTTTATTGGAATGAACAAGTATGGACAAACTTTTACTTGACAGGAAGCAACCACTGCCTGCTTCAGTTACCACCTCTCAGGCGCAGCACAAGATGCAGAGTGGACTCCTTCTGGATGTTGTAGTCAGACAGGGTGCGCCCATCTTCCAGCTGTTTGCCAGCAAAGATCAGCCTCTGCTGATCAGGGGGAATGCCCTCCTTATCCTGGATCTTGGCCTTGACGTTCTCAATGGTGTCACTAGGCTCAACTTCGAGGGTGATGGTTTTGCCAGTCAGGGTCTTCACAAAGATCTGCATGCCACCTCTGAGGCGTAGCACGAGGTGAAGCGTAGACTCCTTCTGGATGTTGTAGTCAGACAGGGTGCGCCCATCTTCCAGCTGTTTGCCAGCAAAGATCAGCCTCTGCTGATCAGGGGGAATTCCCTCCTTATCCTGGATCTTGGCCTTGACGTTCTCAATGGTGTCACTGGGCTCAACTTCGAGGGTGATGGTCTTGCCTGTCAGTGTCTTCACAAAGATCTGCATGCCACCCCTCAGGCGCAGCACGAGATGCAGAGTGGACTCCTTCTGGATGTTGTAGTCAGACAGGGTGCGCCCATCTTCCAGCTGCTTGCCGGCAAAGATCAGCCTCTGCTGATCAGGGGGAATTCCCTCCTTATCCTGGATCTTAGCCTTGACATTCTCAATGGTGTCACTGGGCTCAACTTCGAGGGTGATGGTCTTGCCTGTCAGGGTCTTCACAAAGATCTGCATGCCACCTCTCAGGCGCAGCACAAGATGCAGAGTGGACTCCTTCTGGATGTTGTAGTCAGACAGGGTGCGCCCATCTTCCAGCTGTTTGCCAGCAAAGATCAGCCTCTGCTGATCGGGGGGAATTCCCTCCTTATCCTGGATCTTAGCCTTGACATTCTCAATGGTGTCACTGGGCTCAACTTCGAGGGTGATGGTCTTGCCTGTCAGGGTCTTCACAAAGATCTGCATACCACCTCTCAGGCGCAGCACAAGATGCAGAGTGGACTCCTTCTGGATGTTGTAGTCAGACAGGGTGCGCCCATCTTCCAGCTGTTTGCCAGCAAAGATCAGCCTCTGCTGATCGGGGGGAATTCCCTCCTTATCCTGGATCTTAGCCTTGACATTCTCAATGGTGTCACTGGGCTCAACTTCGAGGGTGATGGTCTTGCCAGTCAGGGTCTTCACGAAGATCTGCATTTTCTCTGCAAGACAGAAGCCCAGTGCGCGTTAGCCACACTCCCCCTCCCTGCAAGGGGCAGCCGGAGGGGCATCACAGCCCTGCCCCACCCCCCTGCGTCTGACGCAACAGATCAGGCCCCGCCCCCCAAGGCGCGCGCGCCCGCCGCCATCTTGAGGGGCCGCCGCGCCTGCGCCGCCGCCGCCATTTCGCTGGCACCCGCCTGGCCCGCCCGTCCCCGCCGCCGGCCCGCCACGCGGCCGCTACACGGGAGAAAGTCGCGCCTCACGCCCCCGGCATCCATCCAGCCGCCTCCCCTCTCCCACCCCGGCACGCCTCCCGTCTGCTCGTCCCGGTCGCCTCTAAGCGCCGCGCCGAGCGGCCCTGCGCTCCGCTGCCCCCGGCGAGGCCGAGGCGCCGCGCACTCACCGAGAGGCTCACAGGCCCGATACACACCACCAGACTCTCCAAGGCTCCCTCATCAGCAACTGCGCCACACGGCGCCCTCCCGCTTATATATACCCTCTGCCGCCCCGCCCCCGCGGGCCGGATCACTCCGCCGGGCACTACTTCCGCGGCGACGCAGCCCTACCGCGAGGATGGAAGGAAACGAGGTCCGGCGGCGCGGAGGAGTCAGCGCCTCGTTGGGTACTGCGACTGTCAGTGGCGCGCGGAGGGGCGGCGGGGAGCGAGGGAAGGGGCGCGGAGTAAAACCCGGCGTGGAGCGCGGGCAGCCCACGGAGCGGAGCCAGCCGAGCCCTTGCGGCTGCAGCTGCTTGTCAGAGCCTCGTGTTCTGTTCAGAGTTTTGCACCCCTACAGCAGCGACCCCGCTTCAAAAGCGCCTCCTTGATTCCTTCCCCGGGGCGGGCAAGTGTTCTAGTCGAAGCAAGAGGCGTATACCTACCGAGGAGGTCTCCAATGTGTTTCTGAGGGAGAGAAGAGGCGAGGAGCGTGGTCTCGCCCCCCGGAGCCTGACACGAGAAGGAGTTAATATAACAAAAAGTTGAATCATAGAATAACCAGGTTGGAAGAGACCCAGCGGATCATCGAGTCCAACCATTCCTATCAAACACTAACCCATGTCCTTCAGCACCTCATCCACCCGTGCCTTAAACCCCTCCAGGGAAGGGGACTCAACCCCCTCCCTGGGCAGCCTGTTCCAGTGCCCAATGACCCTTTCTGTGAAGAATTTTTTCCTAATGTCCAGCCTAAACCTCCCCTGGCGGAGCTTGAGGCCATTCCCCCTTGTCCTGTCCCCTGTCCCTTGGGAGAAGAGCCCAGCTCCCTCCTCTCCACAACCTCCTTTCAGGGAGTTGTAGAGAGCAATGAGGTCTCCCCTCAGCCTCCTCTTCTCCAGGCTAAACACCCCCAGCTCTCTCAGCCGTTCCTCATCAGGCCTGTTCTCCAGCCCCTTCACCAGCTTCGTTGCTCTTCTCTGGACTCGCTCCAGAGCCTCAACATCCTTCTTGTGGTGAGGGGCCCAGAACTGAACACAGGATTCGAGGAGCGGTCTCACCAGTGCCGAGTCCAGAGGGAGAAGAACCTCCCTGGACCTGCTGGCCACGCCGTTTCTGATCCAAGCCAAGATGCCATTGGCCTTCTTGGCCACCTGGGCCCCTGCTGGCTCATGTTCAGTCGCTGTCAACCAACACCCCCAGGTCCCTCTCCTCCAGGCAGAATGTTTCTGTTGCAAGCTAAAGTACAGTTAGGTTTCATCTAAGTAATTGTGGGTTTTGGAAATCAGACAGAATGTCCCTCTGTTTTCTTTCAAGCAGTGTTATTTCAGGTGCTACGCATCCTTTTGGAGGCGGTACCGCAAGTTCATTCTTTGGACTGACCTTGCATTCAGTCTGATCTGTGCCCAACAGGTGTGTCTTCTTCTGGAATCCCCTCTGTTTGCAGCCTTTCCCACCTCAAACACAAGGTCAGGCAGAGCTGGCTCCAAAGCTCCAAAGGAGCAAGAGTTGTGAGTGTTGTGAAGTTCATAATAGCATCCAAATGAGTCCTTGGAAAGTAGTAGAATATGCACAAGTTTTTTGGGAAAGTTTAGACACGTGTGTGTAAGTGGGAAATGCATCCCGTCCGCAGCTTGTCTGGATGCGCAGGACTGATGGAGCTCGCTCCCTCGTGTGGCCCGGGCCTGGCAAAGGCTGCTCGCTTTCTAAAGCTCCAAAACAACTCTGAGGGAGTTGATTTGCCAGCATTTTCGGTATCAAGCAGGGCTGGTGTGAGGGGGCACAAACCCACAGTGCCACCGTGGCCAGTGGAGCTGGCACTGGGACGCAAGTCAGTGCCCAGGAGCTGCGAGGATGCAGGGATGATCGCAGAGACCATGGCAGAGCAGGGGCTGCAGGAGAGTCCTGCCAGGGGATGGAGATCAGGCAGCCCAGGGACGGGAGAGGAGTGGACAAAGAGATTCCCAAGTCGTGCAGTCTCCGAGGGGTGTAATCAGCAAGTACGTACATGCACACGTCATGTCAGGCAAGCATCTGAGATGCAATCAAGTTTCTAACTCAGGACTAAGGCCTTGCCAGAGGGGTAAAATCAATCATAAATAGAATAATGGTAATGATAGTAGTAATAGTAATAATGTCTATTTCTTATTCTGTTCTCACAGAGCGCCTTCTGCTAGATCTCTTGCAGGCAGTGGGCTCCTGCGCCACCCTGCTCAAACTCTACAGCAATTCAAGGGCAGAGCTGAGAAGAACACAAGGCTTTGTTTGCAAGATTTGTGAGATGCTGTTCGGTTCAGTCGGCCTACAAGATCCTGCATTTGCCGTCTCCCAAGGAAAAATGCTGCCTACCAGACACCGATAACGCCCAGGGCTGCACACCACTAGGAAGGGAGTGGAGGCCCAGCAACAGCTTTGTGATTGGCTTGAGAGAAAACAGCCTGCGTCTGCCCAGCATATGTAGCTTTTATAGGAAGGGGAATGCTCTGGGGAGCTTCTCAGTCACCGTTAGGTTGCATTTGTATTTAAAATCAGCATTGTAAGAGCCAAACTGAGATAAGCTCAAAGACCCTGGTCCTCTAGCTGGGAAAAAAAAATAAATCCGCACAAGTCTTTTGGATTCTTCTCAGGTTAGAATTGTGCTCAGTGGCTTATATTGTGTGCATTTGTTACAGCCTTTCAGATCTAGATCTTCCCTTGTCTAAAAGTGGATAATAATCACAGAATCACAGAATCACTAGGTTGGAAAAGTCCCACAGGATCATTGAATCCAACCATTCCTATCAATCACTAAACCATGCCCCTCAGCACCTCATCCACTCGTCCTTTAAACCCCTCCAGGGAAGGTGACTCAACCACCTCCCTGGGCAGCCTCTGCCAGTGCCCAGTGACCCTTTCCATGAAATATTTTTTCCTGATGTCCAGACTGAACATCCCCTGATGGAGCTTCAGACCATTCCCTCTCGTCCTGTCCCCTGTCCCTTGGGAGAAGAGCCCAGCTCCCTCCTCTCCACAACCTCCTTTCAGGCAGTTGGAGAGAGCAATGAGGTCTCCCCTCAGCCTCTTCTTCTCCAGACTAAACCCCAGCTCTCTCAGCCGCTGCTCATAAGACTTGTTCTCCAGCCCCTTCACCAGCTTTGTTGCTCATAATAATAATAATAATAGTAATAATAATTTTATTCTTTTAGTTAGAGGTGTTTGGGTTTGGTGTGAAAATAGCTGAAAGGGCACATGGCGATGTATTGCATGACAAGATGGAATTTTGTAACAGGAAGAAATTAAGAGGATATGGTGCTGTTCTTCCTCTGATGAGGGCGTGCAGCCAACCACTGAGCATCCTGAGTGACTTTGTACATGATGGACATCTCATGGTGGAGCGGCACACTCCTAAAGTTCAGATTTGTCACATCTGTGTTGCAAGGGAGACATTAGGGCCTAAAGAAACAAGAGTCCTTAAATGCATCTCTCTGGTGCTTCCCTGAGCCAGGAAGAACTTGCTGTGCAGAGGCCCTCCGTGTGTCTCCCACACTGTCTGTACAAGCACCCCTTGCTGGTGAACAGTGCGCTGTTGGTCCTCACAGACCCAATAAATACTGATTTCCTGTGCCAAAAAGTCTGTTGCTTTGTGCTGTCATTACCCGCTCTGGGGCAGGAGGCATCTCTCTCTTGTGTTCGTGTGCAGCACATGCTGCAGAAGTACAGCTGCTCAGAGAGATGCTTTGCAGATAAAAGCTGGTTTGAGCTCTGCGTGGGTTTTGGTCTCTCTGTGCTGCACCTTTCAGCCCCCTCTGAGGAGTTTCCCAAGTGAGGCGGAACTGTGTGAGCCAGGCCAACCCAAGAGCATCAGAGTTTGTTTCCAGAGAGCTTGTCTGACCTGCTTCTAGTTGTGAGAAACACTCATTCACTGGTAAAATATTAAAAAGGACAAAGACTTCAAAGCAAAGGGAATAATATTTTTATTTTACAATTCAGTGCTGAATTGGATGCCCTTCTAAAAAAAGGCATGACATCTTTCAAAAGCAGTGGCCATATATACTAGTTTTAGACAACGAACCATATAAATCTTCAAAGAATACTCATTATTCTTTTGGATTATCCAGCCATGTCTGGAGACTTCCTTCAGGTTATCTCTTGACCTAAGACAACTACATCTTGCTAGACAACTAAGCATATCAATAAATTCTTGCAACTCTAAGAGAGTGTTTATTCTTTCAGGTTATTTATACGTGTGTGGAGATAGTCTGCATATTATCTCTTGATACAAGACAGATTTATATAACAAGATAATTAAACATACAAACCAGCTGCAGCAAAACTTAGCAATTAATTCTCACACAGTGAAACTTAGTCATGCTGCCAAGAGCTGCCCACAAGCTGATCCACTGGGACGATGTGCTGCCATCCAACGGGACCTGGACCAGCTGGAGGGCTGGGCAGAGAGGAACCTCATGAAGCTCAGCAAAGGCAAGTGTGGAGTCCTCCAAGTAGGGAGGAATGACACCCTGTACCAGTGCAGGGTAGGGGCTGACAAGCTGGAAAGCAGTTCTGCAGAGAAGGACCCAGGAGTCCTGGTGGACGCCAAGTTAACCACGAGGCAGTGATGTGCACTTACAGCCAGGAAGGCCGACGATACCTGAGGTGCATTAAGAAGAGTGTGGCCAGGAGGGCAAGGGAGGTTCTCCTCCTCCTCTGCTCTGCCCTATTCAGGCCTCATCTGGAGTCGTGTGTCCAGTTCTGGGCTCCCCTGCTTCATAAAGACAAGGAACTGCTGGAGAGAGTCCGCTGGAGGCCATGGAGATGATGAGGGACTGGAGCATCTCTGTTATGAAGAGGGGCTGAGTGAGCTTGGTCTGCTTAGCCTGGAGAAGAGAAGACTGAGAGGGGACCTTATCGATAGTTATAAATATCTAAAGAGGAGGTGTCAAGAGGATGGGGCCAGACTCTTCTGAGGAGCCCAGCAACAGGACAAGAGTCAATGGGCTCCAACTGTAGCAGAGGAAGTTCTGCCTGAACACGGGGAAAAAAGTCTTTGGTGTGTGGGTGCCAGAGCCCTGGGGCAGCCTGCCCAGGGAGCCTGTGGAGTCTACTCTGGAGATACCCAAACCCCACCTGGACACGTTCCTGCGTGACCTGCTCAACGTGACCCTGCTGTGGCAGGGGGGGATCTCCAGAGGTCCCTTCCCACCCCGACCGTGCTGAGTGAGCTCAGAGCCAGGGAAGAGCTCCCGCAGCACTGCAGCCGGGGGGGTTGCAGCTTTTGTGCCTTCAGCTTTGGCTCTGGCAGCGGGAACACGGTGCAGAGACCCCCAGCCGGCTCTGCGCCCGCTGCGGCTTTGATGAAACCACCCAGAGCCGGGAGAGCCTTGTGTGCTCATGCGGTCCTGAGGAGAACCAGGTGACAATAGCCTCCAGGGAGGTTCTTCTCCCTCTGGACTCGGCACTGGGGAGACTGCTCCTCGAATCCTGTGTTCAGTTCTGGGCCCCTCACCACAAGAAGGATGTTGAGGCTCTGGAGCGAGTCCAGAGAAGAGCAACGAAGCTGGTGAGGGGGCTGGAGAACAGGCCTTATGAGGAACGGCTGAGAGAGCTGGGGGTGTTTAGCCTGGAGAAGAGGAGGCTGAGGGGAGACCTCATTGCTCTCTACAACTACCTGAGAGGAGGTTGTGGAGAGGAGGGAGCTGGGCTCTTCTCCCAAGGGACAGGGGACAGGACGAGAGGGAATGGTCTGAAGCTCTGCCAGGGGAGGTTCAGGCTGGACATTAGGAAAAAATTCTTCACAGAAAGGGTGATTGGTCCCTGGCAGAGGCTGCCCAGGTAGGGGGTTGAGTCCCCTTCCGTGGAGGGGTTTAAGGGACGGGTGGACGAGGTGCTGAGGGACATGGGTTAGTGTTTGATAGGAATGGTTGGACTCGATGATCCGGTGGGTCTCTTCCAACCTGGTGATTCTATGATTCTATGACAAAGTAAACCGCGTTTTCTGCCTTCCGGGCCTTTGTGGGTGGTTTCCTGTTTAAAGCGATGCAGCAACTTCGACATAACAATAGCGATGGGCGAAAAAAAAGAGAACCTTCCAAGGGTTCTAGTGGAGATGCCGGGGATTGAACCCGGGACCTCATACATGCAAAGCATGCGCTCTACCGCTGAGCTACATCCCCGTGCCTATACTGGCTCGCCTGCCCGCGCTCCAGCTCCGTGCTGGAGGCCAGCGGGGCGGTCCAGCTCCGTGCTGGAGGCCAGCGGGGCGGCAGCAGCCGCCGGGCTCCGGCCCCGGGGCCGCCTGCGAGCGGCGCGCAGGCCTCAGGCAGCCCCGAGGAGCGCGGGAGCGCTGACACAAAGCCGCGCTTCTTCGTGCTTGTTTTGGGAATCAGAATTAAAAAAAGGAACTTGGAGGAAAAAAGGAAAACACATAGAACCTCCCCGTCGGGGAATCGAACCCCGGTCTCCCGCGTGACAGGCGGGGATACTCACCACTATACTAACGAGGACGACACATCACAGCGTTTTGCGGACTATGTAAAGGGTGTTCTAGGCTGCAGCCCGGGCGGTGGGGCCAGAGCGGGGAACCGGCCCCTCTGCTCCTTTCTGTGGGACCAGCTGAAGCCCAGTGTCCAGCCCTGGAATCCTCAGCAGAAGGAGGAGATGGAGCTGTTGGAACGGGTCCAGAGGAGGCTACGAGGATGATCAGAGGGCTGGAGCACCTCCCGTACGAGGACAGGCTGAGAGAGTTGGGGGTGTTCAGCCTGGAGAAGAGAAGGTTCCGAGGAGACCTTATAGCGACCTTCCAGAACCTGAAAGAGGCTAGAGGAAAGCTGGGGAGGGGCTGGTCACAAAGGCTTGGAGTGACAGGACTGGGGCAAGGGGGATAAACTGGAGAGGGGCGGATTTAGACTAGACATAAGGAGGAATTTCTTCACCATGAGGGTGGGGAGGCCCTGGCCCAGGGAAGCTGTGGCTGCCCCATCCCTGGAGGGGTTCAAGGCCAGGCTGGATGGGCCTTGGAGCCCCTGATCCAGTGGGAGGTGTCCCTGCCCATGGCGGGGGGAGTTGGAACTGGATCATCTTTAAGGTCCCTTCCAACCCAAACTATTCTATCATTCTACAAACCATAGCCCTGAGAACTTCATCTACCCAGCTTTTAAACACCTCCAAGGATGGAGACTCCACCACCTACGTGGGAAGCCTCTGCCAGTGCCCGAGAACCCTTTCAGCAGAGAAATTCCTCCTAATATCCAACTGAAATGTCCCCTGGATCAACTTGAGGCCATTTCGTGTCAGATGGGGATACTCACCACTGTGCTGATGAGGAAAGTCTGGTGCTGCGTCCCGTGGGCTGGGAACAGCCGAGCCCCCGCCGCTGCCTGGGAGTCATGGAATCACAGACACACTTGGTTGGAAAAGACCTGCGAGATCATCAAGTCCAACAATCCCTGCCCACTACTAAACCATAGCCCTGAGCTCTTCATCTACTCACAGGCACACGATACCATTTTAGACACCCTGGAGCATTCAAGAGCCACGAAGCTATGAGATATGACACAAATATTCCAGAAACTTAAACCTGTCTAGAGCAGCAGCTCAAACCCAGAGCCAGGCAGGGATTGCTCCGTTAGCAGACGTGGTGGTGGGAACTTGCTATATTACAGGACTCTATCACTCAAGTCCGAAACCTCAGGCAAAGCACCGCCTCTGCTTCACAGGGCAATGCAAATATTTGTAGGAATAGGTGAGACGAATCCTGTGTTCAGTTCTGGGCCCCTCACCACAAGAAGGATGTTGAGGCTCTGGAGCGAGTCCAGAGAAGAGCAACAAAGCTGGGGAAGGGGCTGGAGAACAGGCCTTATGAGGAACGGCTGAGAGAGCTGGGGGTGTTTAGCCTGGAGAAGAGGAGGCTGAGGGGAGACCTCATTGCTCTCTCCAACTCCCTGAAAGGAGGTTGTGGAGAGGAGGGTGCTGGGCTCTTCTCCCAAGTGACAGGGGACAGGATGAGAGGGAATGGCCTCAAGCTCTGCCAGGGGAGGTTTAGGCTGGACATTAGGAAAAAATTCTTCACAGAAAGGGTCGTTGGGCACTGGCAGAGGCTGCCCAGGGAGGGGGTTGAGTCACTTTCCCTGGAGGGGTTTAAGGCACGGGTGGACGAGGTGCTGAGGGACATGGGTTAGTGTTTGATAGGAATGTTTGGACTCGGTGATCCAGTGGGTCTCTTCCAACCTGGTTATTCTATGATTAGAAAAAGTACCATCTCATTGACACGTGCAAATTATTCAAAGCTGATGGAGCCCAGGATGTTCTGAGCCCCCCTTTGACAAGGAGGAGCTTACAAGTGAAGCAGCCCTTCCAAGGATTGACTCAAGCCCCAGCTCAGGCAGCCCCTGACATCTTTGAGTAGAGAAATTCCTCCTCGCCTCGCACCCAACCAAAATCTCTCCTGGTGCGAGCAGGGAGATGAGACCACGCCACTTGGCTGCATCCTCCTTCCAGGTGGGATCACAGACTCGCTTGGGTGGAAGAGCCCTTCGGCCCCATCTCCCCTTCTTTTAAGCCCCTCCGGGGGTGGGAACTCCCTGCCCCCCACGTCGAAGAAGCCGCAACAAAACGGTTCTGCCGAAACCCGGGATCGAACCAGGGACCTTTAGATCTTCAGTCTAACGCTCTCCCAACTGAGCTATTTCGGCTGCCGCGCGCCCCCTCGCTGCCCGCGGACACCACCCCGCGGGGGGCGGTTCGAGTCCAGCTCAGGGACCGCAAGGTTTCATCTAAATAATTGTGGGTTTGGGAGTCAGACAGAATGTCCCTCTGTTTTCTTTCAAGCAGTGTTATTCCAGGCGCTGCGCATCCTTTTGGAGGCGGTACCGCAAGTTCATTCTTTGGACTGACCTTGCGTTCAGTCTGATCTGTGCCCAGCAGGTGTGTCTTCTTCTGGAATCCCCTCTGTTTGCAGCCTTTCCCACCTCGAACACAAGGTCAGGCAGAGCTGGCTCCAGAGCATCCAAATGAGTCCTTGGAAAGTAGTAGAATATGCACAAGATTTCTGGGAAAGTTTAGACACGTGTGTGTAAGTGGGAAATGCATCCCGTCCGCAGCTTGTCTGGATGCGCAGGACTGATGGAGCTCGCTCCCTCGTGTGGCCCGGGCCTGGCAAAGGCTGCTCGCTTTCTAAAAAGCCAAAACGCGGCTCCAGAGGATCCATTCACCAGCATTTCCGGTGTCACCGCGTTCACACAACGAGCCTCCCCGTCGGGGACTCGAACCCGCTTCCCCCCGCGTCAGGCGGGGCTGCTCCCCACTGCGCTCAGGAAGTCAGGCGAGCGCGACCTCTTTCCCGCCATTCCCCGCAAGGACGCGGCCCCCGCCCCGGCGGAAGGGGCGGAGCCACGCGGGGTGAGGCGGCGGCTCCGTCTGTGCCGTGAACGAACACCGCGACAGAGGAGCGCGGGACAAGGGGATGTAGCTCAGTGGTAGAGCGCATGCTTTGCATGTATGAGGCCCCGGGTTCAATCCCCGGCATCTCCACTTTTTTTCCATATTCTCCTTCCCACCAAGCCTGTGGTTTTGCTCTCCCGTTTGTTTTCCCCAAGGAGCAGTTCTGTAATCCTGACGTAGGCTCCATGTTTGCCTTTCTCCCCTCTTCCCTCCCATGAGGGAACCTGAAGGGGCTCCAGGAAAGCTCCGGAGGGGCTTTTTACACAGGCTGGGACTGACAGGACTGGGGGCAGCGGGGATAAACTGGAGAGGGAAGATTTAGAGTAGACAGAAGGAGGAATTTCTTCACCGTGAGGGTGGGGAGGCCCTGGCCCAGGTTGCCCAGGGAAGCTGTGGCTGCCCCATCCCTGGAGGGGTTCAAGGCCAGGCTGGATGGGCCCTGGAGCCCCTGATCCAGTGGGAGGTGTCCCTGCCCATGGCAGGGGGTGGAACTGGATCATCTTTAAGGTCCCTTCCAACCCAACCCATTCTATGATTCTGTGCACGCACAAAACATTCTCAAACTCTTCTGCAGTTCTTGCTCAAGGACAGAGCCCAGCCAAGAGCTCTCAGCACCCTCCTGGCTGTGGGGACGGATCAACCCCACGGCAGCAACTGCCCGGGGAGGTGGTGGAGTCCCCAGCGCTCCCCAGGTTTAAAAGACGGGTGGACGAGGTTCTCAGAGCTGTGGATGGTTGAACTTGATGATCGCAAAGCTCTTCTCCTGATGGATGGTTACGAACCAGAGGACATTTAATGAGCACCCCAACCACTGGGCAGTTTATGCTAAATGAAATAAAGGCACCTTAGCATAAGGCCTCACAGCTCTTGCACCAGAATTAAAGCTAACTTTGCAGAAGAAGCAGCTGCTGTAACTGACACACTGTCTTCAAGGTTTCTCTTTGCAACGATAGAGAGTTGTTCTGCCTTATACTCCCCTCATTTCTCACGAGAAGCTTTCCTCCGTAGTCCTTGTGACTTTGTAGTCTATCAATTTGTAGACTGAAATGCTCACACAGCTATTTCACATGGGAAAACATAATAATGTATTGTAACCAAGGATTACTTGTTGCTAATGGAGAATTGTCAAATCAGCTTGCAGAACAATGGCTTGCTTGAGTTAAGTAAGGTATAAAATGTGTTATGAACTTTGATTAAATGGCTTCACTTGGATCATATTGATCACTGCGTGTTGTCCCGTATTTTCTTCCGTCATTCTCCAACCTAGCCATTCTATGATTTACATTATAAGTGCACGGGTACTCCAGGCTACTTTCTCTCTTACTCAGACATGAAAGCTGATGTTTCATCAGCATTGGATATTTGTAACGCCTGCTTGTGTCCTGGCCCGCAGCCCCCGCGTGTGTGAGGACACGCACCCACCACTCGCTGTGCTCGGGCTGCAGCTTCTTTCCACCTCTGTGCACACAGCATCACCGGCAACCAGAGGAGGTGAATGGAAAGGCAAACTCAAGCTGTGTTTTCTTCTGGGACTGCTGAGATTTCTGTCTGCCAAATTAGCAGAAGGAGTTAAGCCTACCCCGTTTCCTAAAAGCTGCTTCATTCCCAGAAGAGCTCCAGGAAACACCAAAGCGACAGCACGTGCCACACACTGTGCTCCGATACCAGGTGATCACGCTGTGGGAGGAGAAGAGTGACGGCCCTCGCTTCATTGGGATTTTTTCACTTTCTTCACTTCACTAATTAAATTGCCTTTATCGTACCTCGTGACTTTTCTCACTTCGGTGTTTGCTGCCCTGCCGGGGGCACAAGGAGCAAGAGAGCAGCTGTGTGCTGCAGAGCTGCTGACCTGGACCAAAGGTTCAGTCTGGAATCTTGGATCCGCAGTCACCCATGAGGAACGGTCCACAAAGGTCTGAAATTCTGCTTCTTGCAGCATCCCACATAGAAAAATTTCTCCACTCCAAACCATGAATATTTATTAAAGTCCACATGACTAATATAGTCCAAAGAGAAACTTCAGATAAAATACCAATCTGTAAAATACAGGGTCCAACACAAAAAAACTTGAGCCTAACCCTATAGCTCAGGAACCAAGAGTAGAGAGGACGTTATAGAACACGTATTGCTGGCTGAACATGAGCCAGCAATGTGAGCTTGCAGCCCACAAAGCCAACTGTGTTCTGCACCCCTGCAGGGTGAGGGAGAGGATTCTTTCTACCCCTCTGCTCCACTCTCACAAGGCCCCACCACTGGGGGCCCTGTATTCAGTTTTGGAGGCCTCAGCAGAGGAAGGACATGGATCTGTTAGAGCGAGGCCAGAGGAGGCCACGGAGATGATCCCAGGGCTGGAGCACCTCCCGTACGAGCACAGGCTGAGAGAGTTGGGGTTGTTTAGCCTGGAAAAGGTTCCACAGAGACCTTAGAGCAGCCTCCAGTACTGAAAGGGGCTCCAGCAAAGCTGGAGAAGGGCTTTTTATCAGGAAGTGCAGAGACAGGAGAAGGGGGAAACAGTTTTAAGCTGAAAGAGGGGAGACTGAGATGAGATCTTAGGAAGAAATGTTTTCCTGGGAGTAAGCACTGGCCCAGGTTGCCCAGAGCAGGGGTGGCTGCCACATCCCTGGAGGTGTTCCAGGCCAGGTTGATGGGGCTTTGAGCAACCTGATGCAGTGGAACGTGTCCCTGCCCAGGGCAGAGGGGGTTGAATTGGAAGATCTTTCAGGAGCCTTCCAACCCCAACCATTCTATGAGTTTATGAAAATGATCTGCAGGATTGCTTTGAACACTTGCAGCATTGTACACAACTGTGTGTCAGCTCAGAAGGGAACTACTTCAAAGGTGACTGTAATTCACTTTCTTCATTTGTTAAATAGAAAGACTTATTGGGATTTTTTGTGTTGGACCTCATACAACGGATAAAATTATCCAAACATTAATATTACAAAATACCAGCAAAACAGCTGGTAAGGCATCTAGGAACACAGAGGGCTTCCCAGAAAACTAGATGAACACCCAGTCTGCTTACAAAAAGGTATCTCTAACAGTTAGCACATCCATCTTTGTCATCAGATTTCTGAGGAAAGCCAGGCTCTCAAAACACCTCTGAGAAAGAGTCCATCAAGAAGAGAGTCAGGCACTTCACGGTGCCACTGGTGGCCACTTCTTGGCTACATCTTCATGCATAGCCTCGGGGATCCACTGACAATAGGCTGTGAGCAAATCTGGAATGAAAGGGGAGCGATCAGACAGCTACTGTGGGAGGCAGGGACTGGAGCGGTGTTGCTAGAAAGCCAAGGTATCACCCTGCTCTCCCACTGAGAGCAAGAACCAACTTTCCATCCCTGGGACAGTGCTGGAGCTTGGACACTTGCATACAGAGATAGAAGTATCGAGCATGGGAGAATTACTGTGAAAGCCATCACGGCATCACTTGGTTGCTGCTTCTATAAAGAAGCCTCATAAGCTGGTCCCTGAGTATTGAACAAAATCCATTTTGGCTGGACAAAAATGTCTTCCTGTATCCACTGACAGTACCATCAGTCTAGTTTTAAAAAAGCCCAAACAAAACACTTAAAATCTGGTTAGAACTACAGCAAAAATTTCTTAAAAATATAAATAAAAGTTGCTTTCTAAAGCACAGGAAACTCCAGTTCTTCACAGGAACCAGGCACAGAGCGTTACTGTTTCTGGTAAGAAGACAGCAAATATTTGAAGCTTATCAAGTGAAATCTTCCATTTTTAAAATTAGAATTCAATGGTGCTCAAGGTACTACAAAGCCTTCACTGTGTCAGACTAATAATTAAGCAAGCAGAACACTTACATTTAGGATTTTTCTTCCATGCAGCCAGTAAAGCATCGCGATTATCACAGTTTTCTGCCACTAGAGCCTGCAGGAGGGTTTCTGTCCTGGGCTGAAGCCTAAATCAGTCCAAAATAAAATGGTGTTTACTAGCACAGCTTAGCAAAGTGTGAGAGCATCCAGGTCAGCTTTCTGAATTCATACTCTCAGTAGCTTGAAAGGGCTCAGTACAGATGTCAAAAGACAAGACCAAAAGACAAAGAGACACATCACTGGGTCAAAAAAGTTGAGCAGAAGTGGTTTGTCCACCCCACCCCAAACTTTGCTGTTAGCAGCAGGCAGCTGCTCTTGCCTGGAGTTGCCCGCTATGCAGCCAGCACGTAGTAAAGCAGAAATGAATCTACAGGTCCCACGCTGAGCTCTGCATCAACTAAAACAGGAACATGCTTTGTCACTGCAGGACCCTCCGAGAACATCAGCCACTTTTAACAAAGACTTTTGAAATCCTTGCACCCACTCCCTCCATGAAAACTCACAGAAGACTCAAGGAAAGCTTGTTTTGGTAAATGAGAGAGGATCCTGTGGGGACAGCAAGGGAAGGAATAGCTGGGGGTCCCTTTTGAGAGTCACAGTTCTACAAAGGAAAGGAAAACCACAGCAAAAACATGGTCTGTTGGAAACATGTTTCTGAAAGGAAATAAAGACAGTAGAATGGGCTGAACTGCAAAGAAAAGCGCAGGAAGCAGTAGTGCTTATCTGACAGCTTCTTACATGCGTGAGTAGAGTCCTCGCGTGAAGCAGCCTGCAGAGGTCGGTGTGAGCGGCGTGTCCTTTCCCATTGCCCTCACAATCACCAAGACACAGTTTTTCTTGGTGAGAAAGCTCATTTTCTCTCCCTGCAGCTAGAGCCAAGAACACTATCTAGAACACCCCTCCCAGCACTAAACCTTTTTAATTTAAAAGGAAGTTATAAAGTGTTTGCTGGAGACAATGAAACTTAAGTTTGCTTTTAACAACTCACTTGGACCAGGTCTTCAGCATTATGAGGGGACTGGACAGCAGACAGTGGCTGTAATCACTCAACTTCTCGATAACCTGTAAGATTTATTATAACAATTATACGATGAACAAGGTAAATTAATTGTTCTGTGAAGACAATCATCAACGAAATTGAACTGCTGTAAACTTTCACCCCTTATCCTCTACTGCCACCTCTCTCCGATCCACATCTCCATACTAATCTTATCCCGACTGGCTCAACAGATGACTTTTGTGTCTCAGAACGGACACATGACCCGCAGTCCTTTTCCTTTGCATAAACAGGACTTAAATTTGGGGGTCTTTTTCTCCCAAAATTTTCATGCTGTGTCATATTTTAAAGATCTCTTCCCCACCACCTGCGGCAAACTCCTCCAGCCACCAGCAAGTTACAAGGAATGGGCAAGCGCGCAAAGAAGCCGCAGAGCTCACCTCCTCCAAAAACTGGGCTAAAAACTTGTCTACAACATCAAGGAAGTAATGCAGCAGGAACACACTCACCTTTCCTTCAAGCAGGAACCTGGCAAAGTATTTGTAGCGATCAATACCTTCTGGGTAATCAACTTCCACAGCCGGGAGCTGCCAGCCGACTCGATCTGAAATAAAGATCACACAGAGTGTCCCAAATGCTCAAAGAGGTGGGAATGTTTCAAAGGGAGATGTGACAACACAGGTGCTAAAAGAAATGTCACCACCCAGTCAGCCTTGTTCCTTCACAGGACAGCAGATGGGCAGAAAATGCCCACGCCACTGGGAAGACGCTGATATTAAAGTGCTATGAAGCCCATGGAGCAACCACTAAGCTATCTGAACAGCCCAAGATGAGCTTGACCTTTCT